>NC_081414.1:814608568-814964568 GCF_030272615.1 Cryptomeria japonica | reverse complement strand
TGATCCACCACAAATTTATAATCATATACTATTAGTTTTGGTCATAGAATGACCAATACATGTAGATATATTCTACATTTTTATTGTATATCGATTTGGACATGGCATATGCCACATTTTTGTAATACTTGTATTGACTTGGTAGACATGCCATTTTTTGATATATATAAATGTTGATATTCAATCCAATAAATGTGTACTGAGCTCATTATTTTGTATTTTGTGTATTTCATGGATGTCCTTTTATAAAGTTAATTGATCATTTGCCTATGTAATCAATAATATGAATATAAACACCAAAAATCTACGATATAAAACATTGCAATTTTGTGGAATATGATTTGATAAAATTGCTAAAATGTTGAATTAACCCTACAAAACTCCTTGTATTTAGTTCATTATTGTGTATTTGTTGTAGTTGGTGGCTGCCCTTTTATAAATTTAAATGAATATTTGCCAATGTAATCAACAATATGAATATAAACAACAATATGTGTGTGGTGCGAGAGCACACTCACGCTCACAATGGTCAAATTTTGGTTGTCATGTGGACAAACTGATGTCACAAGAATGTCTAGGTAGGAAGGTTTATGCTAGGCATGCTCCTCTCATGCATCCCAAAGTGCCAAAATGTCGAGAGTCATAACCTACCAACATTATCTCTCAAGTGCCTTGAGTCCAAAAAATTGTCAAACTTTAACAAACTATTTCTTCCAATCTAAGACACATATAATTGATCTGTTTGAACTTGTAGGGTTATGTGAGGCTCCTTTACAATGGAATATCTTGGTTTTTGATGGCTCGGAGCCATTTTCAATTGGTAGCATTTTTTTGCGTGCTGCAAAAACCATCAGTTGCATGCAATGCAAAGTTGCAGGATAGGCTAGAAATGATTCAGTTCATCATGTGCACAAACTGATGCCACGAGCGCTTCTGGGTTGGAAAGTTTATTCTAGGCATTCTCCTCTCATGCATTACAAAGCAATGGAATGTCGAGAGTCATAACCTGCCGATGCGATCTCTCAAGTGCCTTGAGTCCAAAAAATTATCAAACTTTGACGGACTATTTCCTCCAATCCATGACACATATGATCAATTTGTTTGAACCTATGGGGTCACGTGAGGCTCCTCTACAATGGCCTATCTCATTTTTTGATGATTTAGAGCCATTTTAAATTGCTAGCATTTTTTCACCTTCTCTAAAAACTGTCAGTTGCATGCAATGCAAAGTTGTAGGATAGGCTAGAATTGATTCGGCAAATCATGTGCACAAACTGACATCACAAATGCATCTCGATGGGTAGGTTTATGCTAGGAATTCTCCTCTCATGCATCCCAAAGCACCAAAACATCGAGAGTCATACCCTACAAGAACGATCTCTCAAGTGCCCCGAGTCGAAAAAATTATCAAACTTTGATGGATTGTTTCTTCCAATCCAGGACACATATGATCGATCTGTTTGAACCTTTGGGGTTGCGTGAGGCTCCTCTATAATGGCCCATCTCAGGTTTTGACAACTTGGAGCCATTTTCAATTGGTAGCATTTTTTTGCCTGCTACAAAAACCATCAGTTGCATGCAATGCAAAGTTGTAGGATAGGCTAGAATTAATTTGGTTCGTCATGTGCATAAATAGATGTCACGAGAATGTCTAAGTGGGAAGGTTTGTGCTAGGAATGCTCCTCTCATGCATCCCAAAGTGCCAGAACATCGAGTCTGTAGGATTTGAGAAATACAAATGCACAGAACCCAAAGAAACCTGCATGCAAGAAACCTATCACAGAGGAAGAGAGAGAACGAATACAAGGGTTTTGGCTCTGAAAAAGTGAAAGATTTATTATCAGAGAAAAAAAGAATCAAGGAGAATGAAAAAATACAAGAGATCAATCCTTATAAAGGAGATCAACATCGAAAGGAAAACCTAACCCTAAGGTGTGTGCATTTAATAATTAAATATTAATTATTAAATGACTAATATGTACATAAAGAGAAATCTTAAGAGGAGAGTAAAGTTAATTAAATACTTTACTCTAACACCCCCCCCTTAAGATGAGCTACAATGCAGCTACAAAGAATGCAGAAGAAAGCAAAGGAACTACAATGCAAAAGAGGGTCCCGGCAACAAGGCCTAATCAGGTACCCGAATACAAGAAAATCTCTATAAAGCGGAGTAAAGGAGAAAACCCAATGGGAAAAAACTCCTCTCCAAAAAGAGATAAAGAAACATGCTAAAAAGAAAACATGAAGGAAGGAAGGCCTCACTGAGACCCCCCAAGGACAACTTCCTTCACCCCAAGCATGGAGCGCAACTGAAGATAGCGCGGAGATGCCAAAGGTTTAGTGAAGATGTCTGCAACCTGCTCCTTTGCAGGAATGTACTCCAAGATGAGAGAACCATCCTGAATCAATTGCCTGATGAAGTGCATGTGGATTTCAATGTGCTTTGTCCGTTGATGCTCCACTGGGTTGCGAGAAATGTGAATGGCACTCTAATTGTCACACCAAAGAATAGTGGAACAATCTAGAGGAAACCCAAACTCTGTCATCGACTACCAAAGCCATAAAACCTCCTAACTAGCTAACACTACTGCATGGTACTCAACCTATGTAGATGATAATGCAATAGCAGATTGCTTCTTGCAAGACCATGTGATAGGACCAGAACCAAGGCAAAAAATGAAGCCAGAAGTAGACTTTCGATCATTGACATCACCAGCCCAATCCGAATCAGTGAAGCCAATGATGTGAGGGGATCCTGAAGTGTAGTGAATGTCATAATGTGTGGTGCCCCGAATGTACCTCAAAATACGTTTGGCTGCTTGCCAATGGCTCTCATGAGGATCATGGGAGAATCGAGAGACAAGGCCAACCGTAAAGGAAAGATCAGGATGAGAATGTGTCAGGTACAATAAACTACCAACCAACTGCCTGTATAAAGTGGGGTCTACTGAAGGAGTAGAGCAAGTGGAAGACAAAACAACACCTAACTGAAATGGAGTGGGGGCAGACTTGCAATCAAGCATGCCAAATAGTTGAAGCATATCAAGAGCATACTTTTTCTGAAATATGGAAATCCCATCCGAAGACTAAATAACCTGTAGACCCAGAAAGAAGTGCAAGAGACCAAGATCTGTCATCTCAAACTGCTCCATCAAAGCTCTCTGAACACTCTGAATCATGGAGGATGAGTTACCTGTAATGATGAGATCATCTACATATAGCACTAGAATCAAAATATCACCCTCCTAACGCTAAATATAGACTGTGTGATCGGAATGACAGCGTGTGAAGTGAGAGGAAAGCAAGAAGGAGTCCATCTTCTCATACCAAGCCCTGAGGGCTTGTTTGAGACCATATAATGAACGTCAAATTCTGCAAACCAAAGAAGTGTCCTGCACAAAACCCTGAGGCTTCTCCATATAGATCTCCTCATGTAGGTCTCCATGCAAGAAGGCACTCTTCACATCCATCTGAAATACTATCCATCCTTGTGAAGCTGCAAGTGAAAGTACTAGGCATATAGAATTCATCTTGGCAATAGGAGCAAAGGTCTTAGAGTAGTCAATACCCTCTACCTGAGAAAACCCCTTCACAACAAGACGTGCCTTATACTTGTCAATAGAACCATCTACAACATACTTGGTACGATACACCCACTTGCACCGAACCAACTTTCTTCCCTTAGGAAGAGGACAAAGATCCCAAGTATGATTCTTCATCAAAGAAGAATACTCCTCATCCATGGCCCTATCCCACTCAAGGTGTCCTGTCACCTCTGAAAACTTTTGAGGATCATCAAAAAGGGCATGACTCAAAAGACTAGAACCAGATGTCTGAGCATGAGTGCGACGAGTATCTGAAGGATCACCTACCAAAGAACCAGCTACATCAACAGTGTCACAAGCCCACCTCAGCAAAAATGGAGCAACTGGTGGTGGTGGAGATGGTGGATCATCATCTACATCATCCTCAAGAGATAAGTAATCCTCAAGAGATGAAGAGGAAGGAGTAGGCAATGAGGGAGAAGCTGGTGGTAGAGAATCCATCTGAGGATAGCACTCATCAAACTGGACATCCCGCCGAAACAAGACCTCTCTGGAATCAGGATCAAACAACCTGTATGCCTTAACATCCTCATAGTAGTCAACAAATACGAGTGGTCAGTTCTTCCTCTCCATGGCTTTCCACTGAGCATCAGGAATAAATGCCCAAGCCTCACTACCAAAAACTCAAAATGTAGAAACATCAGGCTTGACATGGGTCCAAGCCTCCTCAGGAGTCATATGTCGCAATGCCTTATGAGGCATCTGATTCTAAATATAATTGGCACAATTGACTGCCTCAGCCCAAAATGAAGAACTCATAGCTCGAGACTATATCATACAATTTGCCATCTCCTGTAAGGTTCTGTTCTTTCTCTCAGCAACACCATTCTGCTGAGGGGTGTAATGAACTGTAAACTAATGCTGTAAACCATGCTCAGTGCAAAAATATCTGAAAGCCTGATTAACATACTCCCCCCCATTATCTGTGCGTATCCTCCTGATAGAAAGTCCAGATTGCTTCTCCACAAAGGTCTTAAAAATCTTGAATGAGTCAAAGACATCAGACTTGTCCTTAAGAAAGTACACCCATGTACATCTAGAGAAGTCATCAATAAAAGTGAGCACATAACCAGCCCCTAAAAAAGGAGTCGGAAAGGACATAAGATCACTGTGTACCAACTCTAGGGCTGCCCTAGCACGTGAGGCTCGACCCTTAGGAAAATGATCTCGATGATGTTTGCCAAGGACACAACCATGATATACACCATCAGTACAAGAAATCTGTGGAAGCCTAATCATAAGTGCCTGTGTACTCATCTGTTGTAGATATCTATAATTGACATGGCCAAAACACTCATGCCAAAGCCTGCTCACTGAATCTGCGTGTGCTATAAGAGAGGAACCAACAGTGTCTGAACTCTCAAAGCCATCAAAGCTGTATAAGTGAGATGCATAATCCACACTCCCAGTAGCCACAACCAAGTCGGGATCATGAAGATCTCGAATAACCATATCATGAGGTGAGAACTCAACTGTCTTACCAGAGCCAGAGTGGCAAATTTGATAAATGGATAGAAGGTTTGTTGAAATGTCAGGAACCAAAAGTACATCCTGTAGACAACCACCATCTAATGAAATAGTACCGGAGCCCTGAATGGAAAGTTGTGCTGAGTCACCAACTGCAATATGTCTAGTGCCTATAGGGGCTAGAGCGGTGACCAAATCCTCTGTGTGTGTCATATGGTGAGAGGCACCAGAATCTAGAATCCAAGTGGATGCAAAGGACAATGCTCATGCAAAAAGAGCATGACCTTTCCCTATGGGCTGTGAAGGAGGCTGAGGTGCATTGATATTATGCTGCTGCATGGCTTCCTCCAAAGCCTCTAAACGTTTCCAACACCTAGAAACAGGATGTCCTTCCTTGCCACAAAAACTGCAAGGATCACCAGAGTTCTTCTTAGTCTTGGAGGAAGACTCACCAGACTTTGAAGATTTGCCCTTTTTAGAATTGAACTGTTGTTTTGAATCAGACTTAGGTGGTGGCTTGGAGGGATTCTCACTAGCCTCTGAATCTTTCTTAGGCTTTGGTTTCTGCTTCTGTTTTCCTTTGGAGGACTGGGCTACCAATGCTTGGTTCTGTGAACCTGAAAATGAATCCAACTGCTTAAGCTTAGCTTGCTCACAAGTCAGACGATCACAAAAGACCTCAAAAGAAGGCATGAAATGGCGAGCTCCCAAGGCATCCATGGTGGAATAGAAGGTCGAAGAGAATATCTAAAATGGACCCCGAAGCTTGGAGAGGATCAGGAAAATGCACTCTGTATCAGTCTTAGTCTTACCACAACCCTGCAAGATAGATCGTTGTTGTTTGAACTTCATCAGAAAGTCCTCAATAGAGGGAAATAAATCAGGTACCAAGGAAGTTAACTCCGCCTCAAGCTGCAAAGCTCTGAACTCGTTGACAGTACCAAAATTCCATCAAACTTGGTCCAAATGGCTCGAGGAGTGATACAACCCTCAAGATGAAACTGGAGACTATCGAAAATGTGTAAAGCCATCAATCCCATAGCCTGATCCATATTGTTCCTATGCTGCATAACCTCAAAGGGACGTGTCAACTGAGGCTGAACCTCATCCAAACAGGACCATAACCCTCAATACTGAAGAAGAGTCATCATGCGACCCTTCCAAGTGTGGTAATTATGCAGTGTGAGAGAGTCAATAGGTCTGTCGACCATCCTGTGAACTGTACCTCAACTGCTCTGAATTTTTTAATTATTATTAAGTGGTCTTTCAGAACTAGACAGAAGATGCAGAAGGGGTTTTGTTGTTTTATTTAGGTGTTTGTATATTCTAGTTTTCTGATGTAAATAACAAAAAGCAAGAAGAAACACCCCCCCACAATGCAAAAAACTAATCCCCAGTACAAACTGAAAGCGAGAAAATGAGAGAAAGCAGTAACTGTTGAGACAAAATTTTGAGCACCTAAAGAATTTATTGATGAAATAGACTATGGATCTAGAAAGAGGACAGAACCACCTTTCTAACGCCTATTCGCTTTCGAAAAACAGAGCAAAAACGAGCAAGTTATGCCCCTTGGAGTGCAAAAAGGATCATCAAACTTTGATTGCAAAAAAATACAATCAAACTAGAGAAATATGAAAAAATTCCTACACCATTAGAATGGGCTCAGAGTCAGCTTTCCAACGCCTATTTGTTTTTGAAAAACAGAGATCGGACGTCCGATTTATGAATGATTTTGTAAAAGAGCTCCAAAAAGACCCAGATGGGCCCTTATAGCCCTCAAGGGCTTAAAAAAATAAGCCCTGGTCCACTGGGCGACCAGGGGTTGAGGCAGGGTTGGTGGCTCTATGGTGGTGCCAGGGCAGCGTGGGGGCAGTGCCGCTAGTGATGGCGGACGGCGGGCGGCGAATGGGCGACGCACGAGCAGCGACGGGTGGCACGGCGGTTGCTGCCGGGCCGCAGCCGGTGTTTACTGCCGGTGGCGGTGGCCGGGCAGGGGCCGCCGAGCTTCTCACTGACGGCTCGGGCTCCAAACGAGCAGTGCCTGTGTTTTTAAAACACTGCGCTTTTTTTTTTTGAAAAAAAAACTGTGGTTTTTCAATTTTTTTTATTTGTGCACCTCGTTTTGTGTGCCCTGGGGCCATACGGCCTTGGGGCAAAAAAAATTTTGCCTTCTGGAGCAACTGTGTCTGAATTGGACAAATTTTATATGGAAATAGGGGTTTTTGGGCGCTACGAGCTCAACGATGAGGTCTGTTTGGGCTCAAAGTGTACCAAAAAAAAATACCCCCTATTCCAATAAAAATAGAAGACAAACATAGATCTGATGCAACCAAAACCTAGATCTCAAAATCTTTCAAAAGTTTGAACAAGCTGCAACAGATCTGGCTCTGATACCATGTAGGATTTGAGAAATACAAATCCATAGAACCCAAAGAAACCTGCATGCAAGAAACCTGTCACAGAGAAAGAGAGAGAACGAATACAAGGGTTTTGGCTCTGACAAAGTGAAAGATTTATTATCAGAGAAAAAATGAATCAAGAAGAATGAAAAAATACAAGAGATCAATCCTTATAAAGGAGATCAACACCGAAAGGAAAACCTAACCCTAAGGTGTGTGCATTTAATAATTAAATATTAATTATTAAATGACTAATATGTGCATAAAGAGAAATCTTAAGAGGAGAGTAAAGTTAATTAAATACTTTACTCTAACAGAGTCATACCCTACTGGCACGATCTGTTAAGTGCCTTGAGTCCAAAAAATTATCAAACTTTGATGGACTATTTATTCCAATCGAGGACACATATGATCGATCTATTTGAACCTGTGGGCTCGCGTGAGGCTCCTCTACAATGGGCTATCTCATTTTTTGATGACTCAAGGCCCTTTTCAATTGGTAGCATTTTTTTGCCTATTGCAAAAACCATCAATTGCATGCAATGCAAAGTTGCAGGATAGGCTAGAATTGATTCGGTTTGTCATGTACACAAACTGACGTCATGAGAACGTCCAAGTGGGAAATTTTATGCTAGACATGCTCCTCTCGTGCATCCCAAAGTGTCAGAACATCGAGAGTCATACCCTATCGGTGCGATGTACAAGTTGCTTGACAACTTTTTTGACAATATTGACAACATTTTCTCAAATTGTATCTAGACTCAATCTATGACCCCTATGACTCGATAATGACTTGAATAATTCTCCATGATTATACAATAATCAAGAATGCTCATGATTGACCTTATCACATCACATCAACTCAAAACATAGTCATAAAATATAGACACAAAAAATAGTCACAAAACATTGTCACATATTATTCAAAAATTTGCCTCTAAATATGGTCAAATTAGTTCTTTGCTATTTGAAGATACAAAAAAATGTCTTACAAATCATCTCATGGGGTTTTATACAAAATTTGGTATTACAATATGTGCGATTCAGCTCATCACCATTTTAATATACAAAATTTGGCATCTACATATATACAAATCAGCTCATTGCTATTTAAATATACAAAATTATGCCCCTAAACATGTAAAAATCAGCTCATTGCCAATTAAATATACAAAAGTATGCCCCTAAACATGTAAAAATCATCTCATGGGCATTTATATATACAAAAAAATGAATATAGAACAATTTGTCGATGATGGATACAAAATTCTCAAAATCATTCTTCTATGAACCATAGAATCAATCAAATGAGCCTTCAGGATCGACTCTAACCCGTATTGTGTCAAGTATTGCCTCATGGTCAGATTCACAAACTTTCCATAAAATCTTGTTATGAGGTCTACCACGATACTTCATCAAATGAATATTTGTTGCAACAACAAGGTTAGAGAAATGAAGAATATGGATGTGTGTTTCAAAGTCCTCGAACAACCAAACATCAGAATTCTTGATAGGGTATCTTCTAAGCCATGTTCTTGTCATGACAACAAACCCTATTGGGTACTCAATACCCTCTGTGTCAATGATTGTGGTTGTCAATTTTATTTTTGGCTCAACACAACGACATAAATAGTAATCTGTTCCTTCTTCATTGTTCTCTTTTGCAACAACTACATACACATGACTTGCATTTTATAAAGTGGTAATTAATACCAAAAATAAACTATGATGTACAACAAAATGAAACAAAAAGAATACTTGTAAAAAAATTAACTCAAAAAATCACGTGAATCCACTAGGTCGGATACATGGTCAAAATCCACTAATGTCTCCATCTGGCTCAATTGTAGTGCTTTGGGAATTTGACATGTATCAATGGGAACCAATGGTCTACAAGACCATTTGTCAATCCACTCTTGTGATTCAAATTCTTCCCACAAACAATACATGCATGAAGAGAAAAAGCATACCATCTGTCTCATATAAATTACTAGTGAACTTGATTTTGAACTCATAAATGAGTGTTTGTCACTTGATCCTGCAACTGTACAACAATCTAGATAGTTTTCAATGTTAGATTCAGTGATCAACCAAAATATCTATGAGCCATTGACGTACCTAGATTACCTCGACCCATCATAGACTTACACCATCGCACAATTGTTTCTGTATCTATCAACTCAACACCACCTTCATACTTAAATTCTTCTCTAGCTAGGGCTCTTCTTACACATGCTCCTACACTATTGTGCTCTCCCTTACCATGTCCAGCCTCAGTGAAGTTCCAAAAATGTTGTACACCGCCTGTCATATGCATCCTTGTCAACCAAAAAAATATCCTTGCATTCTTGAATTGTGTGGTTCAATTATCTGACCATATTAAGTGTTGGTTGTATCCTATGTTCCTTTCCCTTAAACTATCATAGAGAACTTTAAAGAATCCTTGTACAAACTCTAATGAATGAGTACGATCATCACTTATGTAGAAGTGATACTCTCTTACAACCTTTCTATCCTCCTCTGTGCTATCATCTGCATGCATGAATGCTATGTGTACAAAAATAGAAACTTGTGTAGAATGATAATACATAGATTTCACTTCATTTTGAGGTTGTAGTGTATAATTTTCAGAAAAATCAACAATAGAGACAGTCATTCCAAGAGGAAATGTGTCCTTACATAGCTTGAATTGGTCATCCAACCATCGAGCTCTATGTGTATGCATCATGTACTCATAAACTAGTTTCTCTTGAAACATTTTCTTAAATTGAGCTACACATATATCATTTTTCAGTAGCTCACATCTCTTCAAATCTTTTCCATCTTTAACTCCATATGTGACTGTCTTGTATTTTCCAAAAGAAACTAGTTTCCTACCAATTTCATGTGTTCTCTCCAAATGTACACATCGTGGTAAATGTTCCAAACCACCACATATAGCACCAAAACCTTCCAAACAAGGCATCTTATAATAAATACAACCATCATGTCTATTACATAGCACACTTGAAATAAATTATCTTACTGACTTAGGAGGTGCTTGTATATTACATTCCTCCAAAACATCGTTAGTGTGGAAAGTAGAACAAATATGATGAAAAATATTATAATGCATGGAAAATTCAATATGCATCCTACAACAACACGTGGTGTGTAAATGATTAATCTTAATATAAAAAGGTTTTGCCATTTTAAAAAATCTTTGAGAAATTTTTATTTGAGGAAACTTTTGAATGAATCTTTCATAAAATTTAGTTTGAGTCATATCCAAATAGTGTTTGGCATGTGGCTCATGATTTGTAGACCCGATTCGCCTTCTAACAACATCTCTTTGGTTGGGCAAAAATCTTGTGTTGTCATGCTAAAATTTTTCAATTAATGTTGTTAGTGCATCAACAAGAACCTTGTCTTTGCATGGTAGTTTACCCGAGAATGGCCAAAGAGAATTATTGTTAGGTTCCTCTATTTTTGCCTCTATAATTCTTTACTTAATGTTGTTCTATTAACGTTTAATGACTTACTTGTTTTTTCTTATCAAACGATCTTTTTTTATTTTCTTACTCATTATGGTTGATGTAATGACATGTCGAGTAGCATTAGAATGTTTAGTACGTGATTTTGAACCAATAGCTCGATATGTATCAAATAGATTTCTCACAATAGTTCTTTCACTATTATTTTCATATGATCTTAGGCCTAGAATTTTCATTATCTCTCTAAAATTCAAATTTTTAATCATTTAAACAATTAATTGACATCTTGCGGTTTGATTTAAGTTTTCAAAATATTTTTGCCATATTCTTTTAACCATTATCCTACAAATTCGTTCATTCATTTTATCAGGCATGGACTTCAATATATTCTCATCAATGTCAATTAGATACTTTGGTTCCCTACAAATGATTCTATGAGGTGTTAACATCAGTGCATTATGTACATTCAATTCATCAAATAGAGAAGGTGTATGTTCATCATTTAATTGATTATTCAATGTGGTATCTTCTTCAATTGCATTAGGTTCATACAGTAAATCAAATGTCTCTTTTTCAATCGCATTAGGTTCATTATGTTCGTTTGGTAAATTGAATTAAGATGTTGAGGATGGCATACCTTCTTCTCCCATTGTTCTTATGTCACGTAATTTCTTCATACGCTTCCTTTGTCTTTCCTTTAAAGCCTCTCGTTGTTCCATCATTTCTCGCTTGTTCTTTCCCATGGTTGATATCAGTTGTCCTAAATAGAATCATTCTACATATATATGTAAACAAAAGTTCATAAACAAACAAACAACCATAAATATGCATCTTATCATTATTTTTTTGAATCAAAACTATTAAACAATCATAATAATATTGACAAAACTAATAAGAACAACAATTCAATCATTTGAAATCATGCAAAAATAAAATAATCACTTAATTCTATGTATAAAATAGTGATAGAAGTGCAAACATAGTTATAGTGGGGCCTTCAACGACCTGAAAAACTTCTTTTGAGGCCATTAAGTCTCTTGGGCAAATAAAACTATGTCTAAATACCATGTACTCGATATATTAATAACCGTGTGCACCCTGTTAGTCCATAAAATGTTGGCAAGCCCAACAATATTTTTTTTCCACTCTGTACTAATTGTATGTGGGAAAAGCGGGTCGATGAAGATCAAAATGTGAAAACTGAGGTTCAATGAGGATTGCTCACACACCCATAGGACCTCTTGGTGCAAGTTATGGAGTCATGGAGAATGACTCAACTTCCCAAGGTTGGTTCCATGGTTCTCTATCTCACAAGGTCCCTCAAGCCAATGCCTTTGCTCTCAGATCATTGAGCAAAGTGGCTTAGGGATGACAAATGCAAGAACGAGGGATGCTTCTGATTTATTTTTAATATGAATGCATCCTATCTATGCATGATTATAAAAATGAGTAAAAACTAGATTATAAGATGCCAAGATTAGTAGAAATACTATCCTAACATCCTATACTAGATAATGATTTAAGCCTAATGATAATAGAAATACTCTAAAATGTATATTAGATTATTTTCTATTACAAAGAGAGGCTAGATGCTTGCTAAAATTGAGTATAAGTATGATGCTAAAGACTTGGATTATAAAATGGAGGAATGAGAGCTCTATTTATAGGAAAAATAGGGCAACAGAGGGTCAGGATTGAAAGGGTTAATCAAGGGCTAAGTTTGAAAGTTGTCAATCCATGTTTACAATTGGCACCAATGAAATGGTGACAATTGTCAACATAAGGTTGGTTGAGAGGAGATGTAAGAAGCATTAAATGCTTGAGAAGACCTCATGTTTACCTTAGGGGGTAAGGGTTAAGGTTAGGTTAGGGTTATCCATTGGATAAAGCTTTTATCCAAAGGATAAAATCTTGTGTAAAGGTTAAAGGGATAACCATGGTCAAAGCAATGAATGCTTGATGAAACCCTTGGGTTAGATGGAGGTTAAGTTAGGCAAAAAGTCTCTAACCATATAAGAGGGTTGAGTTAACCATTAATGGTTTGGAAGAATTTCGAGGTTTGAGAAGTGACTTCCCTTTGTTTAGGGATGTGACAATATTTAGGAGATGGGCTAGGCTTAATTGATTAGGGTTAGAAGAATCTAGAAGAAGGTTAGAAAGGGGTTTAGGGAGGCAAGTGGGAGATGTAGGATTTTACAAGTGGGTGGGGAATAATAGGATTAATTACTTTATTTCAATTTGGTTACAACTTGCATTTGTAGGATTTGGCAAGTGGGGGGGATTTAATTAAATGTAAATTTAATTAAATGGGCTAGAATGGGGATTTTAATTAAATGTAAATTTAATTAAATGGCTAGAAAGGGGATTTTAATTAAATGTGAATTTAATTAAATGGCTTAGATAGAAGAAGGGTATATTAATTAAATCTTAATTTAATTAATTGGAAGAATTAAGAATAATTAAATGAATAAAATTCACTTAATCCATTTTGCAACTTTTAGGTGTTTACATTTTGCCCCTCTTTGAGTTAACGTGTGATCACACGTTGATTCAAAGAAAATCTATTGGATATGATTTCAAAATTTGATTGATATGATGTTGTGGATATGAAAATTGATTTGATATGAAAAGTCGATATGATGCCCCAAATTTGATGAACGATTTTGATGATGCCCCAAATTTGATGAATGATATTGATGATGCCCCAGATTTGATGAATGATATTGATGATGCCCCAGATATGAAGAATTGTTTTGATATGAAAAGTTGATCTGAGACTGATGTCAATATGAAATTGATATGAAATTGATGTCGAGATTTGATATGATAATGCCCCCTCGGGAGATCGTTCGTGCACACAAGGCATGAATGATCTCTTGAAAGAAGAAGAATGTTGTTTGAAAGATAGAAGAGTGGATAGTGATGGCATGCATGGGTTTGATAAGATTGATTAGATTGATTGGAATGAGATCAAGTCTAGTTTCAGGTATGACACCTTCTATATAAGACATGGATGATCGAGCGTCTAGTTTCAGGAATGATACTGCTTGTATAAGATATGGATGATCGAGCATCTAGTTTTAGGAATGATACTGCCTGCATAAGACATGGATCATCAAGCGTCTAGTTTCAGGAATGATATATCGTGTATAAGACCGATCAAAACATCTGGTTTTAGGAATGATATATCTTGTATAAGAGCTGATCAAAATATCTGGTTTCAGGAATGATATATCCTATATAAGAGCTTATCAAAATATCTGGTTTCAGGAAAGATACATCCTATATAAGACATGATTGAAGATATTTTGGAAGAATGATAGAAGATAGTTTGGAAGAATGATGAAGATAGTTTGGAAGAATGATGAAGATATGAAAGTGAAGAAAGATTCCATGATGATGTGATAGATATGCATGTGATGGATGCAATGATGAATGATATGCATTATGTTTCAATATGAGATTCTATGAGGATGATGTGATGCTTAGATAAATGCTGTTGATCTTGATTATGATGTGAATGTATGATTCATGATGTGATGAGTGAAAATCTGATGATGTATGATTATGATATGATGTGAAATGTATCTTGAAAATGAGATGTATGATTATGATATGCAACCAATTGTAAAATGATATGCAACTAATTGCAAAATGATATGTAACTAATTGTAAAATGATATGTAACTATTTGTTTTTGAGCATCCTCATTCTACATTTTTCATCCCTGCATAGCCACATGTTGTTTTCTTTCTTTGTAAGTATCATCATTGAGCATTGATTTGTTTGGGATATGTTGAAAATTTATACAAGCATAATGGTATAATTGAACCATAATGACCTAAGAAAAATTTACATGATTTTTGATTTTGCAAGATAGCACAAGCGTCAAGGTATGATTGAACCAAGACGACCTGAGTGCGTATTGCGTATGAACAGACAAGATTTAAACCATTTGTATGTGTAGATTGGAATCATATCTTCAGTGATATGTTTTGAATCACGTCTCGAGACAAGTATCTACACAGTAAAGAGGATCACCTCACAGACAAAAGACTAAGAAAACATTGGAGTCCTCATGACTTTCTCTAGCTTTGAAGCATGGTGGAGAAAATATAGATGATCCAATAATTCAAAAAGTTTAAGTGCAAAACTAGTCAAAAATTTATGCGAGATGCAACATTTAATACTTCATAAAATCATCCATCATGTTTTGGTAATCCCAATAAGTGAAAAATGTGTATATTTTGTGATTGTGTTTGATATGTTGGATATGATGTTCTAATTTTGTAACAAGTTTTTGATGTTTTGAATGTGTTTGCAAGTTCTTGATTGGTATTGCTCCTAGTTGAGTGTGCCCCAAAATGTGGATATGTACAGTGATTACCAAACCATGGTGGGATAGGATTTGGATATGTGGATAAATCAGGATAGTGACTACGCTAAGTATGTCCTGAGTGGATGTTGTGATAAAACTGTCGGTCGATGGCCAATTTGACTGTGGATGGAATGGTATAATAGTAAAAGATAGATAGAGGAGTTGTCCTTTCACAAAAGTGCCTGTTTGCTAGGTTTTCACCAGTTGCTTTTATTGTATCTTTTTATTTTCTTTTCTTTTGCTTCCCCCCCCCCCTTTTTTTTTGATATTTTTGATTTTTTGACTTTTCTGTGCATTTAGACTACTCAAGTGTAGTATTTCTTCAAGTGGATGTTGTTAGTTGGTTCGTCGAGCACATGTCCTTCTGAAGTTGTTAGCTGATAAGCACCTGATCCATAGGCTGATATGATGACATAGGGACCTAACCAATTAGGTACAAATTTTCCTTTCTTTTCCCGATCTTGCTGATTTCTAGGATTTTCTTTGAGTACCAGGTCACCAAATTAAAAAATGTGGGGAATGACCTTGTGGTTGTAGCTCCTGCACATGCATTGCTGGTATGCCTTAAGATGAGTGTAGGCTTGTTGACGTCTTTCATCTAGAAGTTCAAGCTCTTGCAGTTTGTTAACTCGATATTCTTCATCTAGAATTAGACCTTTCAAAGATACTCTGAGAGATGGAATTTCTACTTCTAAGGGTAAAATCACCTCTGATCCATATACCAAGGAATATGATGTAGCTCCTGTAGGTGTGCGGATGCTAGTTCTGTATGTCCAAAGTGTCGGATTGAGTTGTACATGCCAATCCTTGCCTACATCATTTATTGTTTTCTTTAGGATTTTCAATATGGTTTTATTGGATGCCTTTGCCTAACCATTCCCCTATGGGTAGTAAAGTGTAGAAAAATGATGTTGGATTTTAAATTTTTCACATAGTTCTCTTACATCTTGGTTTTTGAAAGGTCGCCCATTATCTGTGATGATAGAACTTGGAATGCCATATCTAGAGATCAAATAGTTAAGGATAAAAGAGGCTATCTATTTTCCATTTACTGTGGTCATAGGAACCGCTTCAATCCATTTGGTAAAGTATTCAGTTGCAGTAATAATGAACTTGTGTCCATTTGAAGAGGAAGGATGGATTTTCCCAACCAAGTCCAATCCCCACTGACAAAAGGGCCAGGATGTTGTGAATGGCTATAGTTCCTGTGCTAGTTGCATGTATAAGATTGCCATGGATCTGGCATTTAGGACATTTCTTTGCAAAATGATAGGAATCTTTTTCCATTGTCGGCCAATAATATCCCAGTCTTAGAACTTTTTTAGCAAGAGTAGTACCACTGGAATGTGTGCGACATATACCTTCATGAAGCTCATATAAAGAAGAGTCAGATTCATTACGATCAAGGCAACAAAGAAGAGTACCATCTAGACCTCGACGATACAAAGTATCAGCAGTAAGGCTATAATGGGCAGCTTATCAAATAAGGTTACATTTTTGGTTTCGGGATAGGTCAATGGGTAGGATATCATTCTTTAGATATTCATATATTAGGCCATATAACAGAGAGTCAGTACCAGTTAGGGCATATATAAAATGGGAATTAGAATGGTCATAGGCTGGGGAGAATAGTTGTTCTACCAGAAACTCATAACGACTATGTTGCTCTGGAATTTGTAGTAATGAGGTGATAGTGGCCATTTCATTGGCTGCTCTATTGTCCAACTTGGGTATTTGCTCGAAGGTGATGTGTACAAAATATTGTTTCAAATCATCCACCATCCACTTGTATGGGAGTAGCTTGTCATCCTTTGTTTGACAATCATTGTTGATTTGATTGATAACTAGTTGTGAGTCTCTGTAGACTTTTAATTCTGTGATTCTCCATTCCACTTCCATTTTGATGCCTATGACTAATGCCTCATATTTAGTAATGTTATTTGTGCATGAAAAGATAAGCTGATATGATCTTGCTGTGGTGTGTCCTTCAGGGGTGATGAACAGAATGCTAGCACCTGAACCATGTTGTGTGAATGATCCATCAAAGTATAAGGTCCATTATTTTGTAGAGATAGAAAGAATGTCTCTGTCTAGAAATTCGATCTCCATAGTTTGTTTTCTAGGTAATGGTGCTTCAGCTAGCTAATCTGCAATTGCTTGTCCTTTGATAGCTCGTCGCTCTGTGTAGTGGATATCAAATTCACTAAGAATCATGACCCATTTAGCTAATCTTCCTGTAAGAGCTACTTTGCTAAGTAAATATTTGAGAGGGTCAATTTTTGCAACTAGTTTGATGGTGTGAGCTAGCATGTCATGCCAAAAATTTTGAGAGGCAAATACCACTGTTAGGCAAGCCTTCTCAATGAATGTGTAGTTAAGTTCATAGCCATTCAATGTCCTGCTGATGTAGTATATAGCTCTTTCCTTGCCTTGTTGATCTTCTTGTGCCAATAATACCCCCAGTGATATGTCTGTTGTTGAAATATAGAGAATGAGTGGCTTCCTTGCAATTGGTGGTACTAGAACTGGTGGGTTCATCAAATATTGCTTGATTTGGAAAAATGATTCGACACATTTCGCTTCCCATCTGAATGGTACATTCTTATGTAGCAAATGATTGAATGGTATACTTTTATTTGCTAGTTGAGTGATGAACCACCTAATTGATTGGAGTCATCCTTGTAGAGATCTAAGTTGATTGATGTTCTTTGGTGGTGGCATCTCCATAATGGCTTGTACCTTTGTTGGATCTACTTCAATACCTTTAAATAAAACTATGTAACCCAGTAACTTGCCTGATGTAACCCTAAAGACACACTTCTTAGGGTTGAGCCTGACTTGAAAATTTTCTAATCTATCAAAAATCTTTTCTAAAATGCTTAAATGATCTGCTCTAGTGAATGATTTAGCTAGTAAGTCATCCACATAGTCCTCCATGAAGGTATGCATCATGTCATGAAAGATTGTTGTCATCACTCGTTGATAGGTTACTCCTGCAATCTTTAAGCCAAACGACATGACATTCCAATAGTATGTTCCCCAAGGACAGGTAAAGGCTATTCTATCTTGATGTTCTGGGGCTATCTTGATTTGATTATAGCCTGAAAAAACATCCATCAGTGATAGCATGGCATGGCTTGTTGTGAGGTCTACAGTTATGTCAATACTGGGAAAAGGAAAATCATCCTTTGGATAGGCTTTGTTGACATCTCTAAAATTAGTACATATCTTGATACTGCCATTGGTTTTGATACTAGTACAATGTTGGAAATCCATTCAGCATAGTCAATAGGTCAAATGAATCTGATGTCTAATAGTTTCTTTAGCTCAGTTTTGACCATGAGTGCCACATGTGGATTCATCTTTCTCAATTTTTGCTTGACTGGTTTAGCTCCTGGAGTAATGGATAAGTGATGCATGATTAACTGTGGATCAATCCCAAGCATATCCGCATATGACCAAGCAAAGTTGATCTGCTTTAAAAAAAAAAATTGACAAACTCTGATCTTTCTTCCTCTGTTAAAGATTCTGCTAGGTGTATATTCCTGGCTGCTTTTGGAGTACCAATGTTGATTGATTGAGTGGGCTCAATCGATATAGGTGATTGCTCATGATAGTGTTCCAGAAGAGTGTCAAGTCTCCCATCTTTAGGTGCCTTGAAAAGGTTTTCACCCTCAGATACGTCCTTTATTTTTACTTTTTTGTGATCTATTGCTGCCATTGACTGGTTTTCAGCTGTAGATCTTTCCTTTTGTTCATTTTTGTGACTAAGAGACCTGGCACCCCCTTGGTTGAAAATATCATTACTTTGTTTGTTGGTAGAGTGTTTTTGGGTTAACGGTACATAAGTAATGGATAATGGATTCATCATTCAGGAAAATTGGCATGTCATGGTTTTTCAGGTTCGTCCCAGCCTATGAGGTCAGGAAAGACAAGTAGTAAAGAGTCATTAGGTGGATCAAGTTCTGCTGCTATAATTGTCAGGATAGAGTTATCTGTATGATCGACTGGGGTGTTAAAGAAGTTAAGGATCGCGTTGAGGTATTTGATAGTATCATTTTCCATATAGACTTGCTCATAATGATGTTGCTCATTTTTCTTTGCGTCATAGATATTTTGTGGCCCAAATTCCAATGGTGCAGATTTTGTGTTGTGTTCTTCTTGAGAGATGGGTGTATTATCCTCATTTGCACACATATCTTTAGTAATGTTAGAACAACTACCCCATTCATATTCATTTGAATCCATCTCAGAGGTATCCTCCTAGATTCTATTAGTGTTGTGAACAGGTATATTGTAAGGTGAGAACAAGTCTTTGATGATTGAGACAAGTTTGGTAGTCTTTTCAAACTCTGTGTCAGATCCTTCTTCCACTCTTTGCATTTGTTCATCTATTGTCTCTCCTCGAGGAGGAATGATGTCAACAGATGGTGACGTTTCTTTGTCGGATATTGGTTCTTGAATGTGATGTACTTCTGTAGATGTTGCTTCCTTGGGAATGATGGGCTCTACTAGATATTGCTTCTTTTCTTGATGTTCTCGTTCTTTACGTATTATTTCTGCAGACTCAAATAGTGCTTCTTGCCAGGACTCTTCTATGTACTTCTTCTTTTCTTTCCACTGAGGTTTTTGATATTTGTGTGGTTCCCTCCTTGATAGTAGGGTGAGTTCAAAGCCCAAACCCTTTTTGTCTTTACTAAATTGTGAAGGAAGATTTAAAGGTTCTGTGACGCCCTCCCGACGCTTACCAATAGGTGCTTTGCCATTGTATCCCATTCATTGCATGATCAAGTAGCCTTTTCCATACAAGTATGTTGGTATAGCTACTTCCATAGTAGCTACTCTATCCTCTTCTTCATCTTTGTATAGCCAACTAAGGATGTCCTTTTCTTCCGTTTCATGTGCGAGAGTGCCTAGTTGGATAAATGTGCCATCAAACTTGGTGATGGGCTTACTTGCTTGATGTGTTGAAGTTGTAGGTAACCCATGAGATTTAGGTGATGTTGGTAATTTGTCCAAACACATGGGTTCCAAAGAATATTCTCCCATGCCTTGTTCCTTGATTTTCATTTTCTATTTGAAATCTAGAGACAATGATGTAGATTTTTCTTGCTGAATATCTGGTGCTGAGGAATTTTGTTTTGCTCTATTATGCGGAACCAAGCTATCTTGGGCTGCCCCCATAGCATTACAATGTTGGAAAGGATTGTGATCTGCTAATATAGAAATTTCTTGTCCATTGTAAGGGAATTTAACACACTGATGATATGTGGAAGGGACATCTTGCATTTCATGTATCGAAGGTCGACCCAACAGGATATTGTATGTAAGATCTATGACCAAGACTTGGCACATAGTATCTTTTTGCATTTGTCCTACTTGAATTGGTAACATCATCATTCCTTTAGATGATCTTTCTTCATCATCATATGCCTTTATAGTGATCCTTTTGCATGGATCAATAGACTCTTTAGAGAAGCCTAATGCACGAATAAATTTTAAGGTACAGATATTAAGTCCAACTCCTCCATCTATTAATACTCATTTTACTGTGTTTATAGACCATGACTTCAATATGGAGTGGATTATTGTGGGGATGACTCAATGAGATATTATCCTATTCAGAAAAAGTGAGGTTATGAGGTCCTGTCATATGAGCCACCATGGCTTGGAATTTGTCTGCATCCAGATCTTGAGGGACATTTGTTTCTAATAATGCTTGCTCCAATATGTCTTTGTGTTTTGGTGAAAGTTTTAGCAACTCTAGAATGGATATTTGAGTAGGAGTTTTGCATAGTTGACTAACTAGGTCATATTGGATTCTGGGGACAGTGTTTGTTGTTGACATGTGTCCCTTCAAGACATATTTTTGGGCTTTAGTTGTGACATTGATGGATTCATGTTCATGTTTATCCCTGATTGTGATAACATTGATTTGATGGCCTATAGCTGATATGTGATTGATAGTGTTATTGTAGATGTGATTTATATGAGCTCCATGTGTGTCACTTGAACTTGAAGCTCCATCCTTGTTGTAGTTTGGAAGAGGATTTTTGAAGGCTCCATGGTCACTATTTGTTTTGAGACCATCGACTGTTAAATCACCTTTATCACTCATGTCCTGAACAATATTTTTTAGTCTCATGCAATCATTTGTTTGATGACCTTTGTTACGATGAAAATCACAGAAGTGTGAGTCATTCCACCAAGGTGGTTTGACTGTTGGTTCAAAGTTGTTGATTGCTGGTAAAGAGATAATTTTGTTTGCCAAGGGTTCTCTGAATGTTGACTCTAGTGATTGTCCCAATGGTGTGTAGACACGTTTTTGAAAATTGTTAGTGTTACCTTATGAATTGTTATTAGGCCCTCGATGTGTGTTGTTGTTTTGAGCATTGTTAGTATTGTTTGCATTGTTGGTGTTGGTTGGTCCTTGATTAGTATTTGGTGTATAGATATTAGTGTCTTGGTTAGCACCTTTAGGATTATTTGTAGCTAGAGGATTACCTGATAATGTTAGCACATGCTGCTTTGATTTTGGATCAATTGATTCATGGCCTCCTTCATTTCCATTGTTTTTGTTTCTAGTCCAAAATCTAGATTTGTCTAAGTTGTTATTGTTTTGATTGTTGTAGTTGGATGAACTTGTTCCTTCTTTGAAGAATTTTAACATTCCTTTCTTGACACATGCCTCTTCTACTTGTATGCCATTCTCAAACAATTTAGTGAAAGATGGTATGCATTGAAGTTTGAGTATGTAACTCATTTCACTATTCAAATTATTGATGAAAATCTCCATCTTTTCCTTTTCAGACACATCTCGAGGATATTGTGAAACCATATGCCGCCAATGTTGAAGGAATACCATGAAGGTTTCATTGTTCTTTTGTTTGGTGTTGCAGACATCTAGCATAGTGATGGCATGTTGAATGTTATAGGAATACTGTGTTATTAATTTGTTGACAAGTTCATCAAATGACCTGACAGGAGGTGTGATTTTAGACAACCATTCCATTGTTTGTCCTCCCAAGCTTCTTGGGAACAATTTCATCAAATAGGTGTCATCATGAGAAAATTCTAGACTCATTGTACAAAATTCTCGAACATTATCACGGGGATCACTCTTTCCATCATATTTGTCAAATTTAGGAATGTATGAGTTTGGAGGGAAAGGTACCATGTTTAATCGTTTGTCAAATGGATAAGGACATATCTCATTTAGTGAATAACGTATTGTTGTCCCTTATTGCATGTCTTGCATTTGTCTTTGTAGCATTTGCATTTGTTGTGTAAGAGCAACCAAGGGTGCATTATTTTGCCGAGGGAAGAGCTCTTCCCTTGCATTGATTCGAGGTTGAAATAGCATGTGGAATGGTATGTTCTACTCGGGAATGTGTTGCTCAAGGATATGTTGTTCTAGGATATTTTGTTCAAGGATATCCTGTTCAGGGTCACGTATTTCTTCCTCTCTTTGTTGTTCTTGATATTCATAATGTTGGGATCTTGTTCTAAACATGTCTATGTCTAGATCTTCAGGAATTTTAACTCCTTTGATATTTTTCCTTGTCATTTTCTATGAGCCTTTCTATTAGTTTTTGGAATGAAGCACTTTCTTGACATTCTTGAAGAAGTTCTTCAAAAGTTTCAGTGTCCTCTTGATGTGGACCTTCAAAAGGATTAGATAACCTTTGATTCATGCTTGATTCTGGTGTTGTTTCACTTTGCTTGTTTCGTTGAGCATGAGTAATCGTAGGCATTTAATAGAAACTTTCTGTGATAAAGGGGATAAAATCCTCTTCAATGTTTTGTTCAGGGGTTGGTGGTTCAAGCCAGGGTACGTTGTAAGTGATGCACTCATCAAGAAAGAATGTTGGATTGAGCTTTCCTCCACGATTGATTTTTTCATTGAATGCGGATTTTTGACAGAATGCTCTAGTCTTCAAGGGTTCCTTGTCAAATTCATTTGATTTGTATTGACTATAGAGTCGTACGTGATGAAGGAATGTTTGATGAGATTTAAAGAGTTGACGATTGATGTATAAAAAATTATTTCGTTTGGCAAATTTTGAAGAACTTGGTTGTTGTTTCTTTAACTCAGTGCTACGATAAATATTCTTTCTTCTCAGAATATGAGGAATAGTCATGCGCAAGCGACCAAGGGTGTCCTTTGATTTGTTTTGGATTCAGTTTGCCTTGTTTTGGAAACTTAAGTTTTACCTTATCAAAATGAAGGTTTAGATGCCCCCTCATGACAAAGTGCATCAAATGATATGGAATAGAGCTTTCCTGATATGGAAACTCAATTTGACAACTAGAAATTTTAAAACAAGTGTGTTTTTAGGATAAAATCTGTGAGATAAAAAGGACCTCTTTGTCACTTGTGATGATGTTTCCTGATTTTGATAGGATAGATATGTTTATCATGTGACTATTTTTCAAATTCTGGACAACTTTTGCTGATTAAAAACTTGCTTGAGAAATAGCTGTTGATACTCTGTTTTTGGTATTCTGTTTTTGATGAAATGCAGACTGTTGAAAGATGTTCCCGAAAATGTTTTCAAATTTTTTTAATTTTACCTTTGTTTTGCTTTTTGTTTTTCTGGTTTTGACTATGCGCTAAGACATACACTCGATGCGCTACCAAAAGTTCTCTACGTGCTAAAGAAAGGACCCTACTTGCTAGGCTACCCCCTATTATGCATAACTGGTTTTACTGGTTAAAAATCTGTTCTCTGGTTTTCAAAGGGTCATGCGCTATTATGAGCCACCGATGCACTAAACTATTTTCTGAATGCGCTAAAGATTTTCTTTCATGCACTAAGTTGATGCTTCTACGCGCTACACTATCTTCCAGACACGCTAAATTGTTTTTGATACACGCTAACTGTGTTTGCTGATTTTAGGTTCTGGTGAAGCGCTAGTGTTAATACTTTATGCACTAAAGATAAGGTTAGATGCACTAAAGTATGGTTGCCATGCACTAAGATGTTGCTCTTATGCGCTAAACTGCCCTGACTTGATTGTTTTCTGCAATTTTGGATTTTTGTTTTGAATTTTCAGTGATAACAGATGATTTTCTGAAGTAATAAATGAATACACAACACCAAAGAAATAATCATTTTTGCTTAATCTAAATAGTAAGTGTATGTTCTGCGAGGATGTGTTCAAATCCCCAATGTTTTAACAAGTTTGGATACAAAGAATACACTTCAAATAGACTCTTTATTCAAAGGTCATAAGTAATACCATAGCTCACTAGTCTCGATACTCCGTTAGCTCAAACAGTCGTGTCACCCCCTAGAGGGCGCCCGTTTTTTTGCCTTTTGCCAGAAATTAACTCAAAGTGAATTGCTTCACAATTGAGTAGCTATCTTGGGAGATATATGGTCAGTAATATTGGGGGTGGATTCTTCCCCACCCTTGCACTATGATATTACAAATGTTTGGTTACTGACTCGACTCAAAGTTTCTATGCTAAAGTTCGTAATCAAGCTTCCTGTTCGGCCATCAGTGATAAACTCCCTCAAGAGGCTTGTCAACCTTTAGAACAAAGGCTTTACGTGTCTCAAGGACACTGGGGGAAGGCTAATCGCTATGTGCATCCGTTGAAAAGGGCTTTCGCCACTTTCCACATTTGATTATAGTGGGTTGGAACTCTTAGCTTCAAAGTTGTTCCCCACTTAGGTCGTTCCCTTCACACCAGCCAAAAAAATGGCTTTAAGAGTTTTTCAACCCCTCGAGAAGGCAGGGTTGCTAAAGGATTTAAATGTTGTATGACTGAAAGCTTAAGAGTAGTTTGGCTTTTTGATCACCCAGTTAAGGGGAGAGCATATACCTTCTACTTTTGAGACGAGGCAAACAATGTTCTTTTTATCTCTCAAGTCAATGATTTTCTAAGATCTATATGGAGATGTTGCTCCACAAAAACATGGTGTTTATTTTAACCTTTCATGGCAATGATTTTCTGATCTATTGAATAAGAAAGGGTCAACAAAATAAATCCGATGTTTTGTCAACAAAATAAATTGATCCAACGGGGAAGATCGTCCCTCTTTGGTTCCAAATTACCTTTGGACTTTGTGTGATTCTTTGCTTTGCTAAAGCCTAAAATGGATCCTTTTATACATGAAAGGATGGTGAAATTCTTTTTAAGCCCCTTTTTGCAAAAATAGAAAGATTGTCTTGTTCTTTTTAGAGCCCAAAAATGAAAAATTTTCTCCTAAGAAAACAAGAAAAATTTCTTTGTTGTTCTTTTTATTTGCCCAAAATAAAGGTGAGTTCAATTTTATTTTAAACAAGAAAAGAAAGAAAATTGAATTTTATCTAACTTAGAAAAGTTAGTAAAAATTTAAACTACTTTAATTCTAGCCTAAATAGAATAGATTCAAAACCTGCAATCAAAATGTTAGTAACCTGCAGAAAACCAGTCAATTAGTTAGCAAAACGGTGAGTTCCATGGACTTCCACAAGTCTAAATTTTAATTTCTGTTACAAATTAGTTTTTGATTTTCTGTCTATGATGCACTACAGAAAAGCCTATATGCACTACAGAATATGCCAGATGCGCTATATAATATGCCGGAATTGCTATAGAATATGTCAGAAGCGTTGAGCTATTTTCCAAATGAGCTATATTGTTATTCTTCCGCATTGATACTTACAGGAAAAATTAGTGACAGTCATGCGCTAAAGAAAAGACTTTACGTGCTAGAGTATGGACCAGACGTGCTAAACAGTGAGCCAAATGTGCTACAATATTGACCGGATGCGCTAGGGAAAGTTCCTCACGTGCTAATATTTGTTTCCAACATACCTGCAAAAGTGATTTTTTTTTAAAAATGATTTGATTAATGGGGTAATTCTCCACGGTGGGCACCAGAAATGTATGCGGGAAAAGCGGGTTGATGAAGCTCAAAATGTGAAAAATGAGGTTCAATGAGGCTTGCTCACACACCCATAGGACCTCTTGGTGCAAGTTATGGAGTTGTGGAGAATGACTCAACTTCCCAAGGTTGGTCCCATGGTTCTCTATCTCACAAGGTCCCTCAAGCCAATGCCTTTGCTCTCAAATCACTGACGAAAGTGGCTTAGGGATGACAAATGCAAGAACGAGGGATGCTTATGATTGATTTTTAATATGAATGCATCCTATCTATGTATGATTATACAAATGAGTAAAAACTAGATTGTAAGATGCCAAGATTAGTAAAAATACTATCCTAACATGCTATACTAGATAATGATTTAAGCTTAATGATAATATAAATACTCTAAAATGTATATTAGATTATTTCTTATTATAAAGTGTTAATGCATGGTAGCTTATGCAAGATAAGATCTTCCTAACCTTCCTTGTTCTATTATTTATCTACATGCTTCATGTCTAATTTATATTGCATATGATTATCGGATTGTACAAACATTGCTTATCATTATGCTATCGGGCTAACAACCCAATAGCATATTAATGTCAATTGTTAATTGGCATTAATATGCTATCAGGATATTAACCCGATAGCATACTAAATGCTATAAGTTATCGGGTTAAATTCACTAATACATACTTGCTATCGGGTGCATAAACATTGGCACCGATTCACATCTATTATTGGGCTTAATTATATCAGGCATATTTGTTATCAGGTTTAATGAATACACCACTTCATTTGGCATTAACATTGGTTAACAAATGCACCGGTTGGATTATATAAATCGTGCACTTTGAATCATCGGTGTTTATATGAACCGATTCATTATATTGATCAGTCATTATATTATGATATTACAATATGCTATCGAGGGTTTTTGAACCAATAATCAGCATTGTGCTAATGGTATAATTGTAAAGGCACCAATCAATGGGTGCATTGATCGGTCATGCCTAAAAGGAATGATCGGTCAATACACTAATTGACCGGTTGCCTAAATGATATATATGCCAATTGAATTCATTTGGAGAAGACATAGAAAATATTAAATGATCTCTCTCCTTCAGACCTGCAGATAAAAAAAAATTAGAATTATTAGACATTGACATAATTCCTCATATCCATATATAGCATTCATAGTTCATAACTTGTTCTTTAATTGAAATTGAAATAACTTTACATGGTATCAAAGCCAAGGTAATCGAACCTAAGGCTATTCAATTTTGATAAAATTCAAGGACTAAGTTACAAACTACATCACATTTCCATAATGGCCAACACTATCAGATTCGAAGATAGACTCGGAGGTAGCGAAGATTTTTCAGCTTGGAAGTTTAGAATCAAAATGATTTTAAGAGAAAACAAAGTTGATTCATATGTCCAAACTGAAAGTGCACAACCAGAAGATGAAACCGAGAAATCCACATGGATCGAGGGAAATGATAAGGCTATTAAAATAATAGTGGATGGGGTAAGAAATAATATAATGCCCATCATTAGAAAGCTGGAGACGGCTTATAAAATGTTCAAGGCACTTGAAAGGATATTTGAGATATCAAATGCAAGTCATACTCTGGCATTAAAATGAGAGATCAACCATATTAGTATGAACAAAGGGGAGACAATTAACTCCTAATTCATGAGGATATCAAGCCTAAGAGATGACCTAGCTTCCCTTGGATACGACATCCAAAGAAAAGAGTTAACACTCATTGCTCTAGATGGATTGCCTAGTGGATGGAACACATTCATCCAAGGCATCAATGCTAGGTCCAAATATCCTAAGTTTGAAAGACTAAGAGATGACTGTATACAAGAAGAATCTAGATTGAACAAGGTAGGAGTAAAACAGAAGAATATAGATGAAGACTTGCAAGTCCTAAATACAAAAATCAATAAGAAGTACAAAAAGAAGCAATTCAGGAAAAGAAAAGCTAAACAAGGCAAGAACACTTCTAAGAAAGACCTATCACATGTTCAATGTTATAGGTATGACAAATTCAGACACTATGTTACAAACTGTCCAGAGAAAGGGAAGAAAACCACATTTGCAAAAGTGAGGAAATCTAGAAGAGAAAATGAATCTGAGAACAATGTCCTCTACTCAGCACTTACAAGCCATGCTTCAAACAAGTCTAACTCATGGGTGATTGACAATGGTTCATCCAGACACATCACCGACTTTAGAGAAATACTAGACTCCATGATAGAGAAAGATGATGAGGAAGTAACCATCGGAGATGACTCTTCACATCTAGTCAAAGGAATTGGAACCTGGACCATCAAACTGAAGACAAACATGTCACTACAACTTGAAGAAGTACTATATGTTCTAGGCATTGAAAGAAATCTAATCTCCATATCAACACTAGAATATCAATGATACAGAGTGACCTTCATGGAAAATAAGGTGTTGGCTTGGCCAAAGAGATCCTCCATCAAAGACGCTAAGGTCATTGGTTGAAGACAAGGCTATTTGTATGAGCTATGTACAGAGCCCAATCTAGCATTGATCCATGAAGCAACTAATGCAAATGAAGTATGGCACAGGAGATTAGGCCATCTGAATTATAGAGCTTTGTCAACTATGAGAAACCTTGTCACAGGTCTACCTAAGTTGAAGCAATATCATTCAAAGGCATGCAAAGGGTGTGCCTTAGGTAAAAATACCAAAAGTGCATTTCATAATAGTACTAGGAAAACTAGCAAAGTTTTGGAGTTAATTCATTCTGATGTATGTGGACCTATGTCCGTACCCTCACTAGGGGGATTTTTGTACTATGTAATTTTTGTTGATGACTACTCTAGGAAGACGTGGATCTACTTTCTGAAATGTAAAGAATCAGAAGAGATCCTAAGTAGGTTTAAAGAGTTTAAAACATTAACAGAAAATCTCTCTAAAAACAAAATTAAAACCTTAACAACTGACAATGGGGGGGAATACACATCAGGACTATTTAAAGACTTTTGTAAAAATTCTGGGAATAAGAGGGAGTTGACAATACCTTATAATCCACAACAAAATGGAGTAGCTGAAAGGAAAAATAGGACCATAGTAGAAGCTGCCAAAGCCATGATACTAGATCAAAATCTAAACTTGAACCTTTGGGCAGAAGCAACTAACACTGCTGTGTACATACCAAATAGATGTCCTCATTCACACCTTGAAGATAAAACTTCTGAGGAAGTCTTTACCAAGACAAAACTAGATATCAGCCATCTTAGGATCTTTGGGTGTTCGGTCTATATTCATGTACCTAAAGAGAAAAGACTAAAACTAGAACCCTCTGGAAAAAGGGGAATACTTGTAGGATATAGTGAAACTTCTAAAGCCTACAGAATCTATGTACAAGGGCAGAGAAATATTGAACTCAGTAGGGATGTAATCTTTGAAGAAGATTTAGCCTTCAAAAGGGCCTTAAATACAATAGAACCTAAAATTCATAATCCTACTCCTAACCTAGAAGAAGAACCTACTCCTGAGCTTCAAAGGGAGTATCTTGAGGAAACTATAAGTGAAACACAAGACCCACCTATAGATAATCACAAGAAAAGACCACTATGGGCCATCAAAATTGTAGCAGAAGCTTAGAAGTTCACTACTTCTTCAGGAACCTTCAGGGAAAGCAAGAGGCCTAATAAATTCATCAACTATGTTGCACTTATGAATGATCTCTCTAAAGTTGAACCTAACAATGTTTCAGATGCACTCAAACATCAAGTATGGATAGATGCCATGACTAAAGAATATCAATCCATTATGAAGAATGATGTTTGGGAGATTGTTCCTAGGCCAACCAAGAAGTTTGTTGTGTCTTCTAAATGGTTGTTTAAAATCAAGCATGTTGCAGATGGCAGTATTGAAAAACACAAGGCTAGATTTGTAGCTAGAGGGTTCTCACAGAAGGAAGGAATAGATTACGAAGAAACATTTGCACCTGTTGCCAGGTACACATCAGTAAGAGTTGTCCTAGCCATTGTAGCAGCAAAGGGGTGGAAGTTACATCAGATGGATGTTAAGACAACATTCCTAAATGGCGAGATCGTGGAAGAAGTCTACTTAGAGCAACCTAAAGGGTTTTAAATTCATGATGTAAAGTCTCATGTGTGTAGACTCAAGAAAGCTCTCTATGGGCTCAAACAGGCTCCCAGAGCCTAGTATGAAAGAATTGACACCTATCTCTCAAAGATGGGTTTCTCTAAGAATGATGCAGATCCTAATCTCTACCTCAAAAGAAATAAAGGTGATATGTTAATATTAATTTTATATGTTGATGATTTATTAATCATAGGAGATGATCACCTAATAGATCAATGCAAGAAAGATCTATCCACATAATTTGATATGAAAGACTTGGGGCTTCTTCATTACTTCCTAGGATTGGAAGTATGGTAGAATTCTGATAATATTGTACTAAACCAAGGGAAGTACACCTTGGACATATTGACAAGATTTGGAATGCTAAACTACAAACCCATGAACTCTCCTATGGAAACCAACTTCCATAAACTTAAAGAAGCAGCAGCAAAATCAAGACCTAGTGACCCCATTCAATACAGGAAGATGATTGGGTCCCTGATGTATCTAGTAAATACAAGGCCAGATATCTGCTATGTTGTTAATGCCTTAAGTTAGTTCATGTGTGAACCTAAGGAGATACACCTGGTTGCAGTAAAGCATATAATGAGATATCTACAAGGTACCCTAATGATTGGTCTCAAATATGAAAAGGTTGACATAGATCTACATGGATTTATAGATTCAGATTGGGCTAGCAGTGTGACTGACAGAAAGAGCACTTCAGGGTGTTGCTTCATTTTAGGGTCAGCCATGATATCCTGGATCAACAAAAAACAATCTTTAGTAGCTCAGAGTTCCACAGAGGCTGAATATATTGTAGCTTCAATGGCTACCCGAGAAGCAGTATGGCTAAGGAAATTGCTCGTGGGATTATTTGGAGAACCTATGAAACCTACAGTCATTCAGTGTGATAATCAAAGCTGTATAAAACTCTCTATAAATCCAGTATTTCATGACAGGTCCAAACATATTGAGATTCCATATCACTATTTACGAGATATGGTTGACAGGAATGTGATAAAGTTAGAATATGTGTGTACAGGAGATCAAACTACAGCTATTCTGACCAAACCACTTTCCAGAGTGAAGGTTGATCACTTTAGAAAGGGTTTAGGTATGATAGAAAGGTAATCTACTTTGTAATCTATACTTACATATATTTAAGATGTTTAATGTGTAAACTTCTTTGTCATGTTTGGACTATCTCTTGGCTTCTTGCCACCTGTGTTCATATCTAAGAGGTGACGATCTCTCAGATACTGAACACTTGTATGTAGACATCATAAGGTGACAATCTTATGATAGTCAAGCCAGTAATCATGTTGGATCACTAGTAAGTCATGGATGTGCCATGACTATGTTGTGATACAACATTTGTACAAATGTTATTGCATTATTACAACTTGGATATGATGAGAACTTAAGCACTTCTCATATGGTTATCCTTGTATTGCATGTTAGGAAATACTGATATCACATGTAGGTGATATCTCAACCATTGATCATGTTTGATCTCTGGTAAGTCATGGATGTGCCATGACTATGTTGTGATAAACATTTATAAATGTTATTGCACTTATCACAACTTGGATATGATGAGAAACTAACCTTTCTCATAGACTTATCCTTAAGTATTGCGTGTTAGGCAATACTGATATCATGTGTTAGGTGATATCTTGATGAATCTTACAGATCACATGTTTTGGTGATTTCTCACATGATCAGGTGATGATTCTCTTACTTTTATCACATGTTAAAATAACACTTTATGTCACATGCTCAGGTGGTGTTCTTCTATTTTGTATCATATGTCTTGATGGTACTTCTCATGTATAAATGATTTTTTGCTGACTGACATTATCTTAGTTATAAAAAGGAAATGTGATGCAGGTTGCCTTATCTATCTTCCAAAGCTAAGAGGGAGTGTTAATGCATGGTAGCTTATGCAAGATAAGATCTTCCTAACCTTCCTTGTTCTGTTATTTATCTACATGCTTCATGTCTAATTTATATTGCATATGATTATCAGATTGTACAAGCATTTCTTATCATTATGCTATCGAGCTAACAACCCGATAGCATATTAATGTCAATTGTTAATTGGCATTAATATGCTATCAGGGTATTAACCCTATAGCATATTAAATGCTATAAGTTATCGGGTTAAATTCGCCGATACATACTTGCTATCGGGTGCATAAACATTGGCACCGATTCACATCTGTTATCGGGCTTAATTATATCGAGCATATTTGTTATCGAGTTTAATGAATACACCGCTTCATTTGGCATTAACATTGGTTAACAAATGCACCAGTTGGATTATATAAATCGTGCACTTTGAATCATCGGTGTTTATATGAACCGATTCATTATATTGATCAGTCATTATATTATGATATTACAATATGCTATCGGGGGTTTTTGAACCGATAATCAGCATTGTGTTAATGGTATAATTGTAAAGGCACCAATCAATGGGTGCATTGATCGGTCATGCCTAAAAGGCATGACTGGTCAATACACCAATTGACCGGTTGCCTAAATGATATATATGCCAATTGAATTTATTTGGAGAAGATAGAAAATATTAAATGATCTCTCTCCTTTAGACCTACAGATTAAAAAAAATCAGAATTATTAGACATTGACATAATTCCTCATATCCATATATAGCACTCATAGTTCATAGCTTGTTCTTTAATTGAAATTGAAATAACTTTACACAAAGAGAGGCTAGATGCTTGCTAAAATTCAGTATAAGTATGATTCTAAAGACTTGGATTATAAAATGGAGGAATGAGAGCTCTATTTATAAGAAAAACAGGGCAATGGAGGGTCGGGATTGAAAGGGTTAATCAAGGGCTAAGTTTGAAAGTTGTCAATCCATGTTTACAATTGGCACCAATGAAATGGTGACAATTGTCAACATAAGGTTGGTTGAGAGGAGATGTAAGAAGCATTAAAAGCTTGAGAAAACCTCATGGTTACCTTAGGGGGTAAGGGTTAAGGTTAGGTTAGGGTTATCCATTGGATAAAGCTTTTATCCAATGGATAAAGCTTTTATCCAAAGGATAAAATCTTGTGCAAAGGTTAAAGGGAAAACCATGGTCAAAGTAATGAATGCTTGATGAGACCATTGGGTTAGATGGAAGTTAAGTTAGGCAAAAAGTCTCTAACCATGTAAGAGGGTTGAGTTAACCATTAATGGTTTGGAAGACTTTTGAGGTTTGAGAAGTGACTTCCCTTTGTTTAGGGATGTGACAATATTTAGGAAATGGGTTAGGCTTAATTGATTAGGGTTAGAAGAATCTAGAAGAAGGTTAGAAAGGGGTTTAGGGAGGCAAGTGGGAGATGTAGGATTTTACAAGTGGGTGGGGAATAATAGGATTAATTACTTTATTTCAATTTGGTTGCAACTTGCATTTGTAGGATTTGGCAAGTGGGGGGGATTTAATTAAATGGGCTAGAAGGGGGATTTTAATTAAATGGCTAGAAAGGGGATTTTAATTAAATGTGAATTTAATTAAATGGCTTAGATAGAAGAAGGGTATATTAATTAAATCTTAATTTAATTAATTGGAAGAATTAAGAATAATTAAATGACTAAAATTCACTTAATCCATTGTGCAACTTTTAGGTGTCTACACTAATAATTAGTGCGTACACACTACTACACCTTAAAAATGTTATGGTAGGGTAGCAAACTAATAGGCTCAGTACCCCGTACACGCTTACAAGTAATAAGTAGTGCATACGCACTCCTACACCTTAAAAATGTTATGGTAGGGCACTAAACTAATAGGTTCAATACCCCGTACACATTATTTTTAGTAAAGATAATGTGAAGGAAAAAGGAGGGAGGGAGAGAGGGAGAGAGAGAGAGGTACAGAGAGAGGGAGGGGGTGAGAGGGAGAGAGAGAGAGAGAGAGGGGGGGGGAGAGTAGGGGGGAGGGAGAGAGAAGGATGGGGGAGGGAGAGAGGAGGGGCGTGGGAGGGAGGGAGGGAGAGAGAGAGAGAGAGAGACAAGAAGGGGTATGGAGGAAGGGACAAGGAGAGAGAGGGAGAGGAAGGGAGAGAGAGAGAGGAAGGGAGAGAGAGGGAGGGAGAGAGAGAGAGAGAGAGAGAGAGAGGGAAGGGAGGGAGGGAGAGAGAAGGAGAGAAGAAGGGGTATGGAGGAAGAAAGAAGGGGAGAGAGAGGTAGAGGGAGGGAGGGAGGGAGGGAGGGAGGGAGGGAGAGAGATAGAAAGAGATAGAGAGACAGAGAGATAGAGAGAGGAGGAGGGTAGGGAAAGAGAAGGAGGGGGAGGGAGGGAGGGAGAGAAGAAGGGGTATGGAGGAAGGGAGAGAGAGAGAGAGAGAGAGAGAGAGAGAGAGAGAGAGAGAGAGAGAGAGAGATAAGGAGGGGGAGGGAAGGAGGGAAAGAAGAAGGGGTATGGAGGAAGAGAGAAGGGGAGAGAATCAAGTCTCTATTTTTTACTTTAGTCTCTCTCTCTCTTCCCATTCTTTCTCTCTAAAGTCTCTTTCTCTCATCCTTTATCTCTCTATCTCACTCCCCCCTTCTCTCAAGTGTATCTCTCTCTCATTCTCTCCCTTTGTCCTCCCCTTCCATCTCTCCCTTTCTCATTACCTCTCTTTCTAAATCTCTCCCTCTTTTCGCACCTCTCTCTCTCTAGTCTCTTGTACTCTCATTCTATCCCTTCCTCCCTCTCACTTAGACTCTCTCTATCTATCACCCTCAATCTCCTTCCCTCCCTCCACCTCTTAGGTCTCTCTTTCTCTCCCAATCCCTCTATCCACCTCTTAGAACTCTCTTTATCTCCCCCACTGCCTATCTCTCTCTCATTCTCTTAGGTCTCTCTCTCTCTCTCTCTGAGTCCCCTTCTCTGTGTCGCTCTTTATCTCTATCTCTCCCTCTATTTCCCTCTCTCTCTCCATCTCTCTCTCCCCATCCCTTTCCCTTTATTTATCTATGTCTTCCTCCCTCTCTCTCTCCATCTCTCTTTCTCTTATTTATCTCTTGTCTCTCCCTCTCAGTCTCTATCTATCTCACTCTCCTCCTCTCTTAGGTGTATCTCTCTCCCATTCCATCCCTCTCCTCCCCCTCTCTCCCTCTCTAGGGTCATATGGTATCCCATAGATCCATGCATGTGTCTTAAGGGGTCATAGGATGCCATATGACTACTTAGGACACCATATGACCCATAACGACACATAAGAGGTCATATGAAGTCCTAAGGGGTCACAGGACACCATATGACCCCTTAGCACACCATACAACCCATAATGACACCAAATGATGTCCTAAGGGGTCATAGAACACTATATGACCTTTTAGGACACCATACGACCCATAACAACACCATATGGAGTCCTAAGGGGTCGTTGGAGACCATATGACCTGTTAGGACACCGTATGACCCCTAACGACACCATATAGTGTCCTAAGGTGTCATAAGGTGTCTTGGGGGTCATAGGACACCATAAGACACATAACAACACCATATCATGTCGTAAGGGGTCATAGGACACCATATGACCCATAGAACAAAATATGCCCCTAACAACATCTAAGGGGTCATAGGGTGTCCTAAGGGGTCATAGGATACTATATGACCCCTTCGCACATCATAGGACCTATAACGACATCAAATAGTGTCCTAAGGGGTCATAGAACACCATATGACCCTTTAGGACACCGTATGATGTTGTTATGGGTCGTATGGTGTCCTAAGGGGTCATATGGCATCCTATGACCCCTTAGGACACCATATGGTGTCATAATGGGTTGTATGGTGTCTTAAGGGGTCATATGGTGTCCTAAGGGATCATAGGACACCATATGACCTCTTAGGAAACAATATGACCTGTAATGACACCTAAGGGGTCATATGGTGGGCTAATAAAATGATACATTATTTAAAGTTATGAATAGAACATCATACTGTAGAACATCAGTGGTTTAGTTTTGATATAGCTAAGTTAGACCATTGTCAGCATAAGAGAGACTCCAAGTGAACAAACAATGAGGCTTCACTTAAAAGAAAGTGTAAGACCTTGATCTAAACCTAAGAGTACTACCTTTCTAAAACATATGATGCTCTTAAATTTGCAAGGCTATAGGGCTGATCTCGATTGTGACTATAGTAATTACACACTTGATTTCTTTCATGGGTATGCACCCTTCCAAACCTTTTGACAAGTGATGATCATCATATACTACCACTGCCATGCTTAAAACAAACCTCAATTTCTCTAGATGATAGGCGTTGTGTAACATCATGGGAACTCTTGCATACCCACCACTATCATTCTCTGTACATCATTTGTGTTACTCTCCCTCTTTCTGTTCCTACTGTTTGTTTCCTTCTGAAAAACATATTGCAGGTAGTCTGACTCATCATTTTGCTTCGTTGACACTATTTTCAACATCTTCTCTGCAAATTAAAAACACATTCGAGAAGAATATTGCTACAGGTTTCCTTGTTTGTCATGGTAATGCACCACTAGTTCAATTTCAGACCCTTCTTCCTCCTATTAAATATACACACACAAACCCATCAGTCAATTTTATTAGGGGAGCATACATATAAAAATAAAATAGGAATTTGCAAACAAGAAATAAATTCACTTACTTCTATAGAAGTGCAGACACAGTTGCAGTGGGGTATGGAGGGAGGGAGGGAGAGAAGAAGAGAGAGAGCAATGGGGTATGGAGAAAGGGAGAAGGGGAGAGAGGGAGAGTGAGAGAGAGAGAGAGAGAGAGAGAGAGAGATAAAAAGAGAGAGTGAGAGGGAGAGAAAGAGAGGCACCTTGTACGCGCTTGAGAGGGGGAGACAATACACTTATATGTGTGTATATATATACTTAATATATTATATATTATTATATATATATAAATTTAATATATTATATATAAAAATTATATATTATATGTATATACAATATCATATTATACACACCCAAAATTTAAACAAACGTAGCACGTACACGTTGTTTATAGTAAACATAGCGCATACACGTTGTTTATAGTTAAGATAGACCGTATGCACTTCTTACACCATAAGTATCCTATATGCACTTTTTATACCATAAGTACCCTGTACACGCTTTTGATTGTTTAGGGTTGGAAATAGGCTTGGATGACAAAGCTATGGTTTGGAAGTTTGATTTCCCTCCATTTCCCTCCTTTTTGATATGTTTTATTTTATCAACTTGGTTTCTTAACTTTGTCATCATCAGGTTTACACTTCATCAAGTGGGTATTTCTAAAATTGCCACCATATTTTCACCCATCTTCAGAGCTTTCTAACCATATAATTTTTTTAAAATTTGAACAACAATCACATATTATTATTGAATTTCTTTTACCAGTGTCTCCATAGTTCTCATAGACATAGGTGCACCATTTTTAAAAATAACTTTTGATATACCTATCCAAATTTTAAAAACTTTATATATTATTGTACCACACTTGATTCTTTAGAATTTAAAAAAAATAAAATTATATTTTCGATTTGTTTAGTGCAACTTATGCTTCGCGCATGAACAAGTACCAAATTTTCAGGATGTACTCGATTGGAAAAATCATAAAAAAAAAATACTCAACCGTACACGTTGTTTATAGTTAAGATAGACCGTATGCACTTCTTACACCATAAGTATCCCGTACATGCTTTTTATACCATAAGTGCCCCGTACATGCTTTTGACTATTTAGGGTTGGAAATAGGCTTGGATGACAAAGCTACGGTTTGGAAGTTTGATTTCCCTCCATTTCCCTCCTTTTTGATGGTTTTATTTTATCAACTTGGTTTCAAGTGAGTATTCCTAAAATTGCCACCATATTTTCACCCATCTTCAGAGCTTTCTAACCATATAATTCTTTTAAAATTTGAACAACAATCACATATTATTATTGAATTTCTTTTACCAGTGTCTCCATAGTTCTCACAGACATAGGTGCACCATTTTTTTTAATAACTTTTGATATACTTATCCAAATTTTAAAAACTTTATATATTATTGTAGCGCACTTGATTCTTTACAATTTAAATAAAATAAAATTATATTTTCGATTTGTTTAGTGCAACTTATGCTTCGCACACGAACAAGTACCAAATTTTTAGGATGTACTCGATTGGAAAAATCATAAAAAAAAAATTTCAACAAAAAATTACAAAAAAAAATACACATCTTCTAGTGCTCACTCTTAACTATCTTTTTGCCAAAGGATTTGTCAAAATACTATATCTAACTATGACTCTTTTGATGTGCACGTTAGACACTATGTTATGTTTTTCAGAAAAAATCAGGGTGTTTTTCGTGCACGAAGGATTTAACCCCCTTCATCTTATCCAATTTTGAAAAAGTTTAGCAGTTTGGAAACTAGATTCAGAGTACTACAATATTTGTCGTTTGATTATCTTCATATCTTGAGTGGATAACTTTCAAATTTTACCTCCAAGTTCAGGTTCATCAGATTTCAGAAAACAAGTGTCCACTTATACCCCCCTTTTTTACCACCATCTTTGTGCACTTACCCTATCAAGCGTTGGGGGTCCAAATAAAGTTGTTATTAAAATTTATGGTGATAATTGTAGTAGATTTTTTTATTCAACTGTGTAACTACTTTTGCATCAACTAAAATTACTAAATACAAATCAAAGTACTTTTGATGCTTTCACTATTGAATCTAGAAATCAACTACAATCATTAACAAATGCTGTTGAAATTTGATATATCTAATTTATGGTGATTCTAGTACATGATTCTAATGTCATGTCCTCTCTAAAATAGAACATGAATATGATGGTATTCATCTAACCTACATGGAATAATTAAATATCATTGATGTTAAAGGGAGGTCACAACACCCTCCATATCTAGTTGCAACTCCTACACATAGTCTTCTTTTATAAAGAATTATTCATGAAATAAATTGTCAATATAGATTTGAAAGATATATTTTATCAAATTTAAATTATCACACTCATGAAGAGCATCAATTATATTACAATAAATAATGATTGTGTTTAGTGGCAACAAATTATAGAGTAATTTTCTTTATAATAAGCAGTGATTCATTTCTTTAGAGTAGAGATTAAATGAATAAGTTGTGATAGTAGACAAAGTAATATAAGATAAAAACCATATAGGGCTAAATTAAAATAAAAGAAAATTTGGGCAAGAAAAAGGAGCAAGCATGTTAAGAAGAAAGGGCAATGATAGAAATGTGATGGTTTAATAAAAAGAAGACAAAGTAGTGCATGAGTTTATTACTTCGCAACAATTATATTTGAAAAGTATTTAAAGACAATTATTAAGGTCATAAATTATCAGCAATTAAGATCATGCAAAAACAACAATTATATGTAATGAAAAGGTGTCTATCTAACAAGAGTTTCCTCCCTTGTTATTGGGTGTGTCCAATGATTAAGTAATCCTCCTTGGAAGATGTAAAAGCATTGTTGTTTATCAATGGAGTTATCAATGAAAATAGTGCAATGAAAGGCAAACAAAAATATAGAAGTGGGTCTATGGAATTGCTTAAACATCACACATCAAGCTTACACTTCTAGACTTAAAAGTGTTAAACACTCAGAGTTGGGTGACATTTTCTAGGCTTAATATGTTGCTTAATTTATATGATCACACTAAGAATAGTCTTCTAGACTTAAGAGTGTTAAACACTCAGAATTGACTAACTCTCTAGACTTAATATGTTGCTTAATGTGTGTGGTTTAAGGCTCACCCAACAATACCCATATGTCTGTGAGTGGGGTGTTGAGAAGAAGACGATATTCTTGTTAACCTTAAAGTGTATGCATTAGGACAATTGCCAATGAAATTGAAGTGTAGAATGCTAATGTATCACCTATCACTAACATTTGAAAGGAAGAATAATTATAATTATCTTTTCGGAGAGATAAATGTGTTGCAAATGCTATTGTTGCAATCAACTTCGTATTTACTAAAATATTTTGGGCATTCCACATTGATTTTTGAGTTGCTAATGAGTTCTCTCTTGTTTCTTCCATAGCCCTTGCGCTCCTCTATGCACCATTCTTTTCTAGCAACCTTTTAATCTACACCAAATTCTACATCTTTTCAATAAAATAAATTGATGGGTACTCAAAATTTAAAAGAATAGATAATGAAAGTAGATTTAAAATTAAATTAAAAACATTTTAATGTTGATAACTAATGCTAATCGAGATATGCTATCCTGTTTTGCATGCCATTCACTGCCATGCTATGTGCTTTCACTACCATGCACTGTTTTGACTGTTAGTTTTTGTTGGAATGTGTAATGCCAATCACCGATGTTAATGCAAAGGGCTACAGAGTGACAAAACTCAAATCACAACAATCACCAAAAGGGCTCACAAAACCTCAAAGGAAGATCTTCTACCAACTCACCTATCCACTCACCACCTTCCTATTCGTTGATGATTTTTTACTCAAACTTGGTTACTAACTCAAATTGGCTATAATCCCAGAGGCAAGCTTCTAAAATATCTTAAGACATCCAAACAAACATTCTACAAGAATTGGTTAATGTCCCTATCATGAAGAATGGTGAAATACTTCACAATCACCCTAATTCTTAGCAGCCTCCCTTTTTTGGATTGGAGAAAATAACTCACTATCTAGACCCCTTCTCCTAAAAATAAAATCATATTCAAGTACCCTTTTGGGATTTATAAATAATATCTTTAAATGGCCCTATGGTCTTTTGGAGAATGTTCATAAAAAAAGGCTTCTATCTCTTCACTAGAGCTTGAATTAGCCCACTTTTCCAATGCAACTACCTCTCAAATGCACACAAATCCTCAATTGATGGCTCCAATAGGTTTCATGAATCATAAAACAACCAAATAAATTGTTTTTGGGTTCCAAAGCATTCCAATTTGCAATAGATTCACTCAACTCTCCAAAATACCCTTATCTCCAAGCTTGTCACATAGAGATGCTAGGCCTAGGGCTTCATTGTCCTCCCCCCAGACTTGATCTCCTACCATGAAATGAGAAGGGAAATTGAAATGAAATATAAACCTACCATTCCAAAAGATATTAGCATTTTCCCATGGTGGAATGAAGGTACGGTACAAAGGTCTAAAGAAGAAAATAACACAGAAAATGTAGGAAAACAATTTAAGATTTTATTGATTTTCATTCCTCAACCATCCAATCGAATCCTTGGTCGATGGAAATGGCCTATTTACATATTTCTCACATCCTCCAATGTCCATAACTAACATATGAACATTAAGTAACATTTGAACCAACTAACACAATGCTATACAACTTTGTAACATTTGACAATCTTGACAACTTTTTACAATATTTTAGATATGCCTAAAATAAGACCTCCTATGACTCTAAATGGTTAAAAATAGGTTCAAAGAGGTAAAATATAAATGAATACATGATTAAATGTCATTGGGAATATTTTACCAACTCTTGGTATCCCTATGACAACATTGACAAGGTTTTAAAACTTTCACAAAGTTGACCCCAAAAGACTCTCTAAGACTCAAAATCACAACAAACATGTTTAATTGGTCCTTTAGACCTTATTACAATGTTGAAACACTAAAGTTGAATAAAAACCCAAAATTTGCCTCATGGAGGCATGATCCCATTAGGTGCTCCTGCACCATACACCCAAGCTTGAAAATTTTCCAAGTCTCTTGGAAACTAGATTGCACTTGTCCATCTCTAACCTCTAAGGTGTCATCCTTGCTTGAATACTTGCACACAAACACTTACCAAGGGTACCTGGAAGTGGTTTCTCCATCAGATATGCTTCATGTTTAGTTTTGTACTTTGGCTCTTGCCAAACATTCTTCGCTCCTTGTCAACTTATCTTCCCCTCATGCTTCAAGTTCTTTATCATTGGAACTCCTACTCCATCATGTTTATCAGATCCAAAATGATCTATTATTGTAGGACATGACTACCTCTCCACTACCTTTGCAACTATAGGACAAATCACATTGCCAACTAGGATTACTTCATCCTTCTTCCACCTACATTGTGGCTACACATACATATAATATTTGGTACTTTATTGGCTTGTTTTAGGCATCAACATCTTATCTCTATCATCCTTGACTGAAACAACCTTTAAAACCTTTGTTTTGATACCTCCAAGCATTGGAGTGACTGCAAATTTTCTTGACTCCTCTTCATTTATCTTCACCGACTCTTTCTTACCAACCAAGATGATTTTTGTTGCCTTGTCTTTTGCTTCAAAATTATCTTACAATGGGGTTAGTATAAATTTTTTTCCATCCTTCCTAATAGTGTAGGTATTCTCTCTACCATCATAGATTAATTGTTTATCAAATTGTCATGGCCTTCCAATAAGTAGATGACAACAATCCATGGGTAGTACATCACAAAGAACCCTATCTCTATATTCACCAACCTAAAACTCAACATATGCTTGCTCATTTACTAAGATTGACTGATTATCATTCACCAAAGAGGCTTTATATGGTGTTGGATGAAGAACTCTTTCTAGTTTCAGTTTGTCTATCATTTCACTAGACATCATATTGTCAGTTGAACCAGAATCTATCACTACCTTGCATACCTTACCTTTGCATTTGCAATTGATCCTGAATAGTGCTCTTCTTTGTGTCTTCTCCTTTTCCTTAGATGTCTTCAAGACTGTTCTTCTCAACATGAATTCTTCTCCAACTTCTCAAACACAAACATGACTATGAGAGTTTATGGTTTCACCTTCCTCTTCTTGCACTTTTTGAACCCTCTTTTCACTTCTTCTTTCACCTCCACTTGATGTAGAACCTTGCTTCTCAAGATACTTGAATGTTGGATGTACAAACTCACTATAATGGTAACATCTCCCTTAAAATGTATTCGAACGCCTACCTCCACCAAATTTACCTCTAGTGCCTCTAAATCCACCTTTGGATTCTACAACTTGTTCTTGGCCTTTGTTTGCATCTTCTTGGCTTTCATTTCTATGTCTTGAATTAGGAAATGATCCTCTCCCCCTAGAGGTGTCACCTCTGCCTCTACTTTCCTTATCTTGTCTTCTTTTCATCTTTTATTCCACTCTAACTTCCAATTGAAAAAACTCCTCCATCGTCCTTGGGCTTGCCACAACTAATTTATCTTGAATGTTAAATCTAATTCTACCAAGGTATCTAGCAACCTTTTCAACCTCATCTTCCATCCTACCTAACCTTATGCTCAACTTGTAAATTTCATCAGTGTAAGTCTTAACATCTAAATCCTTTTGTTTCAAACTTTGGAGTTTCTTATATAATTGAAGAAACTTACCTTTAAGTTTATAAACCATTTGGTCCCAAGAAACTATCTTTTCTTTACCTCTCTTTCTCCTTTCATTTTGTTCATAGTCTCACCATAACAATGCATGTCCTTTCAAATTTGTCTTTGCTATCTTTGCCTGCTACTCAATAGGCTATCTTCACATTCAAAGTGATTGTACATAGCTACAATCCAATATAAAGGCTCTTCATCATTCAAATTCCCTCCATACATAGGAAAATCAACTTCACCTTATGTTTATCACCTTTAACTTCTATTAGAAGTTTGATTGACCTCTGTTGCTTGAGGTCCAATTGTTCTTCTCGTCCTTCATTCTCTCCTTCTCCCTTTTCTTCCTCAAGTTCACTTTCATTATCCAATGCCACACATCTTCTTTGATTAGACTCAAGGGTAGAAATCATTTCCAACACAACATTATGGGACTCCAACAACTTTGCATGTTTCTCCTTCAACTCCTACAACTCCCTAGTAGTGCCACTATTCTTAGGAGCCATCTTGTCTTCAACTCCTTACTCACTCTTCTCTCAACTTTCAACTTCCACCTTCAAGAGATCTACTTCCCAAGATCTGATACCACTTTGAAGTAGAGGGTTAAAGGTGACAAAAATAAACTCAAAACAATCACAAAACCTCAAAGGAAGATCTTCTCCCAACTCACCTATCCACTCACCACCTTTCTGTTCATTGATAAAAAATTTCTCAAAATTGGTTACTAAGCCAAATTGGCTAGAAATCTAGGGGAAGGCTTCCCAAACATCTTAAGACATCCAACCAAACATGTTCCAAGTATTGTTTAAGGTCCCTAGCATGAATAATGGTGAAATACTTCACAACCACCCCAATTCCTAGTAGCCTTCCTTTTTTGGACCGGTGAAAATAACTCACTATCTAGACCACTTCTCCACAAACTAAAACTAGATTCAAGTACTCTTCTGGGAGTTCTAAATAATATCTTGAAATGGTCCTATGCTATTTTGGAGTATGTTCATCAAAACTTGGCTTCTATCGCTGCATTAGAGCCCCAATTAGCCCACTTTTCCAAAGCAACTGCCTCTCAAATGTACACCAATCCTCAATCAATGGTTCCAAAAAGTGTCATGCATCACCAAACCACCAAATAAATTGGTTTTGGGTGCCCAATAATTCTGATTTGCAATAGATTCACTCAACTCTCCAAAATACCCTCATCTCCAAGCCTATCACATAGAGATGTCAAGCCTAGGGCTTTATTTTCCTCCCCCTCCTAACTTGAACGCCCACCCCGAAACCAAAAGGGACATTTAAAGGAAATCTAAACCTACCATTCCACCAATTATTAACATTTTCCCATGGTGGAATGGAGGGTTATTAACATTTTTGTGCCAAAACCCTTGAAACCTTCAATCTATGGGCTGATTTCAGAAAAAAACACTTGTATCTCCCTCAAATATTAAAAAAGTTGAGTCAAACCAAAGCCAAAACAAATTTAACTCACCCCTCTACCAAAACCAATAGGAGTTAGCACATGCTCAGGACGTAAAATACGGTATAGAGCAGCAAAGGACACATAAAATACATGAAAACAATGTAAGATTTTATTGATTTTCATTCCGTAACCATCCAATCAACCCCTTGGTCGTTGGAAATGGCCTATTTACATATTTATCACATCATCCAATGCCCATAACTAACATATAAACATTAACTAAAATTTGAACCAACACAACACTTTACAACTTTGCAACATTTGACAATCTTGACAAATTTTTGCAATATTTGACATATGCTTAAAAGAAGACCTCTTACGACTCCAAATGGCTACAAATAGGTTCAAAGAGGTTAAATAGACCTTTATACATGATTAAATTTCATTGGGGATAGTTTACAAACTCTTGGTATCCCTATGACAACATTGACAAGATTTTACAACTTTCACAAAGTTGACCCCAAAAGACTCTCTAAGACTCAAAATCACTACAAACATATTTAAAGTGGTCCCTTAGAACTTATTACAATGTTGAAACACTAAAGTTGAACCAAAAACCAAAATTTTCCTCATGGAGGCATGATCCCATTAGGTGGAGCCTGCACCAGATGCAAAGTTATAGTAGTCATTTATTATACTCAAACAATAGTTGCAGTTTTGAAGAATTCAAAATTTTCATTTATGAACTTCTCTTATCTAGTCACCATCACATCTGCAGATATCACATGTTATGGGTGATTTAATATGCATTTAGATTTCTATATAGGTAACGTTTGAATATGTATTTGTTATGCACTCTTTCATGAGTCCAACTCTGTAGAGGGATCCTCAATCATGAGACTGAGAGAAAGATATCATGATAGACAGGAATGGCGTATAGGCCTCATTGGGTACACCACTTCATGGAGATAGCGAAGGGTCACATGAGGCAAGGTGGCTCAAAGTTTCCACTCTTGGGCTTAGGGTCAGGCACCTTATCATATCTCCCATCTGAACCCTTTGAACCACCATATAATTGTTTAGATTTGTTGTGTTATAAAAATATATTTTTCCTAACCTTAGAAATGGACATGTATCTCATGAATTATATCTACATTATTAACTAACTTAGTTGAAGGTGTCCAAAACAAACTTATCTCATCTTACTCTTGGATGAGGATTATATCTCTAACTATATTATACTCTTTGTTTCGTTTTGGATTTGTAAATTTAGAGCAAAGTATATGGTGATCCAAGAAATGTACGTTAGAGACTCCAAGGTAGGTGTTGAGAAAAAAGGAGAGGATCATACCTGAACCTACAATGGACTAGTAACTAAGTGTGCTAGAGCTCATGGTTAGAGCATCCCAATAGAATCGTGGGATTTTTTAGGTTTGATCTCTAGAACTAGAAGATTTTAAATCCTGAAGCATCAATAAAAGAAATCGAAAAGGAAATCAAAATTGGTAGTTGCGATTAAGAAAGAGAGTTGGAATGGGTAGTCCCATCAACTGATGCAAAGTTACAGTAGTCATTACTATACTTAAACAGCAGCTGCAGTTTGGAAGGTTTCAAAAATTATTTATGAACCTTATCTTATCTATTCACTCTCATATCTGTAAATATCACATGTTATGAGTGGTTTAATAATTGTTTCAATCTCTCTACCATGTACACTCAGATTTCTATATAACGTCTGAACATGTATTTGTTCTGCACTCTTTCATGAGTCCAACTATGTAGAGATGTAAGGATATACAAGTCTCAAGTTGTGAACCTGTGTGTCTAAGAAGATTGTAATGATGCCTAAATGAGCTGAAGCTCAGACTGATTGATGTAATATTTTATTTTAATTAATAGGAGTGATCATGTCTGTTTTCTGTTATTTTTTCTCCCCCTCTTATTTCAAACAGTTTTCATTGTAGTTTTCATTTCAGTCTAGACTCTATTTTTCATATTTTTAAAACAGTTTTAGCATATACTATTGTTAGAAAAACAAAACTACTCTTAGTGCATGTAAGAGGACATTTATATGACATTCTTCCCTTGGCAAAATAGTCATTTTCCCGAATGCCCTCTTTACACCCTTGTTCCTCTCCTGTCAATATTCTTTGACATGTTTGGTCTTTTTTCCTCCTCTGCACTCCTTTCCTAAATCTTCTCTTCTCTACTGCTTTTCCAATGTGCCTATGGTTGCTATATTATGCCTGGACACATGAAATGTTTTGCTCCCAAAATTCCATGTTCCTACGCAAAATAGCCTTTTCTAATTCTCATTCCTCTTTTTCTTCAACCACGTCTATGCTATACATGGCTAAAACACTTACTCATTAGATCAAAAGTTTAAAATGATTTAATTTGCAAAATTTGGCAGTATGAACTTGAGGATATATCTTGTTAATGTAGACTAGTAATATCTTGAGATGCCCCTATATTACGGCTCGCAAGTTGGAAAACTGCCAACCATTTCTCATGGTTAAAAGTTGAATTGGTGTGATCTAAATACAAACCAATTAACTTAAGTTGGGCTCAACCATAAGGCATTTTCAGTAGGGTTGTCCTTACATTGCTCATGTGATGTTTCATTCATATTCAAACCCGCGAATGAATATGAAAAATGAGGTCAAATCAAATTTAACAAAGACAAAATCTTTGCCAAGTTATTATGCAAAGAAGTGTCTATCACCAGCACTGTATTAGTGACAGACAAATTCCCTCTACAATTTGTATTCATGATTCTTCAATGAACGTTCTTCACCTAGTTACCAGAAACGCGACGGGAGACTTCCGTTTCGCATTTTCGACGGCAGAAATGGGTTTCCCGTTGCAGACGGCCGTTTCAGCGGTGATTTTCGTTTTTTTATCAGTTCCGTTAAAATTTAAATAAAAACTTAAGATTTTTCTATCTTTTCCTCAACTTTTAGGTGGAGTTTACATTAATTTGCAATTTTTATAAACGGAATTAAGTATCACACAAATTTGTTTTTCTCCTTCTGATTTTATTATACTTATTGTGTGAAATGTTTTATACAAATTATTTTTAAATGAAAGAATGAGATCAAAGAATGTTTAAATTTTTTATAGAGATATATGTTTTATAATTTTTACTTTTAAAATTAATTTTATTAAAAATTCGTTTCTTATATGCAACCTTTTAAACTTCCATTTCTCATCACGTTACCGTTGTCGTTGCGTTTCTCGTTTCTCGTTTTTGGTAACATAGGAACTTCTTCATCAACCATGGGTACATCCATTTGTATTGAGCAAAAAAGACTCTTGATTAAACATGGAAACCGCTTAAGTTGTGTTAACTAACAGGAAATGTTGGGTTTGGAAATAAAAAATATAAAAGTAGGAGATAGCTTGGGGACCATTCAATTTTTCTTTTCTATTTATAAGGACTGTCACACTAATAATTTGATGGAGGATCTCGCCATTTTATTTGTTGTGGAGCGTGCTTGTGCTCTTGGCTAGAGTAGGCTCATCTGTGAATCTGATTCTCAGGTGGTGGTGAATTTGCTGACTAGACAACATTCTACGGATGTTAGCTAGCAGTTGAGTTTGGTTGTTAACCAGATTCTTCATTTGTGTGATTCTTTGGTTTTTGTTTCTTTCATGCATATCCCTAGGGAGTCGAATGGTGTTGTTGATTGTCTCACCAAATGGGTTTCTAAGCACATGCAGAATTGGTATATCGTGGATAAGGGTCACTTACCCCTAGATTTGTCTCATCAGTTAGACCACTTATTGGATCTTGACAGGTCTGTTTGATGCCCCTGCTTTGTACTTGTTCTGCTTTGAATAAATTTTAACCCCTCCTTTATTTTCAAACATAATGAACACTGATAAAAATATCATAACAAAATATTACATATTTATAGCTACGAATTATTTCAATGGTATCATACAAATCTGTTAAGTAATATGGAACCTAACAGTAGATTGCTGATAATGAACTAGGACTCTTAACAATTGTTACTCACACCTATTCAATGCTTAATGACACATAAACAACAGAACATTTTGTTATTACTTATTCTAACACTAGATTCATCATTTTGGACATACCCTTTCTGATTAGTTTGGCCTATTCCATCATTGATCCATGATGTTGTTCATCTATTCTATGGGAATAAATCTATCGAAGCTCATTTACCTAATTGCAGAGAGTAGAAGTGCAGCAACTGATAGAAATGGTCTATTAAAACACCCTCACTTGAAATATGAAAGGAACACATTAGTTTGAATTGTCCTTCTAAGAACCATTTAATTAGTGAGAATTTCTTTTTCTCACTAATTAAGATAGGCACTAGTCTGGAACCCTATCACTAGTCACACACAAATTACATTTAGTGCATTCATAACCTAGTAATATAACTAGGGATTTACTATCAATAGAATTGTTAAATGGATCTTACAAGGGTTCCACTTGCACATTTTCATCCCTTATAAAGGTTTTGAGATAGCCAATTTTTCTTGGTTTAGTCACAGCTTTGGGGTCAAGCCAACACATTGGGTTAATTGGCTGTCAATATTTATAATTGTTCATTTTATGTGATTTCAATATCTAATAAGGTATATCATTGGGAACACCCTCTCAAGTCTAAGGTTAGCTTAAAGACCAAGAGATCAATTCCACTATCATACTCTTGGCCTTCAACCCTCCATGATCTATTGATGAATCAGTTTCACTTGCATGACGACAAACCTAGCCCTGTGAATGAGATTTAGCTATAGAAACTAGAGCAATGTTTTTGGGACCCACCATAGTTCTTTTTATCCTAGTCTCCTTCAAAATAACTTGCAGCTAAGTTACATGCAAAGCCTGGGACATCTAAGAGCATTAAGTTATAGAAATGCCACTTTTGTAAATTTGAATTTGAAGGTAGCTTTAGTTGATTTAATATCCACATCCTTTATATCTAAGAAGAAGGTCTAGGAGTATGTGCCACTTTGGCACAAAACTCAAATATAAGGCTAAGATAAATAAATTGTAGGGCAAGTGCAAAAAATGCACATGCAACTACTTATTTGCCACTAAAAGAAAGTGGGCATCAAAGCTTTGTTTTTATTGCTTTACAAAAGCCATAGGCAATTGCACATATTTTTGTTTCTTCTAGTTCAATAATAGCATCTATGCTAAGGGGAAACATAGGGTCATTAGTGATGCTCCAAACCCACAAGCATATTTACTCAATATTCAATTAAAAGATGGGCTAAATGATGCCATTGGCAATTTTTTATTTGTCAACAGCACTCCATTTCATGTGGTTCACTCTCATTATTATAAGGACACTATTGAAGGAGGTGGATGGATTGGACAAAACTCAAATAAACACACAGAAATTAAACACAAAGAAATATTTCACCAAAAATGCACTTTCATTAATTATGAAAACCATACAATTGCTTTCGAATTCTACAACATTCATTCCATCATTTGATTACATGATCACTTGATCATCTTTCCACTTCATGCCAAACCCATTACATAATGCCTCTTTTATAGAGGTCTTTTGGATACATAGAGAAACATCTAGAAACAACTAATCTTTGCCAACATAATTTTGGAATCTGTTTAGAAATATCTTAGGCCTTTCTAGATGTTTGGCCAACATTAAAAAATATTTAATATTTTTGCCTTTTAACCTAACTCTAGAATTTATTCTTTTGAAATGAACATCAAGGTGAGAGAAATTACATATCCCAACAACTATGACAAATACAATAAGGGATAAACCATCATGTATCACTGTAAGAAACTAAATTGAGGATGATAATGTTGAATAATAACTACTCCAAGATTAATATTTAAATAAGAAAATAAAGAAACCTTGTCTAGCAAGTGGAAGCAAAATAGTCATAAATTGGTTGACAAACACTAGGGTCATTCACTCACCAATGTCATGTTACATGTATAAAGAACTCTTATTTCCTTAAAGTTGTTGATTGTCCAACGCATTACAAGCATGTTGATTTTCAAATAAAAGTTGTAAAGATCCTATAGACAAGTATTGGCAACAAAATATGATGCAAGTAGTGATGATATGAACCATGTCCATAACTACAAGGAAGTTGATTGAGGCCGACAACCTACAAACATATTTGGTGGACACCTTAATGTGTGCATGCTATGAATATGCACTCAAGAACATTAAATTTTTTGTTTTTGTGCAAATGTTTATCCACAACCACCACATTCTACATGCCTTCTTTAATACATTCTCTAAGGATTAATTAACTTATAGAGATTAGATATGAATCATATTTCATTATTATAGTATAAATTCTTGAGTTGGAAGAAGAATTACAATTTACAACCAATTTTTAAGACAACAAAATGGAATTCAAGGCTTGAGTTCAAGAAAAAGCATGTACTTAACCAATCATTCATCATAGATGGGATAAGCTCAACATTCCATTATATAGAAAAATTTACACCTACATGTAGGATATTGAGGTGAAGCAAGGTTCATGAAGGCTATACAAGGAGACTATGACATAAAAGCACCAAAATTTGTAGTGGCCTATGCATAGGCTTACTTCTTTGACTACCTATCAAGCCATTCATTGCTATCCTAAGCTAGTAAGTCTTCTACTATAAAGAGAAACTTGTTTGCTTATTAGGCTTCATCCTCTCCTTGAGAGGAATAGGCCAATAAACTTGTTTATTTATAATTTCATCCCTTTCATGAACAAGAATAGGCTTACTTCAAGGAGGGTATAGAAGCTTGGGGTAGTACATAATGTCTTGTATCTCATTGATTGTAACACATTAACGTAAGAGGAGAATCTAGAATAATAATGGGATATAGAGCAAGAGGAGCGAACACAAGTTGATAGGATAATGAGAGAGAGAGAGAGAGAGAGAAAGAGAGAGAGAGAGAGAGAGAGAGAGAGAGAGAGAGAAGAGGCTGAGAGACTCATCAGAGAGAGAAGTGTGAGGGGGAGAGAGATGAGATAGAACTCAAGAAGGATAATTAGGGCACAGAATAGACAAAGACGGTGATGGGGGAAGGAAGACGAGAGAGAGGAAAAGAAGAGAGACATGCATGTATACAAACATACATACATATATATATATATATATATATATATATATATATATATATATATATATATATATATATATATATATATATATATATGTATGTATGTATGTCTATACATATGTGTAGTATATGCTAAGTTTACAAGCATACATTTTGATGTCTTCATAACCCGTATGGGTTTTGTGAAACTCAAAATGTGTTTTTCATAACCCGTACTGGTTTTGTGAAAATCAAAATAATGGTTTTTCATAACCCGTACAAGTTTTGTGAAACTCAAAATGATGTTTTTCATAACCCGCACGGGTTTTGTCAAACTCAAAATGATGTTTTTAGTTCTACATAACCCATAATGAATGGTACTTTTTGTTTTTCAAAACCCGAGCGGGTTATCTTTCACATCAGAACCCGTGCGAGTTTTGGCTTTGTATGAGGGTTGGAAAATGACCCTAAGGCTTGCAAGCCCATTTTCCCTCCATTTTTGTCCCTTTACACGTTTTTCATCTTCCAACATGATTTCTCGACTTCATCATCACCAGGTTTACAAATGATCAAGTGGGTATCTCTAAACTTACCACCATAATCTCACACGTCTTCTCATCTTTCGGACCATATAATTTTTTCTATTTTTAGACAACATTAGCATAGTAAACTTTAATTTTCTTTACTTGTGCCTTGACAGTCCTCACAAACATACGTCTACCATTTTTTCAATAACTTTTGATATACTTGACCAAATTTAAAATAAATTATATATTATTGTTCTACACTAGATTCTATACAGTCCTTAAAAAAAAATTCATTTTCTATGATTTTGATGCAAGTTATGCCCAGTGCACGAATAGGTACCAAATTTTCAGGATGCGGTCACTTCAAAAAATCATAAAAAAAACAATACTCAACGAAAAATTACAAAAAAATACACAATTTCTAGATCTTAATATTGCCTATCATCTTACCAAAGGGTTTTGCAAAATACTAAATATAATTATATATTTTTTGCAGCTCACAAAAACAACTATGTTATGTTTTTCAGAAAAAATCAGGAACATTTTTTCATGTGAGAGAGGTTTGACCCTCTTAATCTTATCCAATTTTTTTCAGAAATAGTAGTTTAGAAACTAGATTCAGAGTATTACAATTCTTATTCTTTTCTCAACTCCTAGTTTTGAGTGCATGACCTTCGAATATCTCTTTGAAGTTCAGGTTTACCTATTTTCAGAAAAAAAAAAAAAAAAAAAGTGGCCACTTATACCCCCCCCCCCTTTTTGTTCACCGTCTTGGTGCACTTACCCTTCAGCCACACTGAAGATTTGGACACCAAGGTTTGATTCATACACGAGGATCAGACAGCCATGTCGATCCCTAATCACACCACCCCCTTCCACCTGACCCAGGTTGCCACAGGAAGACCCATCAAAGTTCAACTTTAGCTATCGAGTATGTGCACAAAGATGGTGGTTTGAAAAGTGGACACCACCCAAAAAAAATATGAAAAAACAAGAAGCACGTATGCGGTTATAAAATTTGAAATCACAACGTACGCGCTTAGGTTCGTTGTTCCCGAGCCTAGAAAAGGTAGTGCATACGCGCTACTTTTAGGAAAATGAGCGGGTATGGGCTACCTTTAGGAAAGTGAGCGCATACGCTCTACTTTTAGGAAAATAAGCATGCATGCAATGCTTTTAGGAAAATTAGCGCGTACGTGTTAATAAGCCCTAAAAGAACCGCGTACGCGATACTCGTCAAAAAAAAGTTTTTTAAAAAAACTAGGTCTTATTTTCCCATGACAACCACATTTTTTTCTCCATTTTCTCCACCAAACTACGAATGGGGTGCCTCATTTCTCCTCTAGACACTATAGATCAAGGTTAGTTTTTGTTAATTTTTGTCTTTCTTTCCTGTTTGTTCAATTTGTTTTACGTTTTGAATTTAATTTCATTAATTTTGATTAGGATTTTTTTTTTTTTGTTCCAAAAACTAGATTCTGATAATCCACAAAAAGAACAACAAAATGCACCTCTTGAAAACCCACAAGATACACCCCCAATTCCTCCTTTGGACTGCACACCTCAAACACAAGAGCAATTAATTAATCAGTTAGGGCAAAATACATCTAAAATCAATAGATTGATTGATAAATTGAAAACATCCAAACTTGAGCATCATAAATCCCTCGCTACTTGCCTAGAAACATTAGCTAGTTGTGCCATAGTTGTTTCCAAAAAAATTACAAAATGGGGAAACTTTAGGGATAGGTGTCGTCAATACTATGTTGATGGGTTATCATACGAGGGAGTGAAAAAAAAAAAATTAGTAAACAACAAATATGTGCCCTTTTTGTTGATCCTAAAACTAGTCAGTCGTTACCTCTTAATGCAAAGAGGTTTCCCATACACTGGTGTACCAATGTGTAGATGAAGAATCTTTTTTGGCAGAGGTGGTGGATGGTCTTTGACGATCCACCTTGTAATAATTATGAGGTGCCATTGTATTTTTTGAGAAAAGTATACCGTGAGTTTGTGCTCAATGTGCGGCCAAACTATTTTGACATGAGAGAGTTCCATGGTAGAGGTGGCACCTCTGCCCAAGATAGACCTAGAGCCCGTAGGCGAGTAGCCCCAAAGAGTTGTCACCCCCTAGCACCCAAACCCAAGGTGCATTAGGCTATCCCAGTAGAGGTGAAAGAGTCAATGGAGCTACAAACTCTTCATGCAGCCACAACATTGACTGGCGCCATCATCCAACATGGGATGTCATTAGCACACCCTATTGTACTGGATGATGAGCCATTAGTTGCTCCAAGTGGTGACAAAGAGCCCATTCAGCATTTGTGTGTCAGTTGCTCGGGGATATGCTCAAGGATAGATGATGTGACTGGTGCAGATGGATCCACATCTCATCTGTGCATGATTTGCAGGAGTAGATGTCAAGACCGCACGAGTGAGGATTTCGCGTTGACAGATGAGTTGATGGACATGGTGTTTGTCGATCAGTGACAAACACAGGTGTGTTGATTTGAATTCATAGCATTTCATTTATCAGCCACTTTAAATTTATAATTACATAAATTAATTTTCATTTATACATCGATTTAAATTGAGCCAAATAATATGCATTTCAATATGCAGCAGCGGTATCCCATACTCCTCCTCCAGTTACTATAGTTGCAACTTCGATGCATGAGGTATAAATTTTATAACATGTTAAAATAGAATAGTACACTTGGAATTCAAAAATATTACAATATATACTAACTATCTTTAATGCTTGGTCCAATTTTTGGTTTGTAGGTGTTGATAGGGGACCAAATGCCCCAGATTGATGACATCATGCTCTCAGCGATCGATTTTGGCCAACAAGGCTATACGGTATCATATTTCGTACAACCCTTTTTATGTATTGTTTTGATGGAATATTCAAGTCATTTAATTTTAGATTTTTTAAATTATGTTTAATATATTATTTGTATTAATATCTCATGTTAATTTTGTTTTTTTAGGGTACCCCCTCTGCGTCTAGGCCTCGTCCTAAGAAAATGAATTCCTCGATGACACCAAAACGTGGGAAGAAGGTAATTGAACACATTTTTAGTTGTACAATTGTTGGAAAATGTTGAAATCAAGTATTAGTTGGGGTTTGTAGATTGATTAGTGTTTTTTTGTCTATTTTACATGTACAACAATCATTGAGCTATGTGGATTTGTTGAATGCACCTGATTCGCCCATGGATCAAGAGAGGGCAGAGGTATGTATCTCTACTTTATTTTTTTGATTTCATCAATGGCAAGCCTTCCTTCGTGCACTAGAGAAGCATCTTAGGATCCCATACACTTTTGTTTGATATATTACATTAATTGTTTTTAACCTACAATACTTATCATTATATTAATTGTATTTAATCTTTGATCATTTTTTGTATAGATAATAGCGACAGTTTCTCCATTGATGGTGAGCCATCCTCAGTCCTTGGAGAAGCATCTCAGGCACCAGTACGTCATTGTTCACTATATTATAACTTTTAAGTGTTTTTGATATATATATGTTAGTACATTGTATTAATTGTACATTTAATCTACAATAGACCTCTTCGTAGTATGGGCATAACGTGGATCCTTTTAACTATGTCTTCAAGAAAACTGCTAAGAGTGACAAGGAGAGGAGAGCGAAGACATTAGCTCCTAGATCATTCGATGAGGTAATCTACATTTCAATTGCAAAGGAATTATAATTAAATGCATAGTTATGTTGTTAATTGTGAACTATTTCTACAAAAGAATTCTAACTTGGCTTTTGAATTGTGGTTTTGCAGCCATCTACAGAGCTATGTACTGCATCGAAGAAGCTTGATTTTGATAATCCACCACAAATTTAGGATCATATACTGTTAGTTTTGGTCATAGAATGACCAATACATGTACATATATTCTACATTTTTATCATATATCGATTTGGACATGGCATATGCCACATTTTTGTAATACTTGTATTGACTTGGCAGACATGCCTTTTTTTAATATATATAAACATTGATATTCGATCCAATAAATGTGTACTGAGTTCATTATTTTGTATTTTTCATGTTTTGCGGTTGTCCTTTTATAAAGTTAATTGATAATTTTCCTATGTAATCAACAATATGAATATAAACACCAAAAATCTATGATATAAAACATTACGATTTTGTGGAATATGATTTGATAAAATTTCTAAAATGTTGAATTAACCCTACAAAACTCTGTGTATTCAGTTCATTATTGTGTATTTGTTGTACTTGGTGGCTGCCCTTTTATAACTTTAAATGAATATTTGCCTATGTAATCAACAATATGAATATAAAAAACAAAAATCGACAATATGAATATAAACAACAATATGTGTGTGGTGCGAGAGCACCCTCACGCTCACAATGGTCAAATTTTGGTTGTCATGTACACAAACTGACATCACAAGAATGTTTGGGTGGGAAGGTTTATGCTAGGCATGCTCCTCCCATGCATCCCAAAGCACCAAAACGTTGAGAGTCATACCCTATCGGTGTGATCTCTCAAGTGCCCTGAGTCCAAAAAATTGTCAAACTTTAACAGATTGTTTATTCCAATCCAGGACACATATAATCGATCTGTTTGAACCTATAGGGTTGTGTGAGGCTCCTCTACAATGGCATATCTTGGTTTTTGACAGCTTGGAGCCATTTTCAATTGGTAGCATTTTTTGCTTGCTGCAAAAACCATCAGTTACATGCAATGCAAAGTTGCAGGATAGGCTAGAATTGATTCGGTTCATTGCGTGCACAAACTGACACTATGAGAGCTTCTAGGTTGGTAGGTTTATGCTAGGCATTCTCCTCTCATGCATCCCAAAGTGTTGGAACGTCGAGAGTCCTACACTACCGATGAGATCTCTCAAGTGCCCTAAGTCCAAAAAATTGTCAAACTTTGACAGACTGTTTCTTCCAATGCAGGACACATATGATCAATCCGTTTAAACCTATGGGGTTGTATGAGGCTCCTCTACAATGACCTATCTCATTTTTTGATGACTCAAATCCATTATCAATTGCTAGCATTTTTTCGCCTGCTCTAAAAACTTTCAGTTGCATGCAATGCAAAGTTGTAGGATAGGCTAGAATTGATTTGGCTCATTGTGTGCACAAACTGACATCACAAGCACATCTTAGTGGGCAGGTTTATGCTAGGAATACTCCTTTCATTCATCCTAAAGCACCAGAACATCGAGAGTCATACCCTACATGCACGATCTCTCAAGTGCCCTGAGTCCCAAAAATTGTCAAACTTTGACGGACTATTTCTTCCAATCCAGGACACATATGATCGATTCGTTTGAACCTGTGGGGTTGTGTGAGGCTCAACTACAATGGCCTATCTTATTTTTTGATGAATCGAAGCCATTTTCAATGGGTAGCATTGTTTTTCCTGCTACAAAAACCGTCAGTTGCATGCAAGGCAAAGTTGTAGGATAGGCTAGAATTGATTTGGTTCATCGTGTGCACAAATAGATATCATGAGACCGTCTGAGTGGGAAGGTTTACGCTAGGAATGTTCCTCTCATGCATCCCAAAGTGCCAGAACATTGAGTCATACCCTACTGGCAGGATCTCTCAAGTGCCCTAAGTCCAAAAAATGGTCAAACCTTGATGGACTATTTCTTCCAATCCATGGCACATATGATCGATCTATTTGAACCTGTGGGGTCACATGAGGCTCCTCTACAATGGGCTATCTCAGTTTTTGATGACTTAGAGACATTTTCAATTGGTAGAATTTTTTGCCTACTATAAAAACCATCAGTTGCATGCAATGCAAAGTTGCAGGATAGGCTAGAATTGATTTGGTTCATCATGAACACAAACCAATGTCACAAGAATGTCCAGGTGGAAAATTTTATGCTAGGAATGCTCCTCTCATGCATCCCAAAGCTTTAGAACATCGAGAGTCATACCCTACCGGTGTGGTGTACAAGTTGCTTGACAACTTTTTTGACAATATTGACAATTTTTGCTCAAATTGTATCTAAACTCAATCTATGACCCCTATGACCCGATAATGACTCAAATAATTCTCCATGATTATACAATAATCAATAATGCTCATGATTGACCTTATCACATAACATAAACTCAAAACATAGTCATAAAACATAGACACAAAAAATAGTCACAAAACATTGTCACATATTATTAAAAAATTTGCCTCTAAATATGGTCAAATTAGTTCTTGGCTATTTGAATGTACAAAAAAATGTCTTACAAATCATCTCATGGGGTTTTATACAAAATTTGGCATTACAATATGTGCGATTCAGCTCATCACCATTTTAATATACAAAATTTGGCATCTACATATGTACAAATCAGCTCATTGTCATTTAAATATACAAAATTATGCCCCTAAACATGCAAAAATCAGCTCATTGCCATTTAAATATACAAAATTATGCCCCTAAACATGTAAAAATCAGCTCATGGGCATTTATATATACAAAAAATTAATATAGATTAATTTATCGATGATAGATACAAAATTCTCAAAATCATTCTACTATGAATCATAGAATCAATCAAGTGAGCCTTTAGGATCGACTCTAACCCGTATTGTGTCAAGTATTGCCTTGTGGTCAGATTCATGAACTTTCCATAAAATCTTGTTATGAGGTCTACCACGATACTTCATCAAATGAATATTTGTTGCAACAACAAGGTTAGAGAAATGAAGAATATGTATGTGTGTTTCAAAGTCCCCGAACAACCAAACATCAAAATTCTTGATAGGGTATCTCCTGAGCCATGTTCTTTTCATGACAACAGACCCTATTGGGTACTCAATACCCTCTACGTCAATGATTTTGGTTGTCAATTTTCTTTTTGGCTCAACACAATGACACAAATAGTAATTTGTTCCTTCTTCATTGCTCTCTTTTGCAACAATTGTATACACATGACCTGCATTTTATAAAGTGGTAATTAATACCAAAAATAAAGTATGATGTACAACAAAATGAACCAAAAATAATACTTGCAAAAAAATTAACTCAAAAAATCACTTGAATCCATTAGGTTGGATACAAGGTCAAAATCCACTGATGTCTCCATCTGGCTCAATTGTAGTGCTTTGGGAATTTGATATGTATCAATGGGAACCAATGGTCTACAAGACCATTTGTCAACCCACTCTTGCAATTCAAATTCTTCCCATAAAAAATACATGCATGAAGAGCAAAAACATACCATCTGTCTCGTATAAATTACTAGTGAACTCAAATTTGAACTCATAAATGAGTGCTTGTCACTCGATCCTACAACTATACAACAATCTAGATAGTTTTCAATGTTAGATTCAGTGATCAACCAAAAATATCTATGAGCCCTTGACGTACCTAGATTACCTAGACCCATCATAGACTTACACCATCGCACAATTGTTTCTGCATCTATCAACTCAGTACCACCTTCATACTAAATTCTTCTCCAGCTAGGGCTCTTCTTACACATGCTCCTGCACCATCGTGCTCTCCCTTACCATGTCCAGCCTCAATGAAATTCCAAAAATATTGTACACCGCTTGTCATATGCATCCTTGTCAACCAATAAAACATCCTTGCATTCTTGAATTGTGCGGTGCAATCATCTGACCATCTTAAGTGTCGGTTGTATCCTATGTTCCTTTCCCCTAAACTATCATAGAGAACTTTAAAGAATCCTTATACAAACTCTGATGAATGAGTACAATCATCACTTATGTAGAAGTGATACTCTCTTACAACCTTTCTATCCTCCTTTGTGCTATCATCTGCATGCATGAATGCTATGTGTACAAAAATAGAAACTTGTGTAGAATGATAATACATAGATTTCACTTCATTTTGAGGTTGTAGTATATAACTTTTAGAAAAATCAACGATAGAGACAATCGTTCCAAGAGGAAATGTGTCCTTACATAACTTTAATTTCTCATCTAACCATCGAGCTCTATGTGTATGCATTATGTACTCATAAACTAGTTTCTCTTGAAACATTTTCATAAATTCAACTACACATATATCATTTTTCACTAGCTCACATCTCTTCAAATATTTTCCATCTTTAACTCCATATGTGACTATCTTGTATTTTCCAAAAGAAACTAGTTTCCTACCAATTTCATGTGTGCTCTCCAAATGTACACATCTTGGTAAATGTTCGAAACCACCACATATAGCACCAAAACCTTCCAAACAAGGCATCTTATAATAAATGCAACCATCATGTCTATTACATAGCACACTTGAAATAAATTCTCTTACCGACTTAGGAGGTGCTTGTATATTACATTCCTGCAAAACATCGTTAGTGTGCAAAGTAGAACAAATATGATGAAAAATATCAGTGTGCATGGAAAATTCAATATGCATCCTACAACAACATGTGGTGTGTAAATGATTAATCTTAATATAAAAAGGTTTTGCCATTTCAAAAAGTCTTTGAGAAATTTTTATTTGAGGAAACATTTGAAGGAATCTTTCATAAAATTTAGTTTTAGTCATATCCAAATAGTGTTTGGCATGTGGCTCATGATTTGTAGACCCGATTTGCCTTCTAACAACATCTCTTTGGTTGGGCAAAAATCTTTTGTTGTCATGCCAAAAATTTTCAATTAATGTTCTTAGTGCATCAACAACAACCTTGTCTTTGTGTGGTAGTCTACCCGAGAATGCCCAAAGAGAATTATTGTTAGGTTCCTCTATTTTTTATCACCTCTTTAATTCTTAATTTAATATTGTTCTACTAACGTTTAATGACTTACTTATTTTCCTTATCAAATGATCTTTTTTAATTTTCTTGCTCATTATGGTTGATGTAATGACACGTCGAGTAGCATTAGAATCTTTAGTACATGATTTTAAACCAATAGCTTTATATGCATCAAATAGATTTCTCACAATAGTTCTTTCACTGTTATTTTCATATGATCTTTGGCCTAGAATTTTCATTGTCTCTAGAAAATTCAAATTTTTAATCATTTGAACACTTAATTGACATCTTGCGGTTTTAATTTAAGTTTTCAAAATAGTTTTGCCATATTCTTTTAACCATTATCATACATGTTCATTGATTCATTTTATCGGGCATTGACTTCAATATATTCTCATCAATGTCAATTAAATACTTTGGTTTCCTACAGATGATTCTAGGAGGTGTTAACATCAGTGCATTATGTACATTCAATTCATCAAATAGAGAAGGTGTATGTTCATCATTTAATTAATTATTCAATGTGGTATCTTCTTCAATTGCATTAGGTTCATATGGTAAATCAAATGTCTCTTCTTCAATCGCATTAGGTGCATTATGTTTGTTTGGTAAATTGAATTGAGATGTTGAGGATGATATACCTTCTTCTCCCATTGTTCTTATGTCACATAGTTTCTTCATACACTTCCTTTGTCTTTCCTTTTCAGCCTTCGTTGTTCCATCATTCCTCACTTGTTCTTTCCCATGGTTGATATCAGTTATCCTAAATAGAATCATTCTACATATATATGTAAACAAAAGTTCATAAACAAACAAACAACCATAAATATGCATCCTATCATTATTTTTTTGAATCAAAACTATTAAAAAATCACAATAATATTGACAAAACTAATAAGAACAACAATTCAATCATTTGAAATCATACAAAAATAAAATAATCACTTAATTCTATGTATAAAATAGTGATGAAGTGAAGACATAGTTGCAGTGGTGCCTTCAACGACCTCAAAAACTTCTTTTGAGGCCATTGAGGCTCTTGGGAAAATAAAACTATGTCTAAATACCTTGTACGCACTATATTAATAACCGTGTGCACCCTGTTAGTTTATAAAATGTTGGCAAGCCAAACAATTTTTTTTCCACTCTGTACTAATACGTAGTGTATACATGCTCCTACGCCTTAAAAGTGTTATGGTAGGGTAGTGAACTAATAGGCTCAGTAACCCGTACGTGCTTAGAAGTAATAAGTAGCACATGCATGCTCCTACACCTTAAAATATTATGGCAGGGCAGTGAACTAATAGGTTCAGTACCCTGTATGCATTATTTGTAGTAAAGATAATGTGAAGGAAAAGGGAGGAAGGGAGAGAGGGAGAGAGAGAGAGAGGGGGGGGAGTGTAGGGGTAGGGAGAAAGAAGGATGGGGGTGGGAGGGAGAGAGGGAGGGGAAGAGAGAGAGAGAGAGAGAGAGAGAGAGGAGGGAGGGAGGGAGGGAGAGAGAAGGGGAGAGAGAGGTAGAAGGAGGGAAGGAGAGAGGAAGGGAGGGAGGGAGAGAGAGAGAGTGGGGTAGGGAAAGAGAAGGAGGGGGAGGGAGGGAGGGAGAGAAGAATGGGTATGGAGAGAGAGAGAGAGAGAGAGAGAGAGAGAGAGAGAGGGGAGGGAGGGAAGGAGGGAGAGAAGAAGGGGTATGGAGGAAGAGAGAAGGGGAGAGAATCAAGTCTCTATTTTTTACTTCAGTCTCTCTCTCTCTCCCCCATTCTTTCTCTCTGAAGTCTCTTTCTCTCATCCTTTATCTCTCTATCTCACTCTCCCCTTCTCTCAGGTGTATCTCTCACTCATTCTCTCCCTTTGTCCTCCCCTTCCCTCTTTCCCTTTCTCATTACCTCTCTTTCTCAATCTCTTTCTCTCTCCCTCTTCGCACCTCTCTCTCTCTAGTCTCTTGTACTCTCATTCTATCCCTTCCTCCCTCTCACTCAGACTCTCTCTATCTCTTACCGTCAATCTCCTTCCCTCCCTCCACCTCTTAGGTCTCTCTTTCTCTCCCAATCCCTCTGTCCACCTCTTAGAACTCTCTATATCTCCCCCACTCCCTATCTCTCTCTCTCTGAGTCCCCTTCTCTATGTCACTCTCTATCTCTATCTCTCCCTCTATTTCCCTCTCTCTCTCCATCTCTCTCTCCCCATCCCTTTCCGTTTATTTCTCTTTCTCTCCCCATCTCTCTCTTTCTCCATTTCTATTTCTCTCATTTACCATATGACTCCTTAGGACACCATATGACCCATAATGACACATAAGAGGTCATATGGAGTCCTAAGGGGTCATAGGACACCATATGACCCCTTAGCACACCGTACGACCCATAATGACACCAAATGATGTCCTAAGGGGTCATAGAACACTGTATGACATTTTAGGACACCCTACAACCATAACAACACCATATAGAGTCCTAAGGGGTTAAATGGTGTCCTAAGAGGTCGTTGGAGACCATATGACCTCTTAGGACACCGTATGACCCCTAACGACACCATATAGTGTCCTAAGGTGTCATAAGGTGTCCTGGGGGTCATAGGACACCATAAGACACATAACGACACCATATGGTGTTGTAAGGGGTCATAGGACACCATATGACCCTTAGAACACAATATGACCCCTAACAACATCTAAGGGGTCATAGGGTGTCCTAAGGGGTCATAGGACACTATATGACCCCTTAGAACATTGCAGGACCTATGACGACACCAAATAGTGTCCTAAGGGGTCATAGAACACCATATGACCCTTTAGGACACCATATGGTGTTGTTATGGGTCGTATGGTGTCTTGAGGGGTCATATGGCATCCTATGACCCCTTAGGACACCATATGGTCTCATTATGGATCGTATGGTGTCTTAAGGGGTTATATTGTGTCCTAAGGGATCATAGGACACCATATGACCTCTTAGGAAACAATATGACCTCTAATGACACCTAAGGGGTCATATGGTGGGCTAATAAAATAATATATTATTTAAAGTTATGAATAGAACATCATACAATAGAACATTGATAGTTTAGTTTTGATATAGCTAAGTTAGACCATTGTCAGCATAAGAGAGACTCCAAGCGAACAAACAATGTGGATTCACTTAAAATCAAGTGTAAGACCTTGATCTAAACCTAAGAGTACTACCTTTCTAAAACATATGATGCTCTTAAATTTGCAAGCTTGTAGGACTGATCTCGATTGTGACTATAGGAATTACACACTTGATTTCTTTCATGGGTATGCACCCTTCCAAGCCTTTTGACAAGTGATGATCATCATATACTACCACTTCCATGCTTACAACAAACTTCAATTTCTCTAGATGATAGGTGTTGTGTAACAACATGGGAACTTTCGCATACCCACCACTATCATTCTTTGTGACATCATTTGTGTTACTCTTCCTCTTTCTCTTCCTACTGATTGTTTCCTTCTGAAAAACATATTGCAGGTAGTATGACTCGTCATTTTGTTTCGTTGACACTATTTTCCACATCTTCTCTGCTAATTAAAAACACGTTCGAGAAGAATATTGTTGCAAGTTTCCTTGTTTGTCATGGTAATGCACCTCTAGTTCAATTTATGACCCTTCTTCCTCCTATTAAATATACACACACAAATCCATCAGTCAATTTTATTAGGGGAGCATACATGATAAAAATCAAAGAGGAATTTGCAGACAAGAAATAAATTCACTTACTTCTATAGAACTATAGACACAGTTGCAGTGCGGTATGGAGGGAGGGAGGGAGAGAAGAAGAGAGAGAGGAAATGGGGTATGGAGGAAGGGAGAAGGGGAGAGAGGGAGAGAGAGAGATAAAGAGAGAGAGTGAGAGGGAGAGAAAGAGAGGCACCTTGTATGTGCTTGAGAGGGGGAGACAATACACTTATATGTGTGTGTATATATTCTTAATATATATATATTATAGATTATATATAAAAATTATATGTTATATGTATATACACATATTATATATACAATATCATAATATTGTAGTACCCTTGCCCTAATCAATTCCTAATCTTGGTTTGACCTGAGTTAGTTTATCATATTATAGTGTTATAGTCAGATGTTTTGATTTTAGTGCATACTTGTTATTGTGGTTTTCACACCAATCTGTATGCAAGTTATTGATTCTCCTATTTTGTGTTATAATCTCAAGCTAACATTTTCATTAAGTTTATAAATGTATGCATGTATGACTCTTTGTTGTGGGAGATTTCAAATACAGTGCCTCATGGATTTGGGGTTCGTCACCGCTTGAATTGCAGGTTTGAGTGTACCTCTTTAATCCTTAGAGTTGGATTAGGTGGTTGTGAGACCCTCGTTTGACCATAGTCGTGCTCAAGTGCGCGTCGCCAGTCGTCGTCGATATTCCCTTTGGTTGGGTATGCGAGTCGTCTGTTTGTTTGGCTTCTTAGGTTGCATGTTTTGTGTGTATGGTTAAATGAGTAATTAGTCCTTAGTATTTAATTGGATTAAATATGTGTTTGTGCATTAAAGATTAAGGGACTAAATTAAATAGGGTTTCTTTATGCGATTATCGTTAAATTGAATTGCTTGATTTAAATAGGGAGCAAGTTCAATTAAATAGTTAATTTTAATGTTAAATTTGTTATGTTTATGTTGTTGAAAAAGAAAGATTTAAATTTAATTGCAATAGAATTAATTTAATCTTGTCATTTTTGAAATAGAAAGGTTAATTTTCATTAATTGAGAAAATCAAATTTTAAATTGAAGAGCAAATTTAAATTATTGATATAGTTTAAAAGGATGATTTTTGTGAATTATTTTAAATAAATATTTTAATTCCAAAAATAAATTTTAGTCAAATCTTTCCCATTTAACCTAGACTTTTGGAAAATATTGGAGATTGATATTTTTTGGAAAAATATTTTTTGAAAAATATTCTTGGATGGAAAATTTGGGGGTTTGGGGAAGAAAGGGAATTTCTTGAGCTGGAGAATAGGGCTCTTCTTCAATCTTGCTAGGATTGCTGAGCCAGGTAGATCTCTGGTTAATTTCATTGATTTTCTTGTTTTTAAGAAATTGTTTTGTATTTTTTTAAGAAATTTGTGTGTGAAGATGGAAAACCCTCATCTATTTGGGGAAAATGAAACATATATGCAATTTTATTTCCAATCCAAACCCTTCTTGTTGTTCCCATTCCAAGTTTAGTTTTTGGTTACTCTGATTGTTTTTAAAAATCAAAATATAAACTTGAGATTGGTTGTTTACAATGAAATTTGTTAAATTCTAAATTAATGCTTTCAAATTCAAGTTTTAATCAGAGATATCTGCCTGTGGTTGGATATATGGATGATAATCAATCTTATTTGGCCAATATGCTGTTGGTTTTAGAGAAATTTTCCCCCTTCCTGATCTGGGTATTTTTGAAATTGCAAATGGGAGAATAAAATAAAATTTAGTTATTTTTAGTCTCTACTGAGACTGTGATTTTTGGTTGGGAACTGTTATTTTTAATAGTGAATAAAATATATTAAAAATCTATTATAAAAGAAAAAAGACCCACGTGGCAGGGCACAAACCCACTGTTGGTGTGCGTGTCCCGTTTGGGCAGCAACGGTCCCCAAGGGGTGCTACGTGCTCCCTTTGGGGCAGCAACGCTCCCCATGGGGTTCTACATGCTCCCATTGGGAAGCAGCACTTCCCCAAGGGGTAGCGTGAGCTCCACAAGGGGGGGGTCATGTGGGGTCCCATGTGGGTACCCTCCCCTTTATATATGTTTTTGTTTAAAAAAAAAAAGAGAAACGTTTTTTTATGTATTTTTTTTAATCAAGAAAAATATATATTTTAATATAATTTAATGTTAAATTTTAATTAAGTTTTTTAATTATGATTTAAATTGTTCATGAAGTAATAAATTACTATTAATTTGCTATTAATTATTTGTATAAGGGAAAATATACATTGATTAATATTCAAGTTCTATTTTATTACTAATGAATTTTTTTTTTAATTAAATACTTAATTTGTTAATTCTGTTATTAATTATTAATTTGTTATATTTAATTAATCATAGATTAATAAATATATTCATTAATTAATAGTTAATTTTGGATCCTTCTATATGTGCGTAAGGAAGTAACTTTTGGGATTTTGGAAATGATTATCTACATTTGGATTCCTTATATATTTATGTTTCCTTGATCCGTATAGTGTAACTGGGCTTGGAAAATATGAAATTGGAAAGATTGGTTTTGAGCCAGTATGAGAACGATGTTTTATTTGAAGAATAAATATCTTTTTAGTTGGTTATTGATTATTTAATTATATCCCTATGAACTTGGTTTAAAAACTCATAATGACACATTTATGTATGTTCGAGGCAATTGAACTTTAGAGAGTTAGAAAACCAAGAAAAACCTACACCTAGATGAGGTAGATAACTGCAATCTAACTTAGATCATTTAGAAAACTTGATCGACATGTAATTCTTAAATTAATTTGGAAAAAGATTGTATCTACAGATTATTACTTATGCAAGTTTAATTTCTGTATTCGCTTTTACTTAAGTAATGGCAAGTTTTGATTTGTTTGATTGGACCCTATCATATGGATTGATTTGGGTACCTGTTCCAGTCCTCGATTTCGAGTTTGACTATTGTTTTGTGGTAGTGTTGTAATTGGTCATATCCTTTATGCGAGTTTCGAATGATGTTTTGTGGTTGACCATAGTTGGTCAGGTCTCTAGTTAGAGTACTGTCAGTTAGTGCACTACATAACAAGTCATGTTTGACCAGATGATTGTCCCTTCTATTTTGAACTTCATTCATCTGACCATGTGTATTTCTTGGTTTTTGAGTTCGTCTAAGTATAGTCTAGTGTCGTATGGGGAAGTGCCTTTCGATTGGGGCCACGCCCAAAGTGGCTTCTGGGTAACCCATCGAAAGTGAGTCTAATAAGTGATAACCTAATAGTAGATTAGAAAGTTAATTTCTAAGTAAGATAATTGTGCCTCACACATGGGCCGAGTGCTAACACATTCTCGACATGGTGTGAGAAGGCCTGAAATGGCAAACCATCATCGTTGTCTTCATGAAAGGATGTGTGGGTCCATGTGAGACTTGGATGGGCCAGAGATTCGGATTAGGTTGCCAGGGTAACCTAGTGTATGGGGCCGGAACCTATGAAGACCTGCCATGGTAACCATACCAAGTTGTGTGATGACAATTATCCCTATGTTCGCTAGCGTGTTGTTGTATTGTCCTGATAGGAGCACATTTGTGGGTCATCCTATTGTCTATGCCCTTGTGAGTACCAGTTTTATGTTAGACCTTGGGTTGCGATGACTCAGTTTTGTGGATGTCTAAATGGACCTTTGTATTAGCTTCGATTATGTTCAGCTGGATCCTTTCCTTTTCAGGGATCGTTTATGTATTTATTGACTGATGCGGTCGTTTGCATATTGATTATGTTTCGCCTTGATGGCAGGATTGTAAATTATGAGAACCTCATGTATTCATAACTTTATTATATTATCAGAGGGGTCTTGCAATTGAGTAGACCCAGAGATGTAGCCCTTTAGGGGTGAACTCCAAGATCATCTTGGTGTTATGTGATGCTTATTCTCTTATGTTTCTTGTTTAGTTTTATCATGAATGGATGGCATCATGTTAGAATGTTTAAAGTAGTTTAGATGAAATTATTCTTAATTGCATGTACGCAATCATCTTTTTAAATGAAGTAAATTGTATCATGAAAGAATGTAGCTTAGAGTAATGGAATATATTCAATTGTTATTAAGGAAATTAAGTATGCACAGAAAATCTCATAAGTTTATGATGAAATTCCTGTGTGTTAGAATATTAGATGCATGGCTTATATTTTAATGAAAAGCTTGATTGTAAGGTATGAATGAATCGTAATGGATAAACATTAGCATGTGATTTATATTTTCATCTTCAGAAAGAAATTATCCATGTTTAAGAATTAACTTGTTTTAAAATAATAATCTTATTGGATTAATTAATGTGAGTTAAGTGAAATGTGTAATTAAGTAATCACGTTGGGAAACTCTTAAGGTGTTAGTTGTTGTCTTCCGCTGTGTAATTTAAAATTTGATATCTCATTGTATCATTGTGTTGTGTTTAACTTTAAAAAAAAAAATTATTGCACTCTATTCTTGTGTTATGGCTTAATCCCTTTGGGGTTTGCTGGCGGGGCATTACATTTGGTATCAGAGCCCATGTTGCAAACATTGGGATCTCTAGTTTCGCGTGTGCCCTTAGTTGGTGTGAGGTGTATCGACCTTATGTGTATGCTTGTTCTCCTTTTTGTATGTGTGTGATTGAGCATACCTTAACTTGTGTGTAACACATGTGTTCACGCCTTATTTCCACCTTCTTGATGTTAGTGCTTTGGAGTGATTATATGTGCTTTATGTGCTTATTGATGTCTTGGTCTATGATTACTCATATTCTGAAAGAGAGCCGTATGTACCTTCCTTATTGACTATTGTACTCTTTAGACTAATCCATTTGGGTTGGTCTGTGCTTGTTTAAAATTATGATCTAGCTTAGTGTTGTCCACTTGAAGGACTAGTATTGTAAATGATGAATGCTTATTTTGTAGCAAATTGAATGATTATCACCCTTCCTCCTCTCTCTCTTTAGAAATTAAATGTTTGGGATATGTGTAAGTATCTCTGATTTGAGTTTTCTTTTTTTTTGTGAGAGAAAAGGTTGTGACTTCTTGAACCCTTGTGTGAGCCTTATGATGCTTATGTGTTTAGATAATAAAAGGGCTTTGGGTTGAAAGTTAATATTGGTTGTGGGGAGAAAACTATATGTTTACATTAAAGAATTCTCCATGTGTATTGTAGGAGTAACATAATTAAATTCCATCTTATATAATGTGCATTAATATGCGAATAGCTATTATGTGAAACTGCTTTATTTGTAAAAGAAGTATTAAAGGGAACATGTTATAGTAGCTTCGAGAATGTATTAATGTGCTCCATGAAAGATTGTTTTATGTGTTTCATTAAACTAGTTTGATTGAGGATCTATTTTAATAATGCTCCATTGAACGTGCTTTTGGATATATGTAATTACATTATTATGTTTAGAAAGTGCAAATGAAAAGCTTGTTTGATGTGCATGCATTAAGATATATTATTTTGTTGATAGCTCCTCGCTTACCTTCTGATCGTAAATTAATTTTCAATAATAGGTTGCAAATTATGATGTGTATGTATTATATTAGAGCAGTGAGTGTTCTCAAGAGACCTTGCATCATCGAAAAGATTGCTTGTTTTGATCTCTGTTGTTTGGAAAACTAGAATATTCTATTACAACCATAATTATTGGAAATGTCTTGTAGGCTGATTGACATCCTTCTAAACAGCAGCGAAATGAAAACCGTGCAATTAAAATGATAGGCTTATAGTGAGAAATTTTATATCATAGTGTGATCTTGTTGATCTTGTGTCTTTGTAGGAAATAGTGGGATTATCAAACCCTCCTTCTCTTCTCTTTGCCTAGATTATAAGATTTTTAGAAATGGTATTAAAGAATGCATTGATTTAAATAGAATGTTTATTAAGCATGTGAATACGAATGCTTAGTGAAATTTGAGAAAGATATAGGAATGATGTATTTCCTTATGTAAATTTTGAATTGTTAATAATTTTAGTTCCTAAATCTAGAGTAAACTTTATTCAGTTATTCATGTGGAAAGCATAATTAAAATCTTCCTTAAGTAGATGGCAGCGTACTGAAAAGTGCTCCCTGTAAATGTGACTAAACCAGTACTGGTGTATTCGTGTGGATTGGTGAAGTAATCAACCATGGAGGATATGTTGCTTATGAGTATGGGAAACCATACTATTTATGTGATGTTGCTTATTTGTTTCCCTACTGAGTACCAAACCTTAGGTTGTGGGTAATTCAGTATGTTTAGGGGTAGTATTAGAAGTCACCATTCCTTGAATAGTATGGATTGGCGTATGAGTAATGTCAGTGCGAAGTGACTTTAGCTTCTCTATTTCAAGGAATGATATAGTTATACTATAAAACTTTATCAAAGGTGTACTTAATACTTTCCCTTTTGATGAATCTATTCATAGGTTCATGTGTGTCAACCTATTCCTTTCCTTTATTTGAGCATATTGATGGTGATTCTTGAGCATATTGATGGTGTATTTTGGAGGATCATTTGCCTTGTCTTCATGAAAGGTAGGTATATCCACACAAGCTGCTAGTTAGTATGTGTTGGTGGGAATGTGGGTGGACCCTAGTCATGTATACCTCTGGCTACGGTGAGTATCCTTCTAGATACGTCGCTATGCGGGACGTGACCTGGGCGTGCTTCTTTTCGTGAGGTACACTACCATGTAGGATACGTCCACTGTGTGTCTTCTCCACTTGGGGTATGGCCATGCCGCATGACGACGTGATGCGGGGTGATTTCGAGGTGCACACCACCATGCCATGTGGGTAGTGTGACTATGTCGCATGACATGATGAGCTACTGCAATAGCTAGACGATTATTCCTTCCTTCCTCGTTGGTGGCTAGATGCTAGTTACATAGTGATGTTATGTGTAGTTGTGATATTTTTATTTATTTCTTTGGGACCAGCAATTTATTGTACTTTGACTTTGAAGGTTTAGCCACGATCTTGTGATCTTTTGCATTCTTGATTTGGTGTTGTAAATTCTGGATTATTTTCTTGCCTTGCTATTGGAATTGATGATTTATTATCTTTATTCATCTATACTTTGGTGGCTAAACTAATTTATCCTCATTGTTTTCGTATGCTGGTCTTGTGTTGAAATGTGAAATTCCTCTCCAAGGATGTATGAGACAGACTTGGTAGAGTGTGTACGAGGAAGTAGACGTAAGGAACCTTGAGGATGGGGGTATGTGAGGCTGTGATGCAGCTACGATCCATTACCTACCTATGTGTGGTGACTATCTCTTAGAGGCTAATGACCTTACTCAACAAGGGATGTTCACGAAGGTCTTGTATGGAAGGTAGCACCGCTATGGTGTGCCTAGCACCAACGAGCCTTGAGTGAGATATTGGATATTTATGATCATATTATTGTTCTGAGATCAGGCATAGAGATGTTGATCGTGCATGTTATTTTAGACCGAGCATTAGACATGCTCAAATGTGGCCTTTTGAGTTATGCATTCTAGTTATGTGGATGGTTATTATTGGTATCATGGAGTAAATTGTGTTAACTTGTCACTATGCTATGGGACATAGTCTTTGGAAAGGTTTTCATATGCCTGGCAAGTGTAAACATTTGAGTTATCTATGTTGCTCTTATTTATTGAAAATAAACTTGGTTGTAGAAATTGAATTTTGAAACTAGTTCTATGCGATAAAGTTTTATGAAAAAGATGGATTGGTAAAAGAAATTGATCATGATGGCATGTTTTCTTGTCATATTTGATAGATGATTATGGTAATTGTTGTTTACCTCTTTGTAATGAATTAACTTGGTGTAATGAAAGGGAAAAGATTCTTGTATCTCTACTATGATTATTGATAATTCCTAGAATGTTATAAGAAGTGTATGGTTTTAGATGTATCTTGCCAATGGGTAATGGCATTCGTAGAGGATTTAGCAATAATGTTTCATTTATTTATGGAAAGATTCCTATGTGCAATTTGATTTTTGTTGTATGAGTTGTAGGGCTACTGCATGCAACATTTTCTCCATCTAGCCTTACGACTTCCAGGAGTAAGTCAGAACCTAGGGGGGAAGAATGTAGTACCCCTACCCTAATCAATTCCTAATCTCGGTTTGACCTGAGTTGGTTTATCATATTATAGTGTTATAGTCAAATGTTTTGATTTTAGTGCATACATGTTATTGTGGTTTTCGCACCAATCTATATGCAAGTTATTAATTCTCCTATTTTGTGTTATAATCTCAGGCTAACATTTTAATTAAGCTTATATATGTATGCATGTATGACTCTTGGTTGCAGGAGATTTCAGGTACAGTGCCTCATGGATGCGAGGTTCATCACTGCCTGAATTGCAGGTTTGAGTGTACCTCTTTAATCCTTAGAGTTGGATTAGGTGGTTGTGAGACCCTTGTTTGACCATAGTCATCCTCAAGTGAGCGTCATCAGTCGTCGTCGGTATTCCCTTTGGTTGGGTATGTGAGTCGTCTGTCTGTTTGGCTTCTTGGGTTGCGTGTTTTGTGTGTATGGTTAAATTAAGTAATTAGTCCTTAGTATTTAATTGGATTAAATATGTGTTTGTGCATTAAAGATTAAGGGACTAAATTAAACAGGGTTTCTTTATGCGATTATCGTTAAATTGAATTGCTTGATTTAAATAGGGAGTAGGTTCAATTAAATAGTTAATTTTAATGTTAAATTTGTTATGTTTATGCTATTGAAAAAGAAAGATTTAAATTTAATTGCAATAGAATTAATTTAATCTTTTGGCATTTTTGAAATAGAAAGGTTAATTTTCGTTAATTGAGAAAATCAATTTTTAAATTGAAGAGAAAATTTAAATTATTGATATAGTTTAAAAGGATGATTTTTGTGAATTATTTTAAATAAATATTTTAATTCCAAAAATAAATTTAGTCAAATCTTTCCTATTTAACCTAGACTTTTGGAAAAATATTCTTGGATGGAAAATTTGGGGGTTTTGGGAAGAAAGGGAATTTCTTGAGCTGGAGAATGGGGCTCTTCTTCAATCTTGCTAGGATTGCTGAGCCAGGTAGATCTCTAGTTAATTTCATTGATTTTCTTGTTTTTAAGAAATTGTTTTATATTTTTTTAAGAAATTTGTGTGTGAAGATGGAAAACTCTCATCTATTTGGGGAAAATGAAACATATATGCAATTTTATTTCCAATCCAAACCCTTCTTGTTGTTTCCATTCCAAGTTTAGTTTTTGGTTACTTTGATTGTTTTTAAAAATCAAAATATAAACTTGAGATTGGTTGTTTACAATGAAATTTGTTAAATTCTAAATTAATGCTTTCAAATTCAAGTTTTAATCAGAGATATCTACCTATGGTTGGATATATGGATGATAATCAATCTTATTTGGCCAATATGCTGTTGGTTTTAGAGAAATTTCCCCCTTCGTGATCTGGGTATTTTTGAAATTGCAAATGGGAGAATAAAATAAAATTTATTTATTTTTAGTCTCTGCTGAGACTGTGATTTTTGGCTGGGAACTATTATTTTTAACAGTGAATAAAATATATTAAAAAAAAAAACAACCCACGTGGCAGGGCACAAAGCCCCCACCACATGGAAGAGGGTGTGCGTGTCCCCTTTGGGCAGCATCGTTCCCCAAGGGGTGCTGCATGCTCCCTTTGGGGGCAGCAGTGCTCCCCATGGGGTGTTGCATGCTCCCATTGGGAAGCAGCGCTTCCCCAAGGGGCAGCGTGAGCTCCCCAAGGGGGGGGGCACGTGGGTACCCTCCCCTTTATATATGTTTTTGTTTTTTTTTAAAAAAGAGAAACATTTTTTTTATGTATTTTTTTTAATCAAAAAAAAAAAAATTAATATAATTTAATGTTAAATTTTAATTAAGTTTTTTAATTATGATTTAAATTTTTCATAAAGTAATAAATTACTATTAATTTGCTATTAATTATTTGTATCAGGGAAAATATACATTAATTAATATTCAAGTTCTATTTTATTACTAATGAATTTTTTTTTAATTAAATACTCAATTTGTTAATTCCGTTATTAATTATTAATTTGTTATATTTAATTAATCGCAGATTAATAAATATATTCATTAATCAATAATTAATTTTGGATCCTTCTATATGTGCGTAAGGAAGTAACTTTTGGGATTTTGGAAATGATTATCTACATTTGGATTCCTTATATATTTATGCTTCCTTGATCCGTATAGTGTAACTGGGCTTGGAAAATATGAAATTGGAGAGATTGGTTTTGAGCTAGTATGAGAATGATGTTTTATTTGAAGAATAAATATCTTTTAGTTGGTTATTGATTATTTAATTATATCCCCTGTGAACTTGGTTTAAAAACTCATAATGAGGCATTTATGTATGTTCGAGGCAATTGAACTTTAGAGAGTTAGAAAACCAAGAAAAACCTACACCTAGATGAGGTAGATAACTGTAATCTAACTTAGATCATTTAGAAAACTTGATCAACATTTAATTCTTAAATTAATTTGGAAAAAGAATGTATCTACAGATTATTACTTATGCAAGTTTAATTTATATAATCGTTTTTACTTAAGTAATGGCAAGTTTTGATTTGTTTGATTGGACCCTGTCATATGGATTGATTTGGGTACCTGTTCCAGTCCTCGGTTTCAAGTTTGACTATTGTTTTGTGGTAGTGTCATAATTGGTCATATCCTTTATGTGGGTGTCAAATGATGTTTTGCGGTTGACCATAGTTGATCAGGTCTTTAGTTAGAGTACTGTCAGTTAGTGCACCGCATAAGAAGTCGTGTTTGCCCAGATGATTGTCCCTTCCATTTTGAACTTCGTTCATCTGACAATGTGTATTTCTTGGTTTTTGAGTTTCTCTGAGTATAGTCTAGTGTTGTATGGGGAAGTGGCTTTCGATTGGGGGCCACGCCCAAAGTGGCTATTGGGTAACCCATCGAAAGTGAGTCTAATAAGTGATAACCTAACAGTAGATTAGAAAGTTAATTTCTAAGATAATTGTGCCTCACACATGGGACAAGTGCTAACACAGTCTCGACATGCTGTGAGAAGGCCTGAAATGGAAAACCATCATCCTTGTCTTCACGAAAGGATGTGTGGGTCCAGATGAGGCTTGGATGGGTTGGAGTCTCGGATTAGGTTGCCAGGGTAACCTAGTGTATGGGGCCGAAACCTATGAAGACCTTCCATGGTAACCATACCAAGTTGTGTGATGACACTTGTCCCTACGTTCGCTAGTGTGTTGTTGTATTGTCCTAATAGGAGCACGTTTGTGGGTCGTCCTATTGTCTATGCCCTTGTGATTATCAGTTTTATGTTAGACCTTGGGTTGCGATGACTCAGTTTTGTGGATGTCCAAATGGACCTTTGTATTAGCTTCGATTATGTTCAGCTAGATCCTTTCCTTTTTAGGGATCGTTTATGTATTTATTGACCGATGTGGTCGTTTGCATATAGATTATGTTTCACCTTGATGGCAGGATTGTAAATTATGAGAACCTCATGTATTCGTAACTTTATTATATTATCAGAGGGGTCTTGTAGTTGAGCAAACCCGGAGATGTAGCCCTTTAGGGGTGAACTCCGAGATCATCTTGGTGTTATGTGATGCTTATTCTCTTATGTTTCTTGTTTAGTTTTATCATGAATGGATGGCATCATGTTAGAATGTTTAAAGTAGTTTAGATGAAATTATTCTTCATTGCATGTATGCAATCATCTTTTTAAATGCAGTAAATTGTATCATGAAAGAATGTAGCTTAGAGTAATGGAATATATTCAGTTGTTGTTAAGGAAATTAAGTATGCATGGAAGATCTCATAAGTTTATGATGAAATCCCTGTGTGTTAGAATATTAGATGCATGGCTTATATTTTAATGAAAAGCTTGATTGTAAGGTATGAATGAATCATAATGGATAAACATTAGCATGTGATTTATATTTTCATCTTCAGAAAGAAATTATCCATGTTTAAGAATTAACTCGCTTTAAAATTATCAGCTTATTGGATTAATTAGTGTGAGTTAAGTGAAATGTGTAATTAAGTAATCACGTTGGGAAACTCTTAAGGTGTTAGTTGTTGTCTTTCGCTGTGTAATTTGAAATTTGATATCTCATTGTATCATTGTGTTGTGTTTAACTTTTTTTTAAAAAAATTATCGCACTCTATTCTTGTGTTATGGCTTAATCCCTTCAGGGTTTCCTAGCGGGACATTACATTTACACACCTAAAATTTAAACAAATGTAGCACGTATGCGCTGTTTATAGTAAACATAGTGCATACACGTTGTTTATAGTTAAGATAGACCGTATGCACTTCTTACACCATAAGTATCCCGTACGCGCTTTTTATACCATACGTACCCCGTACACGCTTTTGACTGTTTAGGGTTGGAAATAGGCTTGGATGACAAAGCTACGGTTTGGAAGTTTGATTTCCCTCCATTTCCCTCCTTTTTGATGTGTTTTATTTTATCAACTTGGTTTCTCGACTTTGTCATCATCAGGTTTACACTTCATCAAGTGAGTATTTCTAAAATTGCCACCATATTTCACCCATCTTCTGAACTTTCTAACCATATAATTTTTTTAAAATTTGAACAACAAAAACATTTTATTATTGAATTTCTTTTACCAGTGTCTCCATAGTTCTCACAGACATAGGTGCACTATTTTTTTAAATAAGTTTTGATATACTTATCTAAATTTAAAAAACTTTATATATTATTGTAGCGCACTTGATTCTTTACAATTTAAAAAAAATAAAATTATATTTTTTATTTGTTTAGTGCAACTTATGCTTCGTGCATGAACAAGTACCGAATTTTCAAGATGTACTCGATTGGAAAAATCATAAAAAAAATACTACACAAAAAATTACAAAAAAAATACACATCTTCTAGTGCTCACTCTTAACTATCTTTACGCCAAAGGATTTGTCAAAATACTAAATCTAACTATGACTTTTTTGATGTGTACATTAGACACTATGTTATGTTTGTTAGAAAAAATTAGGATGTTTTTGGTGCACGAAGGATTTGACCCTCTTAATCTTATCCAATTTTGGAAAAGTTTAGTAGTTTGGAAACTAGATTCAGAGTACTACAATATTTGTCTTTTGATTATTTTCATATCTTGAGTGGATGACTTTCAAATTTTACCTCCAAGTTCAAGTTCACCTAATTTCAAAAAACAAGTGTCCACTTATACCCCCCTTTTTTACCACCATCTTTGTGCACTTACCCTATCGAGTGTTGGGGGTCCTGATAAAGTTGTTATTAGAATTTATGGTGATAATTTTAGTAGATTTTTTTATTCAACTGTGTAACTACTTTTGCATCAACTAAAATTACTAACTACAAATCAAAGTACTTTTGATGCTTTTACAATTGAATCTCGAAATCAACTACAATCATTAACAAAGACTGTTGAAATTTGATAGATCTAATTTATGGTGATTCTAGTACATGATTCTAATGTCATGTACTCTCTAAAATAGAACACAAATATGATTGTATTCATCTAACCTACATGGAATAATTAAATATCATTGATGTTAAAGGGAGGTCATAGGACCCTCCATATCTAGTTGTAACTCCTACACATAGTCTTCTTTTATAAAGAATTATTCATGCAATAAATTGTCAATATAGATATGAAAGATATATTGTATCAAATTTAAATTATCACACTCATGAAGAGCATCAATTATATTACAATAAACAATGATTGTGTTTAATGGTAGCAAATTACAGAGTAATTTTCTTTATAATAAGCAGTGATTCATTTCTTTAGAGTAGAGATTAAATGAATAAGTGGTGATAGTAGACAAAGTCATATAAGATAAAAACCATATAGGACTAAATTAAAATAAAAGAAAATTTGGGCAAGAAAAAGGAGCAAACATGTTAAGAAGAAAGGGCAATGATAGAAATGTGATGGTTTAATAAAAAGAAGACAAAGCAGCGCATGACTTTACTACTTCACAACAATTACATTTGAAAAGTATTTAAAGACAATTATTGAGGTTATAAATTATCAACAATTAAGATCATGTAAAGACAACAATTATATGTAATGAAAAGGTGTCTACCTAACAAGCATTTCCTCCCTTGTTATTGGGTGTGTCCAATGATTAAGTAATCCTCCTTGGAAGATGTAAAAGCGGTGTTGTTTATCAATGGAGTTATCAATAAAAATAGTGCAATGAAAGACAAACAAAAATATAGAAGTGGGTCTACAGAATTTCTTAAACATCGCACATCAATCTTACACTTCTAGACTTAAAAGTGTTAAACACTAAGAGTTGGCTGACATTTTCTAGGCTTAATATGTTGCTTAATTTATATGATCACACTAAGAATACACTTCTAGACTTAAGAGTGTTAAACACTCAAAATTGACTAACTCTCTAGACTTAATATGTTGCTTAATGTGTGTGGTTTAAGGCTCACCCAACAATACCCATATGCCTGTGAGTGGGGTGTTGAGAAGCAGACAATCTTCTTGTTAACCTTATAGTGTGTGCATTAGGACAGTTGCCAGTGAAATTGAAGTGTAGAATGCTAATGTATCACATATCACTGACATTTGAAAGGAAGAATAATTATAATTATCTTTTGGGAGAGAGAAATGTGTTGCAAATGCTACTATTACGATCAACTTCATATTTACTAAAACATTTTGGGCATTCCACATTGATTTTTGAGTTGCTAATGAGTTCTCTCTTGTTTATTCCATAGCCCTTGTGCTCCTCTGTGCACCATTCTTTTCTAGCAACCTTTTAATCTACACCAAATTCTACATCTTTTCAATAAAATAAATTGATGGGCACTCAAAATTTAAAAGTATAGAGAATGAGAGTAGATTTAAAATTAAATTAAAAACATCTTAATGTTGACAACTAATGCTAATTGAGATCTGCTATCCTGTTTTGCATGCCATTCACCGCCATGCTATGTGCTTTCACTACCATGCACTGTTTTGACTGTTAGTTTTTGTTGGAATGTGTAATCCCAAGCACCGATGTTAATGAAAAGGGCTACAGAGTGACAAAAAAAAAATCACAACAATCACCAAAAATGGCTCACAAAACCTCAAAGGAAGATCTTTTACCAACTCGCCTATCCACTCACCACCTTCCTATTCGTTGATGATTTTTTGCTCAAACTTGGTTAATAACTCAAATTGGCTATAATCCTAGAGGAAAGCTTCTCAAATATCTTAAGAAATCCAAACAAACATTATACAAGCATTGGTTAATGTCCCTAGCATGAAGAATGGTGAAATACTTCACAATCACCCTAATTCTTAGCAACCTCCCTTTTTTGGATTGGAGAAAATAACTCACTATCTAGACCCCTTCTCCTAAAAATAAAATCATATTCAAGAAACCTTTTGGGATTTATAAATAATATCTTGAAATGGCCCTATGGTATTTTAAAGAATGTTCATAAAAAAAAGCTTCTATCGCTTCACTAGAGATTGAATTAGCCCACTTTTCCAATGCAACTACCTCTCAAATGCACACAAATCCTCAATCGATGGCTCCAATAGGTTTTGTGAATCACAAACAACCAAATAAATTGGTTTGGCTTCTGAAGCATTCCAATTTGCAACAGATTCACTCAACTCTCCAAAATACCCTTATTTCCAAGCTTGTCACATAGAGATGCTAGGCCTAGGGCTTCATTGTCCTCCCCCCAGACTTGATCTCCTACCATGAAACAAAAAGGGACATTGAAATGAAATATACACCTACCATTCCAAAAGATATTATCATTTTCCCATGGTGGAATGAAGGGTTATTATCATTTTGTGCCAAACCCCTTGAAACCCTCAGTCCATAGGCTAATTTCAGAAGAAAAAAAACACTTGTATCTCCCTCAAATATCAATGAAATTGAGTCAGCCAAAGAAAAAATTAGGTTAACTCACCCATCTAAAAAAAATAATAGGAGTTAGCACATGTTCAAGTCGTACAGTACTGTACAAAGGTCTAAAGAAGCGAATAACACAGAAAATGTAGGAAAGCAATTTGAGATTTTATTGATTTTCATTCCTCAACCATCCAATCGACCCCTTGGTCGATTGAAATGGCCTATTTACATATTTCTAACATCCTCCAATGTCCATAACTAACATATGAACATTAAGTAGCATTTGAACCAACTAACACAATGCTATACAACTTTGTAACATTTGACAATCTTGACACCCTTTTGCAATATTTGAGATATGCCTAAAATAAGACCTCCTATGACTCTAAATCTTTACAAATAGGTTCAAAGAGGTAAAATATAAATGAATACATGATTAAATTTCATTGGGAATATTTTACCAACTCTTGGTATCCCTATGACAACATTGACAAGATTTTACAACTTTCACAAAGTTGACCCCAAAAGACTCTCTAAGACTCAAAATCACAACAAAAACTAGATAGCACTTGTCCATCTCTGACCTCTTGAGTTGTCATCCTTGCTTGAATACTTGTACACAAACACTTACCAAGGGTACCTTGAAGTGGTTCCTCCATCAGATATGCTTCATGCTTAGTTTTGTACTTTGGCTCTTGCCAAACATTCTTGACTCCTTGTCAACTTATCTTCCCCTCATGCTTCAGGTTCTTTATCATTGTAACCCCTGCTCCATCGTGTTTATCAGATCCAAAATGACCTATTATTATAGGACATGACTGCCTCTCCACTACCTTTGCAACTATAGGACAAATCACATTGCCAACTAGGATTGCTTCATCCTTCTTCCACCCACCTTGTGGCTGCACATACATCTAATATTTGGCACTTTCTTGGCTTGTTTTAGGAATAAACATCTTATCTCTATCATCCCTGACTGAAACAACCTTTAAAACCTTTGTTTTGGTATGTCCAAGCATTGGAGTGACTACAAATTTTCTTGACTCCTCTTCATTTATCTTCACCGACTCTTTCTTACCAACCAAGATGATTTTTGATGCCTTGTCTTTTGCTTCAACATTATCTTACAGTGGGGTTAGTATAATTTTTTTTCCATCCTTCCTAATAGTGTAAGTATTATCTCTACCATCATAGATTAATTGTCTATCAAATTGTCATGTCCTTCCAATAAGTAGATGACAACAATCCATGGGTAGTACATCACAAAGAACCCTATCTCTATATTCACCAACCTAAAACTCAACATATGCTTTCTCATTTACTAAGATTGATTGGTTATCATTCACCAAAGAGGCTTTATATGGTGTTGGATGAAGACCTCTTTCTAGTTTCAATTTGTCTATCATTTCACTAGATATCATATTGTTAGTTGAACCAGAATCTATCACTACCTTGCATACCTTACCTTTGCATTTGCAATTGATCCTGAACAATGCTCTTCTTTGTGTCTTCTCCTTGTCCTTATATGTCTTCAAGACTATTCTTCTCAACATCAATGCTTCTCCAACTTCTCAAATGCAAACATGACTAGGAGAGTTTATGCTCTAACCTTCCTCTTCTTGCACTTTTTGAACCCTCTTTACACTTCTTCTTTCACCTCCACTTGCTGTAGAACCTTGCTTCTTAGGATACTTGAATGTTGGATGTACAAAATCACTTTAATGGTAACATCTCCCTTAAAATGTATTTGAATGCCTACCTCCACAAAATTTACCTCTAGTGCCTCTGAATCCACCTTTGGATTCTGCAACTTGTTCTTGGCCTTTGTTTGCATCTTCTTGGCTTTCATTTCTATGTCTTGAATTAGGAAATGATCCTCTCCCCCTAGAGGTGTCACGTCTACCTCTACTTGCCTTGTCTTCTTTTCATCTTTTATTCCACTCTAACATCCAATTGAAAACACTCCTCCACCGTCTTTGGGCTTGCCACAACTAATTTATCTTGAATGTTAAATCTAATTCTACCAAGGTATCTAGCAACCTTTTCAACCTCATCTTCCATCCTACTTGACCTTATGCTCAACTTGTAAATTTCATCAGTGTAAGTCTTAACAGCTAAATCCTTTTGTTTCAAACTTTGGAGTTTCTTATATAATTGAACTTCATAGTCTTTCGGAAGAAACTTACCTTTAAGTTTAGAAACAATTTGGTCCCAAGAAACTATGTTTTCTTTACCTCTCTTTCTCCTTTCATTTTGTTCATAGTCCCACCATAACAATGCATGTACTTTCAAATTTGTCTTTGCTATCTTTGCCTGTTGCTCAATAAGAACATCTTCACATTCAAAGTGATTGTACGTAGCTACAGTCCAATATAAAATCTCTTCGTCATTCAAATTCCCTCCATACATAGGAAAATAAACTTCACCTTATGTTTATCTCCTTTAACTTCTTCTAGAAGTTTGATTGTCCTGTGTTCCTTGGGGTCCAATTGTTCTTCTTGTCCTTCATTCTCTCCTTCTCCCTTTTCTTCCTCAAGTTCACTTTCATTATCCAGTACCACACATCTTCTTTGATTAGACTCAAGGGTAGAAATCATTTCCAGCACAATATTATGGGACTCCAACAACTTTGCAGGTTTCTCCTTCAACTCCTACAACTCCCTAGTAGTGCCACTATTCTTAGGAGCCATCTTGTCTTCAACTCCTTACTTACTTTTCTCTCAACTTTCAACTTCCACCTTCAAGAGATCTACTTCCCAAGATCCAATACCCCTTGCAAGAAAAGGGTTAAAGGTGACAAAAATAAACTCAAAACAATCACAAAATCTCATAGGAAGATCTTCTCCCAACTCACCTATCCACTCACCACCTTCCTATTCATTGATAATTTTTTGCTCAAACTTGGTTACTAAGTCAAATTGGCTAGAAATATAGGGGAAGGCTTCCCATACATTTTAAGACATCCAACCAAACATGTTCCAAGTATTGGTTAAGGTCCCTAGCATGAAGAATTGTGAAATACTTCACAACCACCCTAATTCCTAGTAGCCTTCCTTTTTTAGACTGGTGAAAACAACTCACTATCTAGACCAATTCTCCACAAACTAAAACTAGATTCAAGTACTCTTCTAGGAGTTCTAAATAATATCTTGAAATGGTCCTATGGTATTTTGGAGTATGTTCATCAAAACTTGGCTTCTATCGCTACATTAGAGCCCCAATTAGCCCACTTTTCCAAAGCAACTGCCTCTCAAATGTACACCAATCCTCAATCAATGGTTCCAAAAAGTGTCATGCATCACCAAACCACCAAATAAATTGGTTTTGGGTGCCCAATAATTCTGATTTGCAACAAATTCACTCAACTCTCCAAAATACCCTTATCTCCAAGCCTATCACATAGAGAAGCCAAGCCTAGGGCTTTATTTTCCTCCCCCTCTTGACTTGAATGCCCACCCTAAAACCAAAAGTGAAATTGAAAGGAAATATAAACCTACCATTCCATCAATTATTAGCATTTTCCCATGGTGGAATGGAGGGTTATTTCAAATTTTTGTGCCAAAACCCTTGAAACCTTCAATCTATAGGCTGATTTCAGAAAAAAAACACTTGTATCTCCCTCAAATCTCAAAAAAGTTGAGTCAAACCAAAGCCAAAAAAAAATTAACTCACCCCTATACCAAAACCAATACGAGTTAGCACATGCTCAGTACATAAAATACGGTATAGAGCAGCAAATGACACATAAAATACATGAAAACAATGTAAGATTTTATTGATTTTCATCCCACAACCATCCAATCGACCCCTTGGTCGATGGAAATGGCCTATTTACATATTTATCACATCATCCAATGCCCATAACTAACATATAAACATTAACTAAAATTTGAACCAACTAACACAATGCTTTACAACTTTGCAACATTTGACAATCTTGACAAATTTTTGCAATATTTGACATATGCTTAAAAGAAGACCTCCTATGACTCCAAATGGATACAAATAGGTTCAAAGAGGTTAAATAGACCTTCATACATGATTAAATTTCATTGGGGATAGTTTACAAACTCTTGGTATCCCTATGACAACATTGACAAGATTTTACAACTTTCACAAAGTTGACCCCAAAAGACTCTCTAAGACTCAAAATCACTACAAACATATTTAAAGTGGTCCTTTAGACCTTATTACAATGTTGAAACACTAAATTTGAACCAAAAACCAAAATTTTCTTCATGGAGGCATGATCCCATTAGGTGGAGCTTGCACCAGATGCAAAGTTACAGTAGTCATTTATTATACTCAAACAATAGCTGCAGTTTTCAAGAATTCAAAATTTTCATTTATGAACCTCTCTTATCTAGTCACTATCACAATTGTAGATATCACATGTTATGGGTGATTTAATATGCATTTAGATTTCTATATAGGTAAGCTTAAGTAGGAGATAGGTTGGGGACCATTCAATTTTTCTTTTCTATTTATAAAGACTGTCACACTAATAATTTGATGGAGGCTCTCGCCATTTTATTTATTATGGAGCGTGCTTGTGCTCTTGGCTGGAATAGGCTCATCTATGAATTTGATTCTCAGGTGGTGGTGAATTTTCTAACTAGACAACATTCTACGGATATTAGCTGGCAGTTGAGTTTGGTTGTTAACCAGATTCTTCATTTGTGTGATTCTTTGGTTTCTATTTCTTTCACGTATATCCCTAGGGATTCGAATGGTGTTGTTGATTGTCTCACCAAATGGGCCTCTAAGCACATGCATAATTGGTATATTGTGGATAAGGGTCAATTACCCCTAGATTTGTCTCATTGGTTAGACCACTTAGTGGATCTTGATAGGTCTATTTGATGCCCTTGCTTTGTACTTGTGATGGATTTTATCTCATGATATAAAGTGATCTCAACTAAGATCCCCTTTGCCCTACCAGATAACGACCTACAGTGTATGTTCATAGGCAATCTGCAATCGACATTGAGGGAGAATTTGTCTCTGAATCATTATCAGAACTTTTCCAGCATGTGTTCTGCCTTGACTGATTATCAACACACCACAACGCAACTCAGAGACTCTTCTTCAAACCCTTGTGGTGGGTCTTTTCTTGGCATGTCCTCAGATGGGTCTTAGAGGAATAAAGTCATGGCTAATGTAGTAGCTAATCCTCTCATAGATCCCTCTAAATCTTTGCAAAACTGAGTCTTCATAAAATTGAATGACTCCTATTTGAGTATCATGCAGCCGTTGTTGCAAGACAACCTAAGCCTTAACCTCTATCAGATAGCCGAACCTACCCCCACTAGTTTGATGGGTCAAAGTATTGCCATTACCATTGTGTGCTTGGTCATGACACTGAGATATGTTATCATCTTAGACACATTGTCCAAGAACACATCGATAGTGGGGATATCAAAGTTGATGCAAGAAAACACAAGTCGAACAAGTCCGTAGATAAAACCAATAGTGACTTGTAGATCTATACCAGCTCATTTCCTCCGCACTCGACAAATGTAATTTTTACATCTGATCTGGCCTTAGATGGCATTCCATACGTCAATATGGTGATCGTCACTCCTACCATCTCCCCCTGCTCAGAAGGGGAAGGTGTCTAACATTCTTATCTCATTCACACTGCTCGATGCCCCATATTGCGGAGAGCCTGCTCCTCTCTATATCCCTGATTGATTGAATGGTCAAATTATCATAGGTGTGATGGTTGACCCCTCAAGCAAAGATGATGTCATCATGAAGGAGACACTCTTTGTGAATGGATGGCATGGGCCAGTCTATGGAGAGTGTCCCACTACCTTGCAGTCCCACCATGGATTCTCTATTAGCCTAATAGGCAGCATCACCTTGACGGTGATGGTAGGTCCCAAGGTGGTGTCCTCGGTTTTTACTATCATATGTGAGTTTGATTTCTTCCAAGTTAGACTCAAGATCCCATGGTTGATCGCAATGGAGCCGGTTCCTTCCATGGTTCACAAGTGCTTAAAGTTTCCAATTGAGGGTGTAGTGCATGTCATCCAAGACATTGACTATCAACTGCTGATTTCTCGTGGGTACTTCTCTTTGGATCACTTCTAGCTTATCTCTATTGGTTCCATGCTTCCCCATAATGACCTTTTAGACCATGTATATTATAAATACAAGACGGGGGAGCTGGCTTCTACATCGACGCAACTTGTCACACCTTTGTTTCCTCCTACATCAACTTCTGCACTCAAGATCCTAGTCTTGGAATGGGTTGTGCCACATGTCCCTCATAGCAGGGTGAGGCTAAACCTTCTCTTGCACCAAGACCTCCTTGTCCGCCTCAGACCATGCAGACCCTAATGGTGTCCTCTATTCCTACGACTGCACCTAGTGCAACCAAAAGAAAGGTACCTTCATTGCCAAAGTCCAGGACTCGCCCATCCTTCGAGCTTCCCATCATATGGATGATATCCCTCAACCATCTCGCTATATGAAGGGGAAGCGCTCATCTCGGGTTGGTTCATCTTTGCTAGCATCTACATCACAGACCACACCGATGCCTCCTATTCCTCCACCCAGTCCTCGAGCAAAGCAAGGTCGGGTGCCCGTCACTGTGAATGTGGTGCCTGTTCAAGATGTCCCTCCTGTTTCATCAGTTAGGCCTTCTCCTATCCTTGAGCCGATCTAAGAGGCATCTACTATGGAGCATGATGCTCTTGATTCATCTCAAACTACGGTTGGTGGTCCCCACCTCCATCGAAACCAGCATACGCGCGAGCGTAAACACTTCCGATGAGCCTAGGCTTGAGCACATGATGCTACCTTATAGTGCGCTGCTGCATCCTCCAGGGCTACTATTTTGGAGCCTGTTCCTTCGGTGGCTCCCATTTTTGCATTAGTTTTAGTTTCTCTTCCCGCAACTCTAGGGACCTTTTATGACCTCCCCCCTAAGCGGGTGTAGGTCCTCATCTCCCCTTCCTTGAACCAGCGAGTGTGCAAGTGTAAACACTTTCGATGAATAATATTTTGGAGCTCGTTCCTTCAGTGCCTCCCGCTTCTGCATCAGTTTAAGTTTCTCTTCCCACAACTCCAGGGACCTTTGATGACCTCCCCCCTAAGTGGGTGCAGGAACCAACGTGCGTGCGAGCGTAAACACTTTTGGTAAGCCTAGGCTTGAGCACATGACATTGCCTTACAGTGTGTTGGTGCATCCTCTAGGGCAACTCTTTTGGAGCTTGTTCTTTTGGTGGATCCCGCTTCTGCATCAGTTTAGTTTCTCTTCCCACAACTCTAGGGACCTTTGATGACCTCCCCCCTAAGCGGGTGCAGGTCTGCATCTCTCCTTCCATGTAAACACAAGTTTGAGCAAGGCCCTATTTCGATGTTTTGATAGTACAATTCTTCATCGGTATGTTCTTAATCCCTACCTTTGCTTGTCTCAATGCTTGTTGGTTTTCCTATGTCTATTTGCATGATTGAGCAAGCCTTGCCTTCTCTTGAGTTTGTCACTACCCCTCTCCCAGAGGTCAACATTCCTATTCTAGTTCCATCTTCTCCAAGTGAGTCACCTACTTCCTCCCTGGAGGCCTACATGTTCGGCTCCTTGGAGGACATTCCGACCTTGTCTATGATCTTCACACGATCATTGACCCTCACCTCCTCTGAGCTTGTAGAGGAAGACGTTGTTGTTGCTTCTTCTCTTTCTCTCACTACTGGTGAGGCACCCGATGTGACCCTTGCAACAATCCCTCTCCAAGCTTTCCCCCCTCTCCATATGACAGATTGGGAGGGTGAGGCTCTTTCTTGAGGATGATGATCTCCTGCAATACGATCCCCTCCTAAGGGATGATCGTTAGGACCTTTATTTTTCATCTCTATCTACTTGCATGTGTGTGTGGTTGTGTTCCCCATTCTTGATTTATTTGTCTGTTACCTCCCGGAGGACCCAGGTCACTCTGTAGGTACTTGGATATGAGAGGTTGATTCTTTTTATCCATTGTGCTCTCCTGAAGGACCCAAGTTACTCCGTAGGTATTCGGATACAGGGGATTTTTTGATGTGCACATTCCTCTATTTGTTTACCTCCTTCTATTTGTCGTATCTTGTTTTTCAATATTCGAGAAAGATGCAAAGCATTGGGGGCGATCTTTGCTTTCTTTCATGTTGACCTAAATTTTTCTTTTATCTTTGTCTTCTCATGCTCTTCTTCAGATCCGATAAATTTGGCACTATGATGATACACCCATCTCGTAGTAATATTATATGTCTTCTTGACACAATGCTGAGTTCTGATGCCAAACTATCAGATCCCCCTATCCTCTTGCATTACATTTTTTGATGTTGTGGACACTTATGTGTCAGTATCTCTTGGTGGCATTCCATAGAAACATCTCGCTATGTTGACATGCCACAACTCTTCTTCTCCTTAGAATGACATGCCTCCATCCATATCATTCTAAGGGGGGGGTATCATATCATCATATCTGCATTTGTGCCTTTTTTAATTCTTTTTCATGCATTTTCTTTATCATGTGCACCTAGGTGGGGGCCAAACCACTTGATCTTTTCTTTCCAAGATCACCTAGGTTGGGGAAAAACCATTTGGTCTGTTCCAAAGATTTCCTTCATGGGGGCTAAACCATCTTTCCAATCTGCACCATCTTTCTTTCCTTTGTAGAGGCCAATCTACTATGTTCCAATTCCAATTTCCCTATCGCATGGCAATCTAGCATGTCGCTACCCATGCCAGATAACTTATTTTCCCTATTGCATGGTGATCCAGTGCCTCACTACCCATGTCAGTATATCATTTTTCCCTATCATATGGTTATCTATATTGGAGTTCCAATTTGCCCTATCATATGGTTATCTATATCGATGTTCCAATTTGTCCTATCATATGGTTATCCATATCGACGTTCCAATTTTCCCATGGTTATCCATATCAGCATTCCAACTTGCCCTATCATATGGTCATCCATACCGACTTATTACACCCTATCATATGGCTCTTGGCATGGAGTATCATGCTAACCGTATCGACATATCTTGTACCAATGGTGACCCCTATCTTGTATCTTCTCATCATCAGGGACTTTCCTCCACGATGAGGCTTGTTCTTATTGTGCTTTGTTCCAACTTCTTTATCATATCTTATCATCCATCAAGCTAGAGTGTATCTAGCATTTTGTTGATGTTCCAAGTACTAATTTCTATTCCAAAATTCTAGCATGATATCACCAGGGGCAACTTTGTCTAATCAACGAGCATCTACTTCCTTATCATGATATTTTCTCCACTTCACATCTTCTAACTTTCCTAGTTTAGCTTCACATCTCTTAACAAAGACATGCTTTCTAAAGTGGGGGCAACATGTAGACTAAAAAATATCACCCTCATCACCCTTAGTGGAAATTACGACATGTGGTACCTCCCCCACACTGCTTGGAGGACAGGCTCACCAATTTATCCTTTTGTCCATCGAAGAAGTCCATGTCAGCTTCCCTAGAGGCATTACAAACTTTGTCAATCTGACAGATTTGTAGGACGTAGATGCATCGTGGAGATGTCTGCATGGTGCACTACCATCCTACCAACCTTCCAACCAGCAGGTGGTCGTTGGGACGTTACGACTCGTGCCAGGAAGGAATCGTAATGTCTTCTTGTGTGGCCACTAACATTCAGGCTCATCTCTTAGCCTATATCCTTGATTTTGGGACATTTCCAAGGGATCTTTTGGCATATTGGAGACTTGTTCTTGGGAATTGAAGCTCTTGGAGACACCACCACCATTGTCGTAACATCATCAAGCTACCAAGTTTACCAAGCATACCAAAACTTTCCAAGCACTAGGGGGGTAATCTAACTTTATCCTACGCTTTCGATATCTCATTTATTTTTCAATTATCAAATCGCATAGTATTGTCTTTCTATTGGTCTTTATATTCTTCTTTGTAAACTTCTTTATCATCTTCCTTTCCCGTAGATTTTTGGGTTGTCCGTGGAGGTGGAAACACCAAAATGGGGGTTTGACTTACGCAAACTCCAAAACACAACCCCCAACATTTTCTCTCTTGCATGTGTGTAGGCATATCTTCATGAAGAGGAGATTATCTTGCGGGATGCTTCACAGCGTGGACCGGTTGTGATATTTCTTTGTTCTCTAGTATTTTCCTTATTCAGTTTTGTAATCTGTATTTTTTTCATAATTTCCAATATTGTTTAGTTATTTTATAAGTTATGTTAGCGCGTCTAGGACTTTCTGCTCAGACTCTGCCTTCCATCCATACAATACAACAATGCGCCACGCTGGTATCCCAACTCCACGTGCTCGTCCTGAGGACAGAGGCTTTTCAGAGCCGTCCAAAGATGCTTCTTGGGTGGCTGACGCTCCTTGTAAAAATTTGTTATCCCCTGGCTCATCTTAGCGCCAATTCACAGAGGTAATCATAAGGACAATTTGTTCTTGAGGATTCGTCATCTTTGAGGTGACAAATTCCCTCCATTACATTATAATCTGTTAATATAAACAAAATAAAAATAAATAAAAAAACAAAACAAATTGTATTTTTTTATTAATTTTATAAAATTAATTTTTTTTTAATTAATTTTATAGAATTAATTTTTTTTTTATAAGTCAGTTAAGAACTAGTCAGTATACTCGAACCCAAGACATCTCATGTAGTAGGCTCACAAACCACTACATTGTGGGGTCATCCCCTATAAAAATTTAATATATTTTAAAAACAAAAAACAGAATTTCTATTATATTTTATGGAGACAATATTTTTAAATAACAAAAAGAAAAACTAAACCAAAAAAGATGTTATTATTGTTATAAATTTGATAAAAGAAATGTTTTTTAATTCTAAAAACACAAAAAGAGAAATTCTATTATATTTTATGAAGATATTTGTTTTGTTTAAAAAAAAAAATAGAAAATGTATCAATTGTGCAACAAAAACTCATTGTAAACCCAATGTTTTTTTTTTTTGTTTTAAAAAAAATATTTGTATAAATACATATATATATATTTATTAAATAGAAATACTATCAAACATGCAATAGGTAAAATTCTATTTAAATTGAGTAGGGAAAGAAACCATGACAATATCATCTATTTCTGATCTAGAAAAGTTTAACCAATATTCATATGTAGCTGAAATGATTGTCTAATCTAAGTTTGATATGGGTATAACATGTAATTTAGGTGGTGTAAGAAAGTTATATTCTTGTGTTTGATGGAATATTTTATTTGATCTTTAATTTCCAGAGTGTTTTGATTTTTTTTTCAAGGTACAATTTCCTTAAATGTTTATGTCTGCTTATCCCTATATTAAAGTTCAGTCAATGTTATAAGACCACATAAATAAAACAATGAGGATGGTTAAAAATATCAAAAGTAAAACTTGAATTGAGACAAAAGAGCCTTGTAAGATTTTGTTTGGTGAATAATTCAGAAGCCCATTACCAAATTTGCTTTCTCCAATGACAGAATTCTTCATCAAACTTATATAACATGATTTTTATTTTTTTTTCAAGAAAAACTTAACCAAGAGATTAACTATGCACAGATGTATACACACATCCATTAATTAAATTATAAACCCTTCCAATGATGAAAGAATATAATTTCAATGCAAATAAAATCACATCCATTAATTAAATACGATTTCCAGCATAAAACTTTTATATGCCCATAAAAGACGCTTATCACTTCTCGTGTCTCTTTCCAAAATTAAAGTACTGTCACATGATGCATCCACATGCATTGTCGCCCTAGGCCTAAAATTTGACAGGTTAAATGATTGTTTTTTAACTTTTGAATTGTATTTGATAGCTTAAAAAATTAGTAGAATGTATGTATTGACATGCTATTTTTTTTTAAATCGTATAGATGACACTTCAGATTATAAATAAACCGTAAAAAAATATAGTAGGTAATATATATCAGAGAATATTCTAATTTATATTATTGATATATATTAGTTTAGAATGTTTATAATAAAAATACAAATTTATTTAGAATATTTAGAAATGGAAGAATGTAGTTGTTTCTAATTTTATAATATTTTAATATGATTTTTTAGAATAGTTCTTTTTTTTCATATGAATTTAGAAACTTGTTATAATTGAAACGATAGAATATAATTGATAAAATATTTTAATATGAATTTTTACAATATATTCTATTTTTTTATATATGAATTTAGAAACTTAGTCAATATAATTTTTTAAATATATTTAATAAGATTGATATAGAAACTTGTCATAATATATAATTTTAAAATTTTAATGTTTATTATTACTAAAGTAGTAATTATTAATTGATTATTATTTAATGTTAATATATAATATATATTAATGTATTAATTTAGAAAAAAATTAAGACTTTTGCATATATTACTAATTTATCATTATTTTCTCATAAGACAATGATTTTCCTTTCTTCCCAAGAAATATGTGCATTGCATTTTGGTGTGGCTTCAATCTTCTACTTTTATACTTTTTGAGAGTTAATATTTTTCTTAAAACGTCAAATGAAAGGCATTGAAATGACTAAACCATCATCAAAAATTCATATGACAGGTAGGTGTGACTGTCAAATTCCAGGCCTGGTCCCCCCAATGAAAGTGTCCTAAGAGAGGGATTTCTAAGAGAGGGATTTCTTTACAATTGGAATGTCGAGATAGAACTTTGACCAATGTAATAATTGGAATGTAAATAACACCAAGAAAGTGGAGCTTGGGCTCCAATTTTAGAAAAAATTGGGAAAGTGCGAAGGGAAGAAATCATCTTCAATTTATCACATAACTTTTCCTTCCAGTACAAATATTTTTTATTTTCATAAAGTTCTTTGCTTTTTATATTTCACAATTTTTAGTTTCTTGTTAGGTAGGAATATTAATGCCATCATTGCATTCTTGTTGTTTTTTTGTTTTTTTCCTTCTATTTAGTTAATTATCATATTAAATTAAAAAATTTGAACAAAAATATTAATGTATCTTATTCATAGTAGGTGGAAAATTTAAGTTTCTTTTTTTTTAAATTATATATTTCACTATGTTTAATTCATTACATCAAATGTCAGTACATAGAGGACAATTGTTTCTTCACAACTCTCTAAAGCTCTGAGAAACATAATAGAACATTTCTTATTTCCTCGTGATTCAACATTGATATGCAGTCTCCTAAACCTGCAAATTTTGAACTTTGTAACAATGGACAAACTAAAATTAAGACACAAAGAAACACCTAAATTTAATTTTTTTATTTGACAAATTTTGATAGCAGTCATGTAATCGTCAACATAACCCTGGTAGAAGCCTTAGGTCAATATATAAACATAATATATCAATAAATTGGAACTCTCTCTCATATATATTTCCCTTGCATACTTTGAGAAGCTTGTATGATATTTTGAATCTAAAAATTTATTTTACTAAAAATCTCAATCAAAACCCTCATTTTCCCCACTTTCAAGGCATTAAAATTGTTTATTTTATTGCTTGAAATAGAAAAAATAAGGACACCAATTTTTTTATGAAACCCTAATTTCACTATCCATTTTACAAGAAAAAGTATTTGTTTTAATAAATCTATAACCTACAAATTCAGGACACTACCTAATAAATAAATTTTGTTGGGGGAACTTTATTTTGACATCAATTTGGGACTTAGTTTTATTCATTTTTGAATCTAGAATTATCTATACAATTTTAATAATTGAAAAAATCTCATGATTTGCAATCTCCAAAATTTGAATGCAAACCTCAAAGAAAGAAACACTCCTTATCATTTTTTCGTCATCAAATAAAGAGGAGTTTTAAAAAATGTGAACCTTGTCTGAGCAGACAAGACTTCCCATTTTCATTTTTGGCCTCAATGTGAGAAACATTTCATGTTATATGCTAGTATTCATAATAAAAATATTTTGGTGCGATGGAACAATAAAAATTTGTCATGGAAAATTTTCTATTAATGAAAGAATTTTGTAGCTAATTTTGCCATCATAAAAATTCAATAGGCAAGCCCATGAATTTGCTTGGATAGACTCTTGGGTGTGGGTGTTTTGCCACACCAAACCTTCTTTCTAAATGATGTAACTTAACCTACCAAAGACTTCAAATTTGGTCATCTATCTTTCAATCAAATTGTTTCTAGATATACAATCAAACAAAAAACTCAATAAAAATATTCATCCACCACAATCCAATCATATTTAAATGAATGAAATCTTATTGTTATTATGCACATGGAACTATTTATTTTACATTGTTTACCAGACCTTTTGTATTGTATGATAGTCTTGAGTTAAATTTTATTTTGTTTGTGTGCGTGCAAGTGTTCTTATGTGACATTACTTATCTTTCAACCATATTGAATCTATTCATGTTGGTGTTGTATTTTTTCACAGGTGGACAAAGGACCATTGAGAATTCATTCTATGTATAAATTTTTCTTGGACTTTGTGTTGTAATAATATGGAATCAAACATCCAATAGTAATACTTTACACTCAAATTTGGAAAATTATTGAAGCTAGAGTTCCAACAATAGTAACTATCAACTCAAAAGTTTAAACAAACTAATAGAAATTACATAGAGATAGCAACATTTTCTATAATAGAAAAACATGTGGGGTGTGACAATAATGGATACATGTATTTTATCTGTCATGAACCTTAGAAAAGATTAATTAAAGTAAAAAAAAAAAAATTGCTACCTTGACTTTGACAACCTTGAGTCTTGACCTTTAAATGATTATTTAACATGCACATGAACAAATTTGTGTCACCATAGCATCACAACAAGTAATAACATGGAGGCCACAAATGATTATTGACATGGAGGCCACAGATATTTCAGAGTCCTCTAAGTTGGACACCAATGCACTCCTGACTCTAGGACTTTGCAAGAAGACAGTAAGAACATCTCCCCTTTATCTACTACTTCCCCTCATGCATGCTAAAGGTAAAAAGATCTATGAGGAAGATGGGAGGAAGTCTGAGGGCATTCAAGTTGCTTGTTGATGGAGGTTAAAAGGTGGAGGCTATCCAATGTGCGAGCTATAAAGCCATTTTCGAGGATATGAACAATGTTAAAAAGAAGCTTGAAACTCTAGACAAGCATTTCAATAGAATTGTGAAATTTTCCCTGAAGGTCATGCATCCCTCAACCACTACTCTATCTTTCGCATCAAGAAAAAGAGAAAGAGGGAGGTTTGGGAGGTGACACCATGAAGGACCTCTTCGAGTTCCTTGCGGATGATTGGAATAGACTGTTGCTTTCCTAGCACATGGAAACTGGAAAAAATGAATAATGGGTGCCTTTCTCCATTTTTGCTTATGGTTTTGTTACTGGATCTATTGGATCTTGGTTTTGTTTAATTTCCTCATCAGTGTTGTGTGGCTTTTTAAGACTTTTTTTATTTCCAGGTACTGTCATAAGAACAATATCCTTAGCACTAGGGTTAATTGGTTTAGTGTTGGTTTCTTTGTGGATATCTGCATTTTCAAATTTTACATGGACAGGATTGCCATCAATCTTGTGATTTTCTATAATAGTAGGTGGAATATGTTTTTGATAGTTAATATGTGGATTGGATGATTCTCTGTCATTGGTTGATGTTAATGTGTTGTTAATGCTCTCTTTGAGACTTGCTTTGTGCTCTGGTTCAGCTCCCTATTTTTGGCTTCTTTTTTATCAAAAACAAGTAATAACCCATATAGAAAGCACATATGCTTTGCTCACATAAAAAACTATAGCCTTTGGTACAATAAAAAACTTCCTCATTTCTAGTAGATCAAACATCAAAAACTTCCCTCTTAAATCTTCAAGCCCTTTAAGGCTATAGCAACTGTACCTTCCTCCTCAAAATTTTTGGCTTGGTATTCAACAATTTCTTCAACCATCTCCATAAATTTCTTAGAAAATGCACTCATGAAAGATACCTTATTGCCACTACTATGCATCACCACTTTCACTGATATATTAAGTTTTTAATTAAATGAGACTTAAAAACATGAAGCATTTCTTTAATTAACATAGCTACGTTGCCTAGATAGAAAAGAAACTTGTCTATATAACACAATGTTGTCCAAAAAATCTACTGGATAAAATAAATACTAACAAAATATGGTACAAATTGGATATATTTGGAAAAACTTGTTTTATTTTTTTGTGGAGATAAATTGGTAGAATACAAACTGTGCATGGTGCCTTTACATTTGACAATTGGGATTTCAATTTAAAACTGACAAGATACTGTTAGGATAACCGGTGAACAACTGAGAGAGGGGGGGGGGGGGAGGGGTTGAATCAGTTGTTAAAAGATTATAGCATTTAATCCACTTAATAACCTTAAACCATATTAAGTATCGGTAAAGCAGAAACAAATGCCGGTAAACAATGCAACTTAACAATTAAACATATAATCAATGCAAATCAACCATACCACATAACACCATGATTTGTATGTGAAAAACCTAGAAAGGGAAAAACCATGGTGCCACAGTAAGATGATACTTCTACAGAAAGTATGTGTTACAATGAGGGGCCTGCACATGCAGGAAGGCACACTGCCTAGAGCGTACTGCTCATTACAAAAGAATCTCACTAACTATAAAGGTTAAAACCACCTCAAGATAAATGGGTAACAACCAAGAATAATGAACTACTAGAGATAGAATCTACCATGCTAGATTACAATCTCAGTTAAGCTTAGTACTAGAGGCGTTTGACCTCTTCCTTAATCCCAGTTCGATCTGCAATGATCGACCTAATCCTCTACCTCAATGATATTACAATATCTGTACATTACATTCCACACCCATAATCTACAATGAGATCTTACATCATTTTATACAAACCCTAAGGCCTAAACCAATTAGGTCAGCCACCTAAAAGATATTACAATAATATCATTACATAGATCCATATTACAATGATATGCCATGTCATTTTAAGACCAAAACAACAATAAAAAATCCATAAATTATCGTAAAACATCCCGGTAACATGTAGAGTACATGTTAGCATGATACCAATCCATAACCTAGATAGGCACCAGACCTATTCTGGGTCCACCACTCCAAACCAATGTCTTCAATGATGAATAATGATGAACAATTAGTACCAAATTGGTACTAAGAGGGGGGGGTGAATCAGTACAGACAAAAGAACTTTTCCTAAACCAGTTTGACTGCAAACACTGCACTTAACTAGTAAACAGTATCATCGGTCCAAATCAGGGCACTATTGGTAAAACATAGTGTAGTGTCGTAAATTGTACGCACTCTCTAGGGTGGTACAATTTCGCACCTAGTTTAGCACCCGCCTTAGTGCATTTTGCATTCTGCATTGCATTTTCTCCTTAAGCACTTAATTGATCAAATTAATTAGGTCTAAGGTCTTATTTCATCATTCTCTACATCATAAAGTTGGGCCCTTTCACTAAAGCGCGTCCTTCGCATTTCATTCTTGCAATACATCACTTAATCAAAAACCCTAATTAAGTCCTATTTCGAACTTGGGGGCTTGGTTTTGGGGTCTAAACATCTCGAAATCACCTGTAACTTCGGGATTCTCTCTAAAATCATCATATCCGACGGCCCTGAAAATTTGGTGAAAAGTTGTCGGGACCATGGCGCCCATGCAACATGGTCCCGGACATTTTTCCCGAAATTTTGGGAGCACGATCCAATCATAAAATAAAGCTTAACCCCAAGAAATTGGCGGGATATTCAATCTCTAGGTCGGCCAAAATACGAATTTACGACCTAGGGTTTCATACATAAAAGCTCTCTTTCCTCATTTGAAGGGATCCGATTTTTGTTTCCAGGAACTTCAGATGCAACGAAAGAACAGATCTTTGAAGACTTCAACAACACTCAACATCATTCTATTAAGCATCTATCAAATTCATTCATTCATCCAATTAGGTCTTGGAAGACATTGAAGAACAATAGGAGATTACCGACTGAAGATTGGCTTGTACTCCTCCCTTGAGGGTTGGGTATGATTTCATATTGTTTTCATGTCCTTACATAAGCTTTGATATATCATTTGTTCATGCTTTATATCACATTGCATCTTGATTTAGAGCATTTGCATTATCTTTTACAAGCAATTAGGGTTTACTTTCTAGGTTGCTCTAGTTTGCTTTCTTGCATTTTGGACCTTGCACACACACTAGGTCTGCACACACAATACATTTTACAAAACAACTTGGCTATTCATGGAGGTGGAAATCACCGAAGCGGGGGTTTGAATAAGGTAAAACCCTATATAGCCGCCCTTCCCCCTTTTCAGATATTATTGCAGGTTTCGGGATTCGGACGACGTCGCGGGACACAGATCCAGAAAGAGGAGACAAAGATAGAACTCTGTGTGCAATTGCAGCTCAGAAGACCGGGACAGGGGCGCTGGGCACCCTGGTCCTACCAGGACAGGGGCGCTGGGTGCCCTGGTCCCTGGGACAGAGGCGCTGGGCGCCCTGGTCCTCCGGACAGATAGCTTTCCGACAGTTTCCAGACAGTGTTTCAGGGTGCAGAACAGTGGTTTCCGGTGCAGTTTTCAGGACAGTGGAGCCCGTGCCCCCATCCCGAACATTTTCAGTCTGATTTCGACTCTGGGTACATATCTGCATTCTCATTTTATCCTTATATTTACAGTTGTTCATTGCTTAATCTCAATTCTGCAAATTGGTTACTAGTTCATACTTACACTTTGAGGTTAGGGTTTGAACTTGTATCATTTTAGCTTTCAATTTCAACAAGGGAATAGAAATCCTAATAGATATCCCATGGCTCTCTCTTTCACCAAAAGAAGTAGCCAATTGTGCGATATCTCTAGGCTCTTTCGTATTCTGTAATGTGTGTCCAAAGTTAGGATTAGGGTACATTGTCCTAGTCTCGCTTTTTCCCCTACACATTTTGGTGAACCCGACGTGAATCTATCATTGCTTCCTCTTGCATTGTATTTGTTAGATCTAGATCTAGATTTAGTGTGTTTTTCATTAAAAGAGAAAAAAAAGGAAAAAAAGAAAGAGAATTTGTGTTTCTTTGCATTGTGTGTTTCAATTGTATGCAATCTTTTCAAAATGTCAGATTTTTATTTGCAAAATGTTCATGCATTTGATGATTATTATGAGTATAGCCAAGATGAATTAGATGAAGCTTTAGATGAGTTTTTAAACCCTAAGGATGCTAAACCTTCATTTTACCAAAAACTCATAAACCTTGTTACTATGCCATTTAGGTGTGACGAGAAAGATAAGTCGAATGATTCCTCTCAAGGATACATTCCTATCCACTCTTCCCCTGAATCTAGTAACATGGTTGTTTTCAATAATCCCCTCTATGAGGAGATGCCTCCTTTTGAATCAAAAGACAAACCCTTTAACCGATATGATTATGCTTTGTTGGATGATGCTCTTGATGACTTGGTGGCTTTGTCGAAACCTATAAACAAAAACAAGACCTCTAAGTTGGTTAACATGATAAATTTGAATGAATATAACAAGCCTCTCTTTGAAGTCCAAGGTGCTTATCCTTCTCCCACCTTTCAAATTCCTAAGACTCCTCTCCTCACTGTCCAAGGGAGATATGATCATGATTCCTTTTGTACTCCGAATAAACCAATCATTACCGTACAAGGAAGACAACCTACAAGTCCTTACAATTATGCTAAGCAAATAACTAGAGAGAGTTATCATGCGGTTGCCCATACTTATCATACCAGAAATAATAAGCAACCTAATCCTCCTCCTGTTATTCCAGTTTCGCTTCCTAATCCTCAACCAATTCTTCCCCAAGCTCCCCGTATTTCGCAAGTTATGGGTAAGGAATATGATCTCATAGAACAGCTCAAAGCTACCCCTGCTAAGATATCCCTTTGGGATTTGATTCAAACTTCTTCCACTTATCATGGAATGTTACAAGATGCCTTGAAAGATTTGAATGTTCCTCCACCGAATACATCTAGTAATATAGCATCTTTTGTTAACTCTGTGATGAATCCTAAACCTCAAATTGTGTTTACGCAAGATGAGTTGCCTACTAGTGAAGTCCAACAACAATATGATCCCTTGATGATTGTGGTTGTCATGAAAGACACTGCTATAAGACGAACACTAGTAGATAATGGCTCTGGCCTTAATGTGTGTAGCATCAATCTATTACATAAGATGAATGTGGAGACATCTCTTATGGAGCCTGACTCTCGTTTTATTCGTGGCTTTGACAATGTGGCTAAGACTTCATTGGGTATCATCACCTTACCTCTCACAGTGGGACCTGTTACTTTGCCTACTCCTATCCATGTTATGCCGGGAAATTTAACATACAACTTGTTATTAGGAAGGCCTTAGATTCACAGCATGCAAGCTGTCCCCTCTACATTGCATAGACAAGTTAAATTCATCTATAACAATAAGACATATACTTTGATGGGAGATACTAATTTTCAAGCTTGTCTACAAACATCTAAAGGAGATTCTTCTAAGCCATCCTCGTCTAGTGATGACTCTTTAAACAAGAAACCTATCGATGAGTCTTCGCTTTTCGATGATCAAAATCCTTGGGATGAATCTGGAATTCCTAAGGAAGATCCTTCTCGGCTTGAAACTACACATAAAAAGGATTTTGATCCTGAGAAGGTTCTCGTAGGAGATGATTGGGGATCTCTTGACTTTAACCCTACCTTTGTGGGTGAATACAAGATTCCTTCTAGAGAACTTAAAGTTGAAAGGAAGGAAGAAGCTGAAAATCACAAAGTTGAAAAGAAAGAAGAAACTAAAAGACAATCAACCCTGCCTGAAGCTATGAGTAATAACTTTGTGGCCGCTTCTCAAACTTCCTCTTCTCACATCTATAACTATGAAGAGTTTGATTCTTTGTCTTATGAAAAACCACCTTCTTTTCCTGAAATGGCTGATCGCTATGGTCGTGGTTTTCGCATTTTTGCTAAGCATGGGTATCATGGAAAAGGTTGTGGTGCTAATGAACAAGGGATTAGAGTTCCCCTAGAGACTAATTTTCACAATTATGCCTTTGGTCTTGGTTATAATCCCTGCAGACATACTAAAGCCTCTAAAAAACCATGCATTAGTGTTAATGCTATCTCTACATCTTTATCAATACAACACCCTAAGTATATTGATGAGGATTTTTCGGGTGATTGTGCTCTAGATATCTTCCCTACCGACGATGCTTTAGCTGAGTTCTTGGGAGCCTATGACACTCTTCCTCGTTATCATCACAATAGGGGACTCCCTTATTGTTTGAACACTGAAGCTTATTTTGGAAAAGAGATTGATAATGATAAGATTGTGAAAGAATTCCCTCAGTTAAAGGATACTCCTCAACAAAGTAATCTCCTCATAAGTGATACCCTTGAGGTTAAGATGGATCCTTGCAATAAAGAAAAAATCATTAAAATTGGAAAATGTTTGGATGAAGAGGAACAGAAACAATATGAAGAACTATTGCATGAATTCCCTGAGATCTTTGCTTGGGCATATTCTGACATGCCTGGTATAGATCCTAAGATTGTTACTCATAATATCGTTTTATTACCTGATGCTAAGCCCGTGAAACAAAAGATTCGAAAAATGAATCCTAAGATAGCTCTGCTTGTTAAAGCTGAGATTGAAAAGTTATTGGAAGCTGGATTTATCCGCCCTATTGACTATTCCCCCTGGATTTCAAACATTGTCGCTGTGGCTAAACTAGATAACAAAATAAGAATGTGTACCGACTTTCGGGATCTAAATAAGGCTTCTTTAAAAGATGATTTCCCTCTTCCAAACATTGACATGATAGTTGATTCTACGGCAGGACATGCCTTGTTATCCTTCATGGATGGTTTTTCAGGCTATAATCAAATTTTCATAAATCCTCAAGATCAATACAAAACCGCTTTCACCACTCCTTGGGGTACGTTTTGTTGGATAATGATGCCTTTTGGACTTAAAAACGCCGGTGCAACTTATCAACGAGCGATGACCCTTATCTTTCATGATTATATGCATAAGATTTTAGAGGATTATGTTGATGATATTTTGGCTAAATCCTTTCTTCGCATGGATCATGTTAAAGTCCTTCGTCAAATCTTCGAAAGAATTCGTAAATATCACATGCGCTTGAATCCCCGAAAATGTGTTTTTGGTGTGGATAGTGGAAAACTATTAGGATTCATAGTTTCGCATCGTGGGATTGAGGTGGACACTAAGAAAATAGATGCTATTGTTAACATGCCACCTCCTCGAAATGTCTCTCAACTTAAAAGCTTACAAGGAAAGATTCAAGCTATTCGTAGGTTTGTGTCTCAACTTGCGGATCGTACCTTTCCTGTTACTCAACTTCTTAAAAAGGATATCATTTTTCAGTGGAATGAGGATTGTCAACAAGCATTTGAAGATTTAAAAGTGTATTTGGCTAGTCCTCCTATTCTTCAGCCTGCCGAACCTTCTAAACCCTTTATCCTGTATACAGCTGCTTCTTCTCATGCTCTCGCAGCATTGTTAGCACAACATGATAAAGATGGTAAGGAGTGTCCGGTGTATTACATAAGTCGTACCTTACTCGATTATGAGACCCGATATTCTGTGATAGAAAGACAATGCTTGGCCGTGGTGTTTGCGACTCAGAAATTGAGACATTATCTTTTAAATTCAGAAGTCCATGTCATGGTTAAGTTTGATCCATTGAAGCATCTTTTCTCTAAAACTGATTTATCAAGACGTCTCGCTAAGTGGGTTATGATGTTAACTGAATTTGACCTTAAATTTGTTTCACAAAGAGCAATTAAAGGACAAGCGTTGACTGATCACTTAGTTGAGGCTCCTTCACCTTTTTCCTTCCCTAACCCTGAGTCCTTTCCTGATGACTTCATTCTTTCTATAGAGAAAGATGAAACTTAGGAGTTATTCTTTGATGGCTCTAAGTGTCGTACGGGATCGGGGGCAGGTGTTGTTCTGATTTCTCCTACAAAGAAACCTATTCCCTTGTCATATCGTCTAAATTTCCTGTGCACCAATAACATTGCTGAGTATGAGGCTCTTATAGCAGGAATAAAAGCAGCCTTAGCTCTTAATATAAAACACATACATATCTATGGGGATTCGCAATTGATTATAAGACAAGTAACAGGAATATATCAAGCAAAACAAGACAAATTATCACAATATAAAGACCTTGCTATATCTTTATTACGAAATTTTGATTCTTATACCATGGAACCTGTTCCTCGAAAAGATAATCGACATGCGGACGCAATGGCATGTGTGGCTTCGTTAGTATCTTTAGAGGACCCTTTGGTCGATCTTAACTTCATTATTCACAATCTGATTTCTCCAGCTATTGAAGATGATTCTAGTTTGATAACATGTTGTGACTTTGTAGATTCGGATGAATGGTTCTCGCATATCGTACGATATTTGACCGATGGTACCTTCCCTGATTCTGCTAATAGGAACACTAGGGCTAGAATCTGCAAGCTGTCTGCTAGGTATATCATCCTTTCCAATGTCCTTTATCGAAGGGGTTATGGTGGTCTTCTTCTTCGCTGTCTTAACAAGTCAGAAATCCCTATTGCCCTTGAAGAGGCACATTCGGGTGCCTGTGGGGGGCATTTTGGGGGCAAATCCCTGGTTCATAGGTTGCTTCGTATGGGATACTATTGGCAAGCTATGCAGAAGGATTCCTTTTCATTTGTTAAGAAATGTCACCAATGTCAACAACACAATAACCTGATTCATGCTCCTGCCCAAGAACTTCGCTCTCAAGTAGCTTCTTGGCCCTTCTCTGCATGGGGTTTGGATCTTATTGGAAAAATCTCTCCTCCTTCATCTCAAGGACACACCTTCATTATAACCGCAACAGATTACTTTACGAAGTGGGTAGAGGCTGTTCCCCTTCGCTCTACTACTGCTGAAGTGATTTGTCAATTTCTTCTAGAAAACATTATTTCTCGATTTGGGATACCTTCCACTATTATCTCAGATAATGGAACATCGTTTAAAAACAAGGATGTGAAGAAATTCCTCGAGAAGTATCATATCGAACATCGATTTTCTACACCGTATTACCCTCAGTCAAATGGTCAAGCCGAATCATCCAATAAGATAATTGAGCAAATTCTTCATAAAACCGTAAATAAGCATGGTAAGGATTGGAGTAACCAGCTAATCTACGCTCTTTGGGCTTACCGAACGAGTGTACGAATTGCTACGGGAACTACTCCTTATAATCTTGTTTATGGTGCTGACGCTATTATGCCCTTAGAATTAGAAATTCCATCACTTAGGGTTTCTCTTAAAGGTATAGTAGATGATGACTCCTATAGAGAACAACGACTTCAACAGCTTGAGATGCTTGATGAACAGCGTATAAACGCTCTTGAGCATATTCAAGCGTATCACAAAACTCTACAGCAAAGCTATAATGATAAGGTTATTCAACGTTCCTTCTCAGTAGGTGATTTAGTCCTTTATGAGAATCAGCGCAATGTGAATGCCTTGCCGGCCGAAAAGGGAAAATTTAGTCCTAATTGGCTTGGACCATATATCGTCATTGAGGATTATGGATCAGGTGCTTACAAAATAGCGGATGTAGATGGTACGCCTCTTAAAGAACCTATCAATGCTATGCACTTGCGTAGATATTATGCTTAAATTCTTCACTTCTTATCTATCTTCTTCAACATTGGATAATATGTTAGTGTTTCTTAATTAAAAGCAAAAAAAGAATTAAATGTTATGATGTTTGATCTATATTGCTTCGTTCCTGACAAGCATTTCTTCTTAGTTTGTCTTGAATTCATTAATGTAAATTGTAAAAGGTTTACATTTTCATAATGCTAGCATATTATATAGTGTCTTTATGTGTGTTAAGTAGAATCGTATCATGTTGTGTTTAAGTTCAAAATTAAATCACATTAGTTATATGATTCTTAGACTTAATGCATATTTTTTTCCTTATCATCAATGTTGTACTTGATTAAATATTTTAATTAAGTCACACATGTATCAATTTAATCATGGAGCATTGAGAAATCAATCACATAGAAATTAAATCCTGAACATACATGTACATTTACCAAATGTATTAGATTTAATCAAAACAAAATATACATTGTTTTAGGCATTAAAGATAACACATTTGAGACAAAATGAGAAGCATGTATATATATGTGTGTGTGGATCGTGTACAAACATGGGTCACTGTATATCCAAAATGTGATCTCTCTCTTACATCATACAATCATCTCCTATCCCTAGGGCTAGTGGCTGGAGAGTGTCGACTGGATGCTCCCTCCTGATCTGGCCGTGGAGGTGGACCCATGGGTGTGTAGCGCGATACAGATCGTGAGTGACTCCGAGAGGAACTCCTACGATCCCTATCCATGAGGATCGCACGATAGGTGGTAGCCTTGGTCTGGGCCGCTACTAGATCTCGCCGCACCTGCTGGAGGTCCTCTGATAGGACTCTCTCTCTCTGCCCCGCCTGATGGAGATCCTCTGATAGGACTCTCTCTCTCTGTCGTGCCTGATGGAGATCCTCCGATAGGACTCCCTCTCTCTAACGCACCTGACGGAGATCCTCTGATAGGATTCTCTCTCTCCCTCCATATATCTACCTGTAATCGGAATGGGAAAAACAAATCCTCATGCCGACCCGCGTTCCCCTGAGGCCTGTAGGCAATCTGTGAGGAACTAGGGATCTGTGCTGTCATGGAGATGTCTGTCATTGCCTGCTGAATCAAGGAACGCCATTCCTGCACATTAGCTGTGGCAGTAGAATAGATCTTTGTTAGTACCATTCTATATCATCAAAGCATTAATCAATCAATATACACCTACTATACCTGGATCTCCCTTGTGCCAGTAGGGATCATGATATGGTAGCATCTGTGACTGAGAACCGCTAGGCTCCCCTCGCTCGAATACTTTATTCACGATGGGCGTAGGCTGGACGGTACTGGTGACGGGTCTCTGTATCGCCTCTTGTTCCCCCTGTTGGGGAATAAAAGGTGGATCCAGAGCTATGGTATCGTCTCCTGAATGGTGGGGAGCTGCATCCGACTCCTCCTCATCATCTCTATCATCCTCCTCGTCGTCCTCCTCCTCATCCTCATCCGCATCATCACCTGCATCCTCCTCGTCCTCCTCTCTATCTGTATCCTCCTCCTCCTCGTCACTGGGCTGATCGCCTATAGGTGGATCAGGATCTCCCGTCTCCTCATGACCCTTTCCCTCATCTGGCTCCTCTGACCTGGATCCCTCGTCCTCATCTCGGTCTCCATGTCTCCATGGGCCTGGATAGCCTGTCGGATGATCTAGTGGAAAGATAGGACCTGGATATGATCTCATGAACCATGAAACATATCTACACTATGCTCCAGGCTCTGCAGAATAGTCAGTAACTACATCCTGATCTGATCCCTCTAAGTCTGTCGTCTCGATATCATCCACCGTCGGTCTCGCTACTGCTCTAGGTCTGGGAAGGACCCGTGAGTGTCGAGTATAGATGGGCACATCAGCTAGAACACACTGCCCTAGTCCGAACTGCCTCCGTACTCGGTCAGAATAGAAAGGGACTATGATGTGTGCATATCGCCCCCGCAGTAGGCGGTTCCTCTGTAGACATGCTAACTATCTCTCCATACCATCCCATCTGTGCATCCGTAGGTAAGGTCTCCACACTGTCACCTCGGCTGTCAGTCTATCAATAGTCACTCTCCAATACAGCAAATCCCCAAATCTCCACTCGCTGGTCAGTGGATAAGCGAACACCCTAGGTCGCTCGCTCGCTATACTCAGTGGATAGCCGACGGGCCTGGTGCATGTGAAGTGCTCTAAGATCCACACCTGCAGAAGTGTGCATGTCATCAAACTGCAACCCTGTCCGAATACATACTCCTCAAGGTCGTGATAGAGATGTGCAAGCATACTCCGACCCCATGCATAAACTCTCCTATGTCTCTCCATCCCTCTGATACACCATGTGAGGCCCCCATGCATGTGTGTCCCTCGCCCATTAGGGCAGACGGCTAGTGCTATGATGGCTATCATGAGGCGTCTCAGAAGTGGTACCTCCCCTGTAGGATGTAAGAGCCAGCTGACCATGATACGACCTCTCGTCTCACTCGGCATGACTCTCCCTATGCAGTACATCTGCTCCCTCTGATGATCCTCTGCTACCCGATCAGTCGCATATGTGACTGTCGCTCCTCTGATAGGAAGACGCAGTATACGGTACACATCCTCGAGTGTGACCGTCAGCTCTCCTACCGGAAGGTGAAAGGTACAGGTGTCAGGATCCCATCTCTCCATCAGTGCCATCAGCATCGCGGGATGAAATCGAATGGCCGGCATAAGAATCATGTACCACAATCCTACTATCGATAAGGTGTCTCTCTCTGACTGAGTCAGCCGTGGAATCTGGTCTCGCAAAGTGCGAAGAATGTGTCCCGCTGTGTGCTCTCTCATGTACGGGAGACCCTGCAAAACGAAAACATGACCAAAATCAGTACTCAATCATCGAAATCGCAAATGCAAACTGTTGAACATTGAATGCTTGCCTTGTAACCCTCGCCAGGCCCTGATTGGGGACCATGGCGCCCTAATTGGGGACCATGGCGCCCTGTCAGGGACCATGGCGCCCTGAGGGGACCATGGCGCCCTGTTAGGGACCATGGCGCCCTGCAGGGACCATGGCGCCCCTGTCAGGGACCATGGCGCCCTGTAGGGACCATGGCGCCCCTGTCAGGGACCATGGCGCCCTGGGGGGACTAGGGCGCCCCTCAGGGACCAGGGCGCCCTAGGTGGGCCCCGGTCGGCGTTCAAGGTCCGCATTCGATCACGGAAAAGTCAAACATGCGAGAAAACAAAAGTCAAACATTCAGTCAACTCACCTCATCCAGTGGCTCGTCGTCGATCACGACCTGGCGCAGGATCTCGATCCTCGTGGGACGCTCTAGTCGTCGTGAAGGCATGGTGGTGGCTAGGTGGGCTCCGCTGAATAGTATCCTGAAATTGACAAAGTGACGAATACAAGTGTCACTTTCGAAGTATATACTCTTGTTTCCTTATTCTTACTTCTCGAAACCCTAATTTTTCCCTATCATTCATTTTATCATAACTTAGGTTTGGGAGATGCGATTTTCGAGCCGTTTGTTGCGTTGGAATCGTATTTTCCTTCTCCTACTCTCGGGATGTTCCAAAAAGTGCTCTAATGAAGCCTATTTAGTGAACACCCCTCATCAACACTCTATTACACAATTTGTCGCAAGTAAACATGCTACCCTGTTTCACCTCCCTAAATAAGCAATTCGAAACAGGGGGGGGCATATAGCTACTCACAGATTTCATCACTTTCCCTAGTAAGCATTAGGTGATTTTGTGATCTAACGTTTGTTTTGTAGGGTGCGGTTCCTAACTGTGTACTGCAGATACCGCTGGGGGCTTCGTCCGATGACTTATGGATATATCCTTTTCAAATAATGTTTACTTTTCTGTACTTTAGCTTGCATATGCACGTAGTACTCATATGACCGCTAAAGTGGGGGCTAAATGTAGCGTCGTAAATTGTACGCACTCGCTAGGGTGGTACAATTTCGCACCTAGTTTAGCACCCGCCTTAGTGCATTTTGCATTCTGCATTGCATTTTCTCCTTAAGCACTTAATTGATCAAATTAATTAGGTCTAAGGTCTTATTTCATCATTCTCTACATCATAAAGTTGGGCCCTTTCACTAAAGCGCGTCCTTCGCATTTCATTCCTCCAATACATCACTTAATCAAAAACCCTAATTAAGTCCTATTTCGAACTTGGGGGCTTGGTTTTGGGGTCTAAACATCTCAAAATCACCTGTAACTTCGGGATTCTCTCTAAAATCATCATATCCGACGGCCCTGAAAATTTGGTGAAAAGTTGTCGGGACCATGGCGCCCATGCAACATGGTCCCGGACATTTTTCCTGAAATTTTGGGAGCACGATCCAATCATAAAATAAAGCTTAACCCCAAGAAATTGGCGGGATATTCAATCTCTAGGTCGGCCAAAATATGAATTTACGACCTAGGGTTTCATACATAAAAGCTCTCTTTCCTCATTTGAAGGGATCCGATTTTTGTTTCCAGGAACTTCAGATGCAGCGAAAGAGCAGATATTTGAAGACTTCAACAAAAATCAACATCATTCTATTAAGCATCTATCAAATTAATTCATTCATCCAATTAGGGCTTGGAAGACATTGAAGAACAATAGGAGATTACCGACTGAAGATTGGCTTGTACTCCTCCCTTGAGGGTTGGGTATGATTTCATATTGTTTTCATGTCCTTACATAAGCTTTGATATATCATTTGTTCATGCTTTAGATCACATTGCATCTTGATTTAGAGCATTTGCATTATCTTTTACAAGCAATTAGGGTTTACTTTCTAGGTTGCTCTAGTTTGCTTTCTTGCATTTTGGACCTTGCACACACACTAGGTCTGCACACACAATACATTTTACAAAACAACTTGGCTATTCGTGGAGGTGGAAATCACCGAAGTGGGGGTTTGACTAAGGCAAAACCCTATATAGCCGCCCTTCCCCCTTTTCAGATATTATTGCAGGTTTTGGGATTCGGACGACGCCGCAGGACACAGATCCGGAAAGAGGAGACAAAGACAGAACTCTGTGTGCAATTGCAGCTCAGAAGACCGAGACAGGGGCGCTGGGCGCCCTGGTCCTACCAGGACAGGGGCGCTGGGCGCCCTGGTCCCTGGGACAGAGGCGCTGGGCGCCCTGGTCCTCCGGACAGACAGCTTTCCGACAGTTTCCAGACAGTGTTTCAAGGTGCAGAACAGTGGTTTCCGGTGCAGTTTTCAGGACAGTGGCGCCCGCGCCCCCATCCCGAACATTTTCAGTCTGACTTCGACTCCGGGTACATATCTGCATTCTCATTTTATCCTTATATTTATAGTTGTTCATTGCTAAATCTCAATTCTGCAAATTGGTTACTAGTTCATACTTACACTTTGAGGTTAGGGTTTGAACTTGTATCATTTTAGCTTTCAATTTCAACAAGGGAATAGAAATCCTAATAGATATCCCGTGGCTCTCTCTTTCACCAAAAGAAGTAGCCAATTGTGCAATATCTCTAGGCTCTTTCGTATTCCGTAATGTGTGTCCAAAGTTAGGATTAGGGTACATTGTCCTAGTCTCGCTTTTTCCCCTACACACATAGTGAGAATGTGAAAGACATAAACCGATAACTCTTAGATCTCCACACAATCTAATATCTCATTTCCACTTCTCCCGTATGCATAAACAAGTGATATATCATCAGAAATATAATGACTGCTGGTTCAACATGCTTTACCACTTTACAAAAAATATTAAGACATCACATGAAAAGCATCACACATGACACACTGATTTTTCACATGGAAACCCAAGTGGGAAAAACCACGGTGAGGATGAATACCTACAAGCTATTCTTTGAACTCTTCTGAAGTCCGCTATGTTAGGAGCCTAGTCTGGTTAAAGACTTTTACAATAGGTTCTGCTAGGATTTGATCCTGCTAGGGATCACCCAGTTAAGGGATGGCTAAATACCCCATTAAAGGTTTAGATCCCTGCTAAAGGTTACCTCGCAAGAGGATTTAAAGAACTCATTGAATTGAGTCACCCTGTTAAAGGATTTACACAAAGCCTATTAAAGCTACCCAGTTAAGGGATTTTCCAATTGCTGAAATGGTTAGAAGTCAATAGGTAATACACTGATCTGATAACGACACACAATGCCAAGGCAGATCCGCTTTTACTCCTTTACTTCTGTAATCACACTTTGCAGGTAACAACACACTTCTCTGGTCTGGCAAGAATCAAGTATCTCTTTACTTGGATATACACACAACATTTGCCAACAACTGCACAATGCAAATCATCATCGACCTTATATGAAATAGATAGGTCAGTAGCATAAACCCTAAACCCTAAACATTTAGGTTAACAATTCAGTCGGTTCAATCCTGACTATTAATCACACTGCATTGAATACAATAGTCTTGAACATATCTCAAGATGTTCTCCAACATTCATTCTTTGTCACTTTAGGAAGCTGATAACCCATCACATGCTCTCCACCATTTACAGAGACTTTGCACATTCTTGAGGTAGATAGGATCAATCTTATTCATGCAAGATCCTCAAGGAAATCCTTCACGCGCACAAGGTTGATGTGGCAACATGATCTGATCTTTATTATAATGCTAACTCATCATAGGATGTCATCGGTTGAATCACATAGGCTTGGAATGCATCAACCGGAAACCCTGAAGCTGAGACTACCAACCGGTAGTCATGCCAAATGAAACCTTGATAAAAAAAACTTCCCATATACCAGTTCTCATTCCAACATACCACTTCACTTTTTCACATATACCAGTTTACAACATCATATCGGTTCTCTTGCCAGTTCTGGTTCACAACACCATACCGGTTCTCTTGCTAGTTTTCTTACATCAATATACCAGTTCATACTTCAACATATTGACATCAATGACAACATACAATATCATCATGTTATCAAGTTCTAGACATATGCCAACAATCTCCCCCTTTGACATTGATGGCAATATACAAAGATATCTCTCTGCTTCAGATCTTATTTCCAATACTGCACATATATTCTCCACTTCACATCTTCTCCCCGTTTGACAACAATGCCAAAGTGGAGGCACAAAAAATGATGTTCCACTATGCTACTTCCCCTAAGGAGTAGCATCCTTCAACACACCAATCCTGAAAAAATATTTATCAATGCAATACCTGACTGATTTGGAGCATACACCTTTAGTTAACCTCTTGAAGGGGCAGGACCCCTAATTCACCTCTTAAATAGGTAAATGTAGCCTTTGGTAGAGGCTTGGTGAATATGTCTGCTAACTACTCCTTACTGGAAACATGTTCCAATACAACCTCTTTGTTCTAAACCTTCTCCCTCAAGAAATGATACTTGAGCTCAAAGTGCTTGGTTCTATCATGCAAAATAGTATACTTGGAAATATTAATTGCACTTGTGTTGTCACAAAATATACTCACCAGTTCAGATACAGGAACTTTGGAGCCACTTAATACATGCTTCATCCAAATTGTCTGACTGCAGTTCATAAATGGTACAACATATTCCACTTCTGCTGTAGACTGAGAGATACAACTCTGCTTCTTATTCATCCATGAGACTAGTCTTCCACCAAGAAAGAACGCACCTTCGTTTGTTCTCTTCTAGTCGTCCACATTACCAGCCCAATCAGCATCTGTAAACACTGGAGGTTGAATTCATTACTATATGGATACCACAATCCATAGTCAATAGTTCCCTTCAGATATCTAAGAATCTGCTTGACTCCTACCAAGTGGGATTCTCTTGGAATTTTCTAAAATTATGCAGTAATGCCTCCTACATGTGCAATTTCCAGTCTGCTATGTACTACATAGTACAACTTACCAATCATTGATCGGTATTCCTTCTCATTCACCAATGTTGAGTCATCCTCTTTTGACAATTTACAACTGGTCACCATCGGTGTACCAACTGGTTTGTTGTCTTCCATGCCAAAGGTTTTCAAAACCTCTTTGACATACTTGGATTGAGTGATAAAGATACCATCTTTCATATTTTGAATCTACAGTCCAATGAAGAATTTAATCTCCCCTATAAGTGACATCTCAAATTCCTTCTTCATCCCATCTGAAAAATTATGACTCATTTTTCATCTCCACCAAAAACTATGTCATCAACAAATACTTCACAGATCAGAATCTGATCTCCTTCTAACTTCAAATAGATATTGCTATCTTCACTTGTTCTTTCAAATCCAATCTTCACAAGATGGGAGTGTAAGTGTTCATACCATTCTCTAGGTTCCTGCTTCAATCCATACAAGGCTTTATGTAGCCTACACACCATGTCACTGTTCTTTGATAGGGAAAACCCATTTGGTTGCTCTATATACACCTCCTCTTCAAGTATTCCATTCAAGAATGCAAATTTTACATCCATTTGATATACTTAGAATCCCTTAAAGGCTGCATATGCAAGAAGCATACGAACTCCTTCCAATCTAGCTACTGAAGAAAAGGTTTCTCCATAGTCTTCTCCTTCTTCTTGAGCATATCCCTTACACACCAGTCTAGCTTTGTTTCTTACCACTATGCCATCTTCATTCAGCTTATTTCTGAAAACCCATTTGGTGCCAATGACATTTTTATGCTTAGATCTGGGTACCAAAGACCATGTACCATTCTTTTCTATCTAGTCAAGTTACTCTTCCATTTCCTTGATCTAGTCTTCATCTTTATGTGCCTCTTTAAATATTTTAGGCTCAAATTTAGAGATCATGCAAGAGTTTTCTCTAACCTTTCTTCTTGTAAGAATTCCTGCATCCTTATCTCCTATGATCTACATTGGATCATGATTTAACTTTACATACCTAGGAATGCTCTTAACAGATTCCTCTTTGTTTTCTTCTTCATCCTCATCTTCATCAGCATCAGCATCTACTGGTGTAGAAGCACTGCTACTAGTACTAGGTTGTTTTGCAACTGGTTCCCAGAAGGTTACAACTGGTTCATCTACCACTTGCTCACTGTCAGTTTCCTCAAGTTTCTCAAAGGTTTCATCAACTCTAATATTGATACTTTCAACAATTCTCTGAGTCCTATTGTTGAAAAATTTGAGAGCTTTGCTCTTGGTGGAATACCCTAGGAATATTCCCTCATCACAGTTTGCATCAAACTTTCTCTAGTGTTCACTCCTCTTGATATAACACTTGCTACCAAACACTCTAAAGTAGCTTACTACAGGAGTCTTGCCGGTCCAATACTCACAAGGTGTTTTATCCTTACCTTTATCGATGAGAACCCGATTCATTGTGTAGACTGTAGTGCTCACCGCTTCTCTCCAGAAGGTGTGAGCAACCTTCCCTTGAATCAACATCGTTCTAGTGGCTTCAACTATAGTCTAGTCGTTCCTTTCTGCTAGGCCATTCTGCTGTGGAGTCTGGGGGGTAGACAATTGCCTCTTGATGCCATTTTCTTCACAATACTTATTGAACTCACTAGAAGTGAACTCACCTCTTTGGTCAATTCTAAGGTATTTTATTCTCTTACCACTTTCTTTTTCAACCAGTGCTTTGAAGGCTTTGAATTTTCCAAAAGCTTCAGACTTGTCTTTCAAGAATGTGACCCACATCATTCTTGAGCACTCATCAGTGAGAATCATAAAGTACCTATCTCCCTACACACTCCTAGTTTTCATAGGACCACACAAATCAATATGCACAAGATCAAGTAAATTGTCTGCAGTGAAAGATTTACCTTTGAATGTTGAGGAAGACATTTTCCCCAATTGACACTCTCTCCACAAAGGATTCTCTAGTTTTCTCAACATAGGCAATCCTCTAATTACCTTGATCTTACTAGCCTTCACAATAATATCAAAGTTTACATGGCAGAGTCTCCTATACCATATCTAGCGATCATCAAACTTAGCCATTAGACATGTACTGATATTTGCGTTCAACTAAAATAAGTTATCTTTGGTTTGCATACCGGTGGCCATTAGTTCACCACTCTTTCTTTTTATTTTGCACACTCCATCTTTGAATTCTAGAGTGAGTCCATTATCATTCAGCTGGATAACACTCAAAAGGTTGTGCCTGAGTCCTTCTACCCAATACACATTATCAGCACTTCTTTTTCCATTTAGAGATATGGACCCTTTTCCTTTTACCATACATGGTGCATCATTACCAAATCGGACCACACCACCATCATACTCTTCCAGAGATAGAAACTAACTCTGGTCACCAGTCATGTGGTGAGAACAAACACTGTCAATAATCCACTCATTGGAATTATCAAAGCGGGAGACAAGAGCCTTCTTTCCGGACACATCTTCCTTAACTGATACAAACACAATGTCTTCACTTTCTTCATCTTCTGATTCCTCATCAGTGACACCTTCATTAACTGCTACAAAACATTTTCTCCTGTTTCCTCCTTTGAATTTCTTGAACTTCTCTGATTTTTCCTTATTATCACCATTAGGACAGTTTACAACAATGTGTCCTATCCTATTGCAAGAAAAGCATTTTAAAGGGAGCTTACCTTTGTATTTACTATTTCCCTTAGGAAGTCTCTTGTCAAGAAGAGATTCAAATTCCATCAGGATCTCCTCATCATCCATTTCTCTTCTTTGTCTTGGTTCACAACTAGTACTTGCTTCTTTTCCCTTTCTAGATGGTGCAGCAGATGCTCTAAAGACTGATTTAGTCTTCTGAATACTGTCATCATAATTATTTATCTCATATGCGGTCAACTTGGCAATGATGGAGTCTAGGGATACCTTTGTCTTGTCTATAGACCTCAACTCTTGAATAGCAACAACCCTTATTGCATAGACTGGTAACAAGGATCTCAAGACTTTCCTAACAATAGTGGAATCATCTATTTTATTTCCTACACTCTTGATGTCTCCAACAAGAGTTTGGATTCTTATTCCATATTTTTGAATGGTCCCTCCTTCAACCATCTGCATGTCTTCAAACTTTCCCCTAAGGCTCTCTTCCTTAGCTTGTTTCACATGCTCATCACCGCCATAGATATTATCCAAAGCATCCCAAACTTCTTCGGGATTGTCTTTATCCTGAACATCAATAAACTCAATGTCAGATAGAATATTGGTTAGGGCTTCCATGACTTGCCCGTTCTCCTGAATCTCTCTTCTTTGATCATTGGTGATAGTGCCGGTAGGAATAACATAAGCATTCTCAACATATCTCCAATGTTGAGCACCCATGCTTCTAATGTAGATCTTCATTCTATCCTTCTATATCTTAAAGTTATCTCTGTTGAACTTTGGACCTTCTCTCTTCATCATTAGAGTAGGATCTTTTCCTCAAGCGGTTAAGCTTACAACACAAAGGACCTGAAGGATGCTCTGATACCAATTGATGAATAATGATGAACAGTTAGTACCAAACCAGTACTGAGTCGGCGGGGGTGAATCAGTATAGACAAAAAAACTTTTCTTGAACTAGTTTGACTGTAAAGACTACACTTAACTAGTAAACAGTATCACCAGTCAAAATCAGGGCACTACCAGTAAAACACAGTGAGAATGTGAAAGACATAAACTGGTAACTCTTAGATCTCCACACAATCTAACATCTCATTTCCACTTCTCTCATATGCATAAACAAGTAATATATCATCAGAAATATAATGACTGCTGGTTCAACATGCTTTACCACTTGACAGAAAATATTAAGACATCACATGAAAAGCATCACACATGACACAATGATTTTTCACTTGGAAACACAACTAGGAAAAACCATGGTGAGGATGAATACCCACAAGCTATTCTTTGAACCCTTCTGAAGTCTGCTTTGTTAGGAGCCTAGTCCGATTAAATACTTTTACAATAGGTTTTGCTAGGAACCAATCCTGCTAGGGATCACCCAGTTAAGGGATGGCTAAATACTCGGTTTCATATCCTGTTAAAGCTACCTAGTTAAGGGATTTTCCAACTGTTGAAATGATAAGAAGTCAACAGGTAATACACTGATCTAATAACAATACACAATGCCAAGGTAGATCTACTTTTGCTCCTTTACTTCTGCAATCACACTTTGTAGGTAACAACACACTTCTTCAGTCTAGCAAGAATCAAATATCTCTTTACTTGGATATACACACAACATTTTCCAACAACTTCACAATGCAAATCATCATCGACCTTATAGGCAACAGATAGGTCGGTAGCATAAACCCTAAACCCTAAACATTTAGGTTTAACAATTCAGTCTGTTCAATCCTGATCGTTAATCACATTGCATTGAATACAATAGTCTTGAATAGATCTCAAGACGTTCTCCAATGTTCATTCTTTTCCACTTCAGGAAGCTAATAACCCATCATGCCCTCTCCACCTTTTACAGAGACTTCACACATTCCTGAGGTAGAGAGGGTCAATCTTATTCATGCAAGATCTTCAAGGAAATCCTTCACACACACAAGGCTAATGTGGCAACACAATCTGATCTTCATTACAATGCTAACTCATCACAGGATGTCATCAGTTGAATCACACAGGCTTGGAATGCATCAACCAAAAACCCTGAAGCTGAGACTACCAACCGGTAGTCTTGACAAATGAAACCCCGGTACAAAACTTCCCATATATTGGTTCTCATTCCAACATACCGCTTCACTTTTTCACATATACCAGTTCACAACATCATACTAGTTCTCTTGCCAGTTCCGATTCACAACATCATACCGGTTCTCTTGCCAATTTTCTTACATCAATATACCAGTTCATGCTTCAGCATATTGACATCAATGACAACATACAATATCATCATGTTATCAAGTTCTGCACATATGCCAACATTCAAGCAGTTGAAGCACGATCAAAGAACATGTTCAACATCCTGAAATATATCTAGAATCTGCACCAACCCCACTTATGCATCTTGTCAAGATTCCTCACTAAGAGCTCTACCAATAAAACCTTAAACCAATACCGGTAAGGGTTTACAAGAATGTATGATAGCATCTGATTACCAACTCAATACCAATTGACCAAAACATGCTCTAGAAGCACACTGCACATAAAGCCAAACATACTCCATTGATCGAAACATATCGAAAGTGTCCAACATATAGTCTCTTCTACCAGTAATACTAGATCTTCTACTGGTAACCAAAACCTATCTGTCGGTAACTATCCATAACAACTAGTGTCGGTAACCAACCATAATAGCTAGTGTTAACATCAATGGAACACATAATCAATTCATCCATAATACTAACAATCTCCCCCTTTGTCATTGATAGCAACACTATATGTGAAAAACATCTAAGTACCAATAAATGCCAAACAAGTCTCCCCATGTGGAAGACAACCAACAATCTTCTGAATATCAATAACTCTCCCCCTAATCTATACAAATCCTTTTCTATTTTTCATTTTCACATCAGTATTTCTCCCCCTTTGACATCAATGCCAAAAATCTGACAAAATATCAAAGCAATGATGTAAACCTCTGAATCTTAAAGTTGACTACTCCCCCTAAGTAGTAGCACCAATCATCAGTGCCGGAATGAATAATATCTTTGATAATGCATGTCGGACTGATGACAAACTGTTTCAATCAAGTCTTTGTTGGAGGGGCAGAAACCCCTGACCTGTCTCTCAATTGGTCAAATGATTCCTTAAATAACGGTTTAGTGAATATATCTGAAATATTTCCTTTAATGTTCACATAAACCAATTTGAGTTCCTTTCCTTCTACCTTGTCTTTCAGAAAGTTATACTTTATTGATATATGCTTGGTCTTAGAGTGAAATACCGGATTTTTAGACATGTCAATAGCTGTAGAGTTATCACAGTAGATTACTACTAGTTCACTATAATTTACCCTGATATCCTTCAACATTTGCTTCATCCACAAGAATTGAGTGAAATTAGTTGTTGCTGCAACATACTCAACTTTTGTAGTAGATAAATAAATGCATGACTATTTTTTGTTGATCCATGAAACCATTTTTTTTCCAAGAAAGAAAGCTCCACCAGAAGTGCTCTTCCTGTCATTAGTATCTCCCGCCCAATCTGAGTCAGTATATGCACGTAAAGTGAAATCATCATTTTTAGAATACCATAATCCATATTTTGGTGTTCCTTGCAAATACTAGAATATCCTCTTTACTGCACATTCATGATTTTATTTAGGATTACTTTGATACCTTGAAACAATACTTACTCCATTCATAATATCTAGTCTAGTCTGAGTTAGATATAACAAACCACCAATCATAGACTTATACCTTGTCGGATTTACTGGTGTAGAAGTATCCTTGATAGATAATTTCTCACTTGTCACCATAGGAGTACTAATCGGTTTAAAATTATCCATACCAAACTTCTTCAAAAATTCCCTCAGATACTTAGTTTGACAGATAAAAATGTCTTTGTCAGTTTGAGTAATCTGCAAACCCAAGAAAAAATTCATCTCACCAATCATGGACATTTCAAATTCATTCTTCATATTGTTAGCAAATTCCATGCACAATTTATCTTCTCCTCCAAAAATGATATCATCAACAAATACTTCAATAATCAATATATCATCATTAGTAATTTTATAATATATATTACTATTAGCACTGCCTTTAGTAAAACCAAGCTTCAAAAGATATTTATCCAACCTTGCATAACAAGCTCTAGGAGCTTGTTTCAAACCATATAAGTCTTTCTTCAATCTGCAAACCATATCTTTGTCATCTATTAGTGAAAATCCATTAGGATTCTCAATTTATACTTCTTCTTCAAGTTCACCATTCAAAAATGCACATTTAATATCCATTTGATAAACCTTATAGTTCTTATAAGTTGGATAGGCAAGAAATAGTCTAATAGCTTCAATTCTAGCTACAGGTGCAAATGTCTCACCATAATCAATTTCTTCCATTTGAGAATATCCTTTACAAACCAATCTAGCCTTGTTTCTTACAACTTGACCATCCTCATTCAATTTATTCCTAAAAACCCATTTACTTCCAATAACATTCTTATTTTTAGGTTGGGGAACTAAAGTCCAAGTTTCATTCTTCTCTATCTGATCTAATTTATCTTTCATAGCCTTTAACCAATGTTTATCCTTACACGCTTCAATAACAGTTGTCGATTCAACTTGAGAAAGAAGACATACCTCTTCATTTTCTAGTATTCTTCTTATCATAACTCCCTTGTTCCTATCTCCAATGATTTGATCTTCATAGTGATTTAATCTTACATACCTTGGTGTCTTCTGAACTTCAGGTTCACTACTTTGATCATCAGTCACAGTTGAATTTTCTAATTGTGTTAGTGTAACTGTCTCAGTTTCAGTGTCCTGTACCGGTTGAGGTGTTGTTGGTTTAGTTGTAATCATATCCACTATCGGTTCCCTGTCATATGATATAGAATGGTTTCTATATTTCTCATCCACTTTCACATTAGTATTTTCCACAATTTTCTGCAATCTTTTGTTATAACATCTATATGCTTTTCTTTGAATTGAGTAACCAAGAAATATCCCTTCATTGCATCTAGGATTAGACTTTCCAATTGAATCATCTCTTTTGATATAGCATTTACTTCCAAAAATTTCAAAATACTTAATAGTAGGTGTATGTCCAAACCATAGTCCATAAGGGGTTTTACTAGTTTCACCTTTGATGTGAACTCTGTTGAATGTGTAGACTGTTGTACACACTGCTTCTCTCTAGTAGATATGAAACAATTTGGCTTCTATCGTCATAGATCTTGCTGCATCCAAAATGGTTTTGTTCTTTCTTTCCACTACTCCATTCTAGCGAGGAGTCATAGGTGTAGATAACTATCTCCTGATTCCATTTGTCTCACAATAATTGTTAAATTCATGAGAAGTGAACTCACCACCTTGATCTGATCCTAGACATTTGATTTTCAATCCAATTTCAGTTTCAACATTTTCTTTAAAGATCTTGAATTTCTCAAAGGCTTTAGACTTCTCCCTTAGAAAAGTCACCCACATCATTCTAGAATAGTTATCAATAATTAGTATGAAATACCTATCACCTTGAAATCTTCTAGGCCTTGCTGGACCACATAAGTCAGTGTGAATTAAATAAAGTACACTATTAGATTTATCATGTATTCTCTTAAAAGAATTTCTAACTTGCTTTCCCAATTGGCATTCATTACATACCGGATTATGAGGCTTCATAATCTTAGGTATATCTCTAACTACCTTAGTTGAATTGATCTTAACAATACAATCAAACTTAACATGACACAACCTCTTATGCCATAACCAACTCTCATCAATATGAGCAATCAAACTTGTCTTATTACTAATGTTCAAGTGAAAGATGTTACCTCCAATTTGAGTACTAGTTGCCATCTCCAAACTAGTCTTGTTAATGATTTTCCATTTTCTATCTTTAAATTGAAGTTGGAAACTCTTGTCCACCAATTGACCAACACTCTTGAAAGATTATGCTTTAAGCCTTGTACATAATAGACATTATCAATGTTATGTTTTCCATCCAAAGAAATAATGCCTCTACCTTTGATCATACATGCTTTGACATCTCCAAATCTGACTTGATTACCATTGTATTCTTGTAGGGACATAAATTTCCCTTTATCTCCAGTCATATGATGTGGGCATCCACTATCAATTACCCATTCATCCTTATTTTCAACTTTTGTTGTCAAGACCTTTTCTTCATTCTTGATATCCAGTTCAGGTTCATCTTCCTTTCAAGCATAGAACACCCATTCCTTTCTATGGCAGATCCACTAACAGAGTCTTATATCAGTTCATCCCCAGAGTCATCAGTTACTCCTTCCTCATCTGCTATGTATCATTGTTTTCTTTTCTTGAATCTATATCTGTTCTAGTTAGGCTTAAAATATTTCTTAACTCTTTCCTCAAACCTTCCATTCTTTTTAGGACATCTAGATGCAAAATGACCAATCTTATTACATGCAAACCATTTAAAAGGGGTTTTTCCTTCATACTTACTTCCTGTAGGTCCTTTAGGTTCTCTTCTAACAAATAAGGCTTCAAGTTGCTCAAGTTCTTCATCTTCTTTCCTCATGTCTTCCAATTATTTTGCATATAGGACTTTCCAATCACTTTTTTCGGTAGATGATGATGATGATGCATGAAAAGCAGGTTTAGGCTTTATAGCTCCAAAAGATCCAAATTCTTCAAGCTCAAAAGCAGATAATTTCTCAATCAGAATGTCTTTGTTAACTGAAGTGTTTGCCATTGTTCTCAACTCATTAATTGCACTTGCCTTCGTCTTGTAAGTTGGTGGAAGGGCTCTCAAAAATTTGGAAACTATTTCATCTTCACTCAGAAATCCTCCACAACATTCAATTCCCATAACAATCTCATTTACTCTTTTCATAAACACAACAATTCTTTCATTTTCTTCCATCTTCAAGTTTTTATATCTTACCCGGTAACCATCAAGTTTATCAATTTTGACAGTAGGATCACCTTCATTGAGAGTTTACAATTTGTCCCACATAACCTTTGCCGATGATTTATCAGTCAATCCCATGATCTGTTGATCAATAAGTGCACACAAGAGGGCTTTTCTATCTTTGCAATCATTATCAATATTCTTATCCAAGTCTGTAGGAGAAGGATTGCTAGATGCTAGATCATAAGGTGTGTATCCTTTCTTAGTGAACTCTCAAGTATCCTTTCCAAGATAGCTAATATGAGTTTCCATTTGAATCTTTCATATCCCATAATTTGTTCCATCAAGCTTAGGGATATCTCTTCTAAAAATAGTTGCCAGTGGATTAGAAGCGTTAGCTGCCATAGGATCTACCTCAAGTGGTAAAGCTTCTGCAAAAAGAGGACCAAATATTTGACACCAATTGTTAGGATAAATGGTGAACAACTAAGGGGGGGGAGGGGGGTGGGTGAATCAGTTGTTAACAGATTAAAATATTTAATCCACTTAATAACCTTAAACCAGATTAAGTACTAGTAAAGCATAAACATATGCTGGTAGAAATAGATAACGGTAAACAATGCAACTTAACAATTAAACATATAATCAATGCAAATCAACCATACCACATAACACCATGATTTGTACGTGGAAAAACCAAAAAGGGAAAAACCATGGTGGGAAGCCTACCCATAGTTAGATGATACTTCTACAGAAAGTATGTGTTACAATGAGGGGCCTACACATGCAGGAAGGAACACTGCCTAGAGCGTACTTTTCATTACAAAAAAGTCTCACTAACTATAGAGGTTAAAACCACCTCAAGATAAATGGACAATAATCCAAAATAATGAACTGCCAGAGATAGCATTTACCATGCTCGATTATAGTCCCAGTTAAGCTTAATACCGGAGGCCTTTGACCTCTTCCTTAATCCCAGTTTGATCCTCAATGATCGACCTAATCCTCTGCATGAATGATATTACAATATTTGCACATTACATTCCACACATAATCTACAATGAGATCTTACATCATTTATACAAACCCTAAGGCCTAAACCAATTAGGTTGGCCACCTAAAAGATATTACAATAAGATCATTACATAGATCCATATTACAATGATATGCCATGTCGACTTAAGACCAAAACAACAATAACAAATCCATAAATTATCTTAAAACATCTCGGTAACATATAGAGTACATGTTAGCATGATACCAGTCCATAACCTAGATAGGCACCAGACCTATTCTGGGTCCACCACGCCAAAGCAATGTCTTCAAGCAGTTGAAGCACGATCAAAGAACATCTTTAGCATCCTGAAATCCATCTAGAATCTGCACCAACACCACTTATGCATCTTGTCAAGATTCCTTAGTGAGAGCTATGCCAGGAAAAACCTTAAATCAATGTCAGTAAGGGTTTACAAGACTGTATGATAGCATCCATTTACCAAGTCAATACCAACTAACCAAAACATGCTCAAGAAGCATGTAACACATAAAGCCAAACATACTCCATTGATCCAAACATGTCGAAAGTGTCCAACAAATAGTCTCTTCTGTCAGTAACACTAGATCTTCTATCGGTAACCAAAACCTATCTGTCGGCAACTATCCATAATAGCTAGTGTCGGTAACAAACCATAATAGCTAGTGTTGACATCAATGCAATACATAATCAATTCATCCATAATGCCAACAGATACATTATTCTATTTTATTGTCAAAATTAACAAGAATAATCAGATAACAAAAATTGTTCATTTACGGAGAAGTTATAGTAGCCAATTGGATGTTTATAGTTTTCAAAAATTTTGTTGAATTCAAATAGTATGATTTTTGTGGCAATTTATCTAATTTTTCATTCCAAATGATTATGTTGGAGTATTAAAATATATAATTAGCCTATCTACTGATAGGAACTAGAAAATACCTTCAAATTATATTACAAATAAAATAACTCCTAGGACCATTTAAAAATAAAAACATATATGTAAAAACAAAGGAAGAATATTACAATAAGTTCTTTAAACTATTTCTAATTTTAGTTATCAACAAAAGAATCAATCCCTGAACATGTGTTTAGAATAAGTATGGAATCTTTTCAAGAAGGAAAGGTAAGAGTCTTGAAACAAATCAACCCACAAGAGGATATTGTTGGCATTTCAATAGAAAGGAGATTGTTGGTATTTCATTAAGGATATTGAGAAGGTTGTTGAAGATTACTGAAATAACTGAAGAAGGATAATTACTGTCTTAATAACATTATTTTGTCATTGATGTCAAGAAATTGATTTTCTAATTTAGTATGATGTTGCCATATCTTGAGAAGTATGTTTTGAAAAGAATTAAGATGTCGGTAAGTGACACAGAGAGAATGTGATTATGAAGGGGAGAAATTAGTTATTCAATGGGTAACTATTACCGAGTTAGACAATGATGAGATCATATTGTTTAGATTGTTTTGATATCCTACATATATTGTTGATTGTAAGTTTAATACTGTACTATGTCACTGAGCAAAGAACCTACTTGATAAACCCTAAGGAACCTAGTCGGTAAACCCTAAGGTTATCGATATCGGTTAATGAAGGCAGAATGTCTACCAAGTAAAATTTTATTATTTACCGAGTAACAACCGAGTTATAATAGATCGTATTGGATGAAAAAAAGAATTATTTAATAAAGGAAGCTAATGAGCTGGAGATGATTAAATGATTCATATGTCATGCAAGAAATTTGTTAAGGATCTACGGCTTTGAAAATTCAAGAGTCAGATCTACAACATTGATTGAACTGCAATTACCTAGCACAAGTTCCAAGGAAGGAAAGAAAGTTCCTAGGTGAAGTAAAATGGTTTTCAGATCGAAGTATACAATGAACCTAGTCAAGTTTGAAGATCTGATGGCTAAGATTGATCATGGGAAATGTGATCAAGGAGATTAAGCGGTTAGCAAATTGTTTATAAATAAGGAATTGTTGATGAACAATGGATGTGGGCAAATGTAAGCACAGTGATGCTACATAGTGATTACCAAGCACAGAAGCTTGAAGACCTATTTGACAAACATAGTAGGAAGCCCAGCAGGAGGAAAGATAAGTCTTTTGACTTGATTGTATTGAGCAAATAGAATCTGCCTTAGCATTTCAGATGTGAAGTTGCAGATATATTTTTATTACTATTATTTTATAAGTGACAGAAAATCTCTTAACCAAGTGGACCTAACAGTCTTATTTGTAAATCCTCTAGCAAGGTAACATTCTAGTTGAGTGTTTGAAATCCTTTGACAAGGTCACTTCTAACAAAGTGAAGATTCTAACAGATCTGAGGGAAATCCCTTAATCGGGTCACATCTAGCAATGTGTTTGTAATCTTTAATAGGATTTTCTTTTCACTGAGCATACTCTAGAAGAGTATATTTCTTAGTGGGTCTGAAATCCCATAGTGGTTTTTCCCTATTTGGGTTTCCACATTAAATTTGGTGTTATATGTGTTATGATGATTATATGTTTATGAGTTAGCATGTTTTACAGTTTTGGTTATATAGCTGAAGTATAAGTTACCGAGGTTCAATCTGTTGATTTTATTGAAGATTAAGTTTGTATGATTCACCCCCCCCCCCCTCTCATCTTGTTAGCTATTAGCATCAGAGTTTCACAGATATATATCGGTTTAAAACATAGTGGTGATTTTTGTATGGAAGCAAAATTTGTTTGTAAGAAAACAAAAGTTCAAAAGAACCTTATTGATAATTAGATTCAAATAAAATAAAATAATTTATATATTATTATTTTAATGTCAAACTTTGTCTCTAATTATTAAGCTAATCTCAATTAACAACTACAGCTACCAATAACTACTCTATCTAATAAAACTACGAACAAGAACTTGATGAAAGCACCTTAAATTTGGTACATAATTTTATTACATTTATGAATCTTTTTTATTTGCTCTAAGTTTAAGAAAACATCTTGAATTTGGTCAATTTATTTCTACAATTAATTTCTACAATTTCTTTATGTTGACAAGAGATTTGATTATAGAATATTATCTAAAAATTTATTATTTTAATTAAAAAAATTTTGATGTCTTTATTGAACATAGATATTAGATATAGCAATTAGACCTATAAGTCTCATTAACAATTTGAAAACTTCCAATTTTCCTTGTCCCCTTGGATTGTCTTTGTCACCCTTTCCTATTATGTCATGTGAAATATATGTATTTAGAGTTAAATCTTGACTCTCATGTTGTTTTTGTGTTTCCTTTGATCTACATTTTTTAATGGGACTGGCACACTTTGTGGACCATCACAAGATGGTGGAATTTGAGGATCATTTTGGAATGTGGTGACTAATCATGATGTTGGCTTAAATTTTGGTGAGTTTGTCAGCCATGTTTCCTCCTAAATTGATTAATGTGAGAGTGCAAGTGGGGTAGAGCCTCTCTTGTTGTGATTGAGGCCCGAACAAGCCCCTTGGTGGGGGCCTAAGGGAAAATCCCATGATAGGGGTCCAGGGGGCACTAGCCCCAGCCAAGGGATCAAGGGTAGTGCCCCCAAAGAAAAAATTCTCAATACCACCAAAAAGGGTTTGATAAATAAGTGGGTGTGTAGTGTGAACTATTGTCATATTGTAATTTTCTCTTCATTGGATAATAGAAAGTGTGCGGTTATTTTTATATGGATCAAACACATTAAATCTATGTGTTATTCTGATTTTCTATTTGGTGGGTAGTTATTTTTATGTGGATGTAGCCCACATTAGATGAACCACATTAAATCTATGTCTTATTGTGATTTATTATTTGTTCTACTTAAATTCTAATGCTCTTAATTATTATAAACAATTCATTATCAATATGAGGTACAATGAGATCTAACATTGTATCGATTAATACATTCTTGAGATCTAGCATCTATAGGGATAGGGAGAAATACCCCCAAGTTGAATAAGAAGTCATGTGCATACATATCTTCAAGTTCAAAGGACTCAATAAGTAGAAATCAATGCTACAAGAATGATGCTCAACCAAAAATATTTGATGTGTTATACACCCATCATATGCATGGCTTAATGCTATGTTGGGAGATTTTCCTTTATTTTGCCATAGTTAAGTAAGAGGTTTGAGATTAAATGAAATTGTATAAAATATTAGTTACTTTCTGAAGGGTGCATGGCTTCACAAAGTTTGATTATTGGTTGTTGATAGAAGGTGTAGCATAAGTTATATTTGAAAGACAATATTTGTAATCAACTAATTAATTTACATTTCAAATTCATAAAGCATTAAAATGAAAAAAGTAGGTTAACAAGTGATAACAAGTGTTGACATCATTGACAAAACCAATGCAACACATCTAAAATACCAACAATCTCCCCTTTTGGCATTGATGGCAACACAAGATGGAAAAACCATCTAAATGCCAAAGCAGAAATGCCAAATACCAAAAACCAACAATCTCCAAAAATCAAAATACAGATACAGAGAGTAGCAATCTCTCCCCCAACGAAGAATCTCCCCAAAGAATAATGTGTTTTTCCATAGATATCTATTGTTAGGTCCCAAAGGCAACTGAGGTGGGGGGGGGGGAATCAATTGTCTCTTAATTTTAAACCAAATATAACTTAACCAAACTTAATGCTTAATGCTAGTAAACCAAAATTTAATGCCGATAGACAGTTTAACAATTAATTATAGTACCGGTAAAGTTTAATGCATGAAACAAAAAGACAAATAACATCCACAACACATAACACAATTATTTGTACGTGGAAACCCTGTAAGGGGAAAAACCACGGTGGGGAACCTTACCAACAATTAGATGATACTATTGCATATAGTATTTGTGTACAATATGGGGTCTGCAATTGCAGAAAGGCCAATTGCCTAGAGCTCACTACTCAATCACAAGATGGGAGTCACACTGAATACAATTGGATGGTTAAATCCAATGATAATGTACTACTCAAAATAGCATCTTCATATGCTTGATTCAGTACCGGTTAAGCTCTAATTATCTTCTCAAAACCTTCTTTTAATCTTCAAATGATGTCTACGTGAATAGATCTGCTTATATTTGCATATACCTAATTACAATCCTTTTTCGCACTTCCTTACATTCCCATATCAATCTCACAAATGAGATCTTACATATATAACAAAACCTAAGACCAAATGTTTAGGTCGGCTTACAAAGAATATCACAATTAAATCAATTATAAATGAATCAATATGCGATGCATTATGTTAGCTTAATGCATTTACAATAATAACCAATAAACAAATCATCTCCATAATGCGCCATGCTGATCTGGAATAGATAATGCTTGTCAATCCATAACCTGGACCTATTTGTCAGTAACAACAAATATGTAAACCGATTAGACCAATAACCAAATTGCCAAAACCAAGTGATCAAATAATGTCTTTGACATAAACAAGTAATCTCCAGATGATAACAAATCATCCTCTATTTCGGTGAACAATATAACATACCGGTGAGTGGGCATAAGTCACTAAACATGTCGATGAACATAACCAAAGAACTCCAAGTGCTGATAAGTGTTAATAAGTGTTGACATCAATGACAAAACCAATGCAACACATCCAAAATACCAACAATCTCCCCCTTTGTCATTGATGGCAACACAAGATGGAAAAACCATCTAAGTGACAAAGAAGAAATGCCAAATACCAAAAACCAACAATCTCCAGAAATCAACATACAGATACATAGAGTAACAATCTGTCCTCCAATAAAGAATATCCCCAAAGAATAATGTGTTTTTCCATAGATATCTCTCTCCCTTTGACATCAAATGCCAAAGCAATACAAAACCAAATACAATAGTTCATAGAACTTATTACAAAATACCAACTACTCCTCCTGAGAAGTAGCTCTCCTCATCAAAGCCGGATAAAAGTTTTCTCTGTTAATTCTATTGGTCTGATGCCATGCTCCAACTGTCTAAGTCTCTACTGGTGAGGGTATTAGCCCAAGCTATTCTTTGAGATATTCAAAAGCTTCTTTAGGAAAAGGTTTAGTAAAGATGTCTACAATATGCTCTTTAGTATTCACATAAACCAATTTTACTTCTTTTGCTTCAACATTCTCTTTCATAAAATTTAATTTGATAGAAACATGTTTAGTTTTAGAGTGAAATACCAGATTCTTAGATTTATCAATTGCTGCCATATTATCATAGTAAATGATTATAGGTTCCTTGCATTTTACCTTAATGTCCTTCAACATTTGCTTAATCCATAGTACCTGTGTACAGTTAGTTGTTGCTGCAACATATTTTGATTCTTCTGTGGATAGTGATGTACAACTCAGTTTCTTGCTCAAACATGAAATTAATCTGCTGCCAAGGAAACATGCTTTGTCGATGGTGTTGTTTCTATCATCTACATCTCCTGCCCAATTTGCATTTGTGTATGCACATAAATCAAAATTTTCATCTCTAGGATACCATAAACTAAGATTTGTTGTGCCTTGTAGATACCAGAAAATCCTTTTTACTGTTGATTCATGATTTTCTTTAGGATTACTCTGAAATCTTGAAACAATACATACTACATTCATAATATTAGGTCTTTTTTGTGTAAAATACAGTAAACCTCCTATCATAGATTTGTATCTTGTCAGATTAATAGGTGTTGATTCATCCTTCAAAGATAGTTTATCAATTGTAGTCATAGGTGTACTTACCGGTTTAGAGTTTTCCATGCCAAATTTCTTAAGTAATTCCTTCAAGTACTTAGATTGATTAATGAATATCCCTTTATCAGTTTGTGAAATCTGCAATCCTAAAAATAATTTTATCTCTCCAATCATAGACATTTCAAATTCTTTCACTTCTTATTAGAAAAGTATTTACACAATCCATCTTCTCCTCCAAAAATGATATCATCAACAAAAAATTCAATAACCAAGATGTCATCATTAGTCGCTTTGTAATATAAGTTGTTGTCAGCATTACCTTTAGTGTAACTAAGCTTCAAAAGATATTTGTCCAATATAGCATACCAAGCTCTAGGAGCTTGCTTCAATCCATATAAAGCTTTCCTTAACCTACAAGCCATATCTTTGTCATCTGTCAAAGAAAATCTATCAGGTTGTTCAATGTAAACTTCTTCTTCAAGATCACCATTCAGAAATGCACATTTAACATCCATTTGATATATTTTATAGTTCTTGTGTGTTGCAAAATCCAATAATAGTCTAACTACCTCAATTCTAGCTGCTGGTGTAGACACTCAAAATTGTCATGTCTAATTAAATAAATATTTTATTTATTTAATTATCTAAGCCTAATTCTTCTATTAATTAAATAAATTTTTATTTATTTAATTAATTCATTTATCCTCTTCTAGCTTTATTTCTCATTTAAATAAATACATTTATTTATTTAAATTATCCCTTTCCTAAATTAAATAAATATTTTATTTATTTAATTGTCCTACTTCTTCTATTAATTAAATAAATCTTTATTTATTTAATTAATTCATTATCTTTTTCTACACATGACACATGTCATTCATCTCTTAATTCATACACTACCTACCTCTTTCATTATTTTGGTATTTCTTTTACCTACCCTCTAATCCTAGCCGACCTCTCTTTTTACACCTCTCAATCTTAACCCTCCATTTCTTATTGTGTCTTCTATTTAAGGAGATTCTTTCTTCATTGTCAAACCTTAATGACTGATTTTGGAGTACTTGGCTACACTACAATTCCACTTGCAACCACATTCCGTTCTTTGTTGAGCTCTTGTGCATACAAAAATCTGAGAGCAAGTATATCAAGCAAGATCAATGGAGATAGGAAGAATGGAGATCAAAACCCTATTGGACATGTGATGGTATAATCTTTGTGATTTTGAGTTATTTGCATTGTCTTAGGTAATCTTCATATGTTATGGTGGATCTTTGTTGTTGTTAGGCTAGGGTTTGGTGGTTGAATTCATTTAGCCTTTCAATTTTGTTATTATTGTTATCCATTTTCACCATAAACATTTTGGCATGCCTGGTGGGACATGGATTTTTCTTAGATCTATGTTTTTTTTGCAGATTTTTCTAACCCTATATTGCTATTTTGTAAAACAATTTGGAGAATAACCTTGTGCAGCTAGGGTTTTGGACACAAAATCAAGATCTTGGAGAGATTCGATCATATCTCATAAACGACTTGGAAATTTTGCACCAAATTTTTTTTTAAAGTTGAAGAAAGTATCAGGAGCTCTCAATCCAAAATTCAGAATTTTTGGAGCAAATTTTCAATTTTTAGGAATTTTTTATGATTTTTCATAAAAAATTTATTTTGAGAGCAAATGAGAGAATTTTTCAGATTTTCTTACATTTTTGGAAATCTCTCATAATTATACACAGGATCTATTCTTTGTGAATTTAATTTTGATGCAAAATATTTCCCTCAAAATCAGATCTTTAAAAATTAGGGTTTTTATTTATTTTGATCAGATCTCACAAACGGCTTTGAATTTTGCCATAAAATTTTTTGTGCAGGTCGGGAACAGTATCAGAAAGATTTAGAAAAAATTTTAGATTTTTTGAATTTATTTTTCATTTCATATGAATTTTTTATGATTTTTCATAAAAAATTAATTTTGAGAGCAAATTAGCGAATTTTTTGGATTTTCTTACATTTTTGGAAATCTCTCAGAATTATACATAGGATCTGTTCTTTGTGATTTTAAAATCATTCTTCAAAAATTAGATCTTTGAAAATTAGGGTTTTGCATTATTTTACTCATATCTCACAAACTGCTTGGATTTGTTGCAGGAAATTTTTTGTGCAGGTTTGGAAGACCATCAAAACTCTCCAGTAAAAATTTTAGATTTTTTGGATCGATTTTGCATTTTATATGAATTTTTTATGATTTTTCATAAAAATTTAATTTTTGGAGCAAATTAACAAATTTTTTGGATTTTCTTACATTTCTGGAAATATCTTGAAATTTTACAAGTGGTCTTTTTTTATGATGAATCAGGTCTTTGAATTGGTCAACAAAACGCATTGTTGAAGGCCCCTATTTCACAAAGTCTTTTGGATCTAAAATTTACCTAACTTGTGTGCTTGCAGGAAGGGGTGATCATTTGAAACAATCTAAACTACTAATAAATCTTTGTTGCAGGTCCTTGGCAAGGGTTTTTGGATTTTTATTGTGTGCCTTATTTTCATAGACTAGCAAACACTTCAATTGGTGCACTAAAATTGAATCATTGTCTTTTGTGTCTTGAGCAATAGGCTCTTTTTGTTTAATCTTTAGAGGGCCTGTCTTCCCGTGTGGTCATTAGGACTACTAGTGAGAAGAGAACGACCCAAGTGGTAGCGAGGAAAACCCACCTCATCCAAACCACTATAATCAAATGTATTCATGGTGAAAACTATGAATAACGTGTGCTGATTAGTTCATACCGACACTATGTCTCCCCATAAACCCGTTTGATCAAATTTATTTGATCATTTGTAGGGCGTAACCCCTACCGGCTGGGAGCCTTCTATATTTACAAAGCTGAAAGTGCCGCATGTATGGCCACACGAGCGGATGCCCTTACTAGCACCTTTTTGTTTTAGAAGCCCAAATCCTTCTAGTTGTTGGGGCGGGAGGTCGGACCTCTGGTAGCGGTCCACACACATACGGTTCTTAGTAGAGATACAAAGTTCGCCATGGGGAGTTTTCATGGGGACTGATGCTTGGCTGACCCGAGAAGTGAGTGCCGAGGGTGGAGCCAGTGAGGTCAAGCATCTAAGTATCCGCTCTGAATAGCGTAGCCTCGGGGGTAAAACCCCATGTGGGATCAACAACTATTGTCTTGGCCAGCCATAAGAATTGTGCTTGACTTATGTTAAACATTCAAACAATCAAGACCAAACAGCAAAACATTGTGTCTTTTGTGTCTTCAAGTGTATGCAAAACAATTTTACATCAAACAACACACTTTTCTTGGAGTCATTTTGGAGTCTAAACACTTGCAAACACTGAGTCCTCATCAACATTGTGTCCTCTTGTCACGAAAAATAGTCAAACATTCAGATTTGGTCACCACCAAAAACTTCACAAATTGGAAAAATTTCACAGTCCAACAAACAAAAGAAATCAGTTTCGGCATACTTGAGCTTCCTAGGTTGTCTCTTCAGATTTCATCTAGCATTCAGCCTGTTCTAAGGTCTCACATAGTCCATCATTGCTTCACATCTCATTTTACATTCATACTTGTCTAAACTTGAGTCAAAAGGTCACTTGCTTGTCCTTATCATACTTTGTCAACACACTACATACAACTACACTTTGCTAAGTGGTCCCTCATCAAGGTTTCTTACCTTTGGGTCTCATTTGGTCTTACTTAGAGTCAAGGTTAGCTTACCTCATCAAGAGAAACTATCCTCTCTTTGGAAGTCACACCTACTCTACTACTTACATACTTGGTCTTACACTTTGGACATTGCAAGTACACCTCAAGATTCATTTACACTCCATACAACTCTTGGTCTTCCATACTCTTTTCATATTTTTCATCTAGTCTCTCACATATTGGTCAAACACCTAGTTCATGGTTGAAACCCGCCTTCAAAAATCTAGGAGAATAGCTAAAGAAGCTCAAGAATCCGCAAACATGAGTTCTTATGAGTATGACAATGATCTATTCTACAATCCTGAGCACACTACATTACCAGACATGAATGTTTATAGAAACAATCCAAATGTGGAAAGCGCAAACGCTATAAACAACAATACTACACACAATGACAATGTTGACAACTCTTCAATACTATCAGCAGACATACAAGAATCCATAATGGATCCTCAATTCAATAGATTGGTTGAAGAGATAATGAGGAGAGATCGTCAATACTTTTTAAACATGATGGCACAAAGTGGAGCTAAAATACCACATGATTTTGACTTATCTCAACTTATGGAAAGTCGACCCTCACAACAAACTCAATCCAACATGGCTCAAAGGAGACCAAATAGTGGAGGAAATAGAGGACCGAATATGATGCCTGAGTCACCATCAGTTTTGCTTCAAAAACCAGCAATCCCACATACACAAGCTCAAACATATGATACTTACACTCAAAGACCATTATGGAGGCCTTATGCTCAAACACATGCTCAAGATATGGGTCAATCAAGACAAGTGGATACTCAAGGACATCCTCAAAATTTTGACACAAGGAGACCTCATGTCAAAATTGGGGGCAACACAATGGAAAATGAAAGGCCTATTGAATATGGTTTATATACACAAAACAGATATGGGGTCCCTCAACAAGAAGTTATGCCAAGTGCTCCATATATGCCACATCAATATAGACCTCCATATGGACATGTCTACGATCAATATCATCCATACATGCAACAAGTTCCTCCTCAAATGGGTGTTACAAACATGGGGTATGCTACAAGAAATCAATCTCCTCCCAAAAATAATTTGGAGCAACAAATTAGAGATCTACAAAAGAAAGTGGAGGACATGAGTACATCCAAACCTACATACACTATGAGAGATATATGCCCTTATCCCTTTGATAAGAGCATTCCAATGCCTCCGTTTCCTCCGCACTTTGTAACACCAAAATTTGACAAATATAGAGGGAGAGGAGACCCCAAGGCACATATAAGACAATTCTTCATAGCTTGCATTGAGGTAGCGGCAGAAGAAACATACTTGATGAGGTTGTTCCCACAGAGCTTAGGTGACCAAGCTATGGAATGGTTTTCTCAATTACCTCCCGGTATTAAGTCATGGGGTGACTTAGCAGAGGCATTCATTCAGCATTTCTCTTACAACATTGAAACAGATGTCTCAGTTACTACCTTGTGCAATACGAAACAAAAGGAAGGAGAATCTTTCGCAACATTCTTACAGAGATGGAGAAACCTAGCTAGCAGATGCTCTTGTGAAATTCCGCAAAAACAAATGGTGGAGATGTTCACACAAAATGTTAACAAGGCTATTGGCTATGATCTTAGAAAAGCTTGTTTGTCTACATTCAAGGATGTCATTGAAAAGGGCCTAGCAACAGAAAGAGTCTTAATTGAACAAGGAGTTATCAAACTATTCAAAAAAAAGAAAGAGGACTTCAAAGGAAAGGACAAACCAAAATTTTGGAACAAGAACAAGAACACAGTTAATGATGGTGTTGTTGATGCCAACACAGTGAGACCCAAGGTCGTCTTTTCTGGATCAAGTTCTACCAACAATCAAGTGAACAATCAAACAACTTCTAAACCATGAAGGAAGTACACTCCATTGGGAGAACCACTTGAATCAGTATTCAAAAAGCTTGTAGCAAACAAAGTGATCACGGTCCCAGATTTTCCTCCATATGAACCAAAGGTAAAACCGAATTGGTGGAATGATGATGAGTTTTGTGAGTTTCATAAGAGCAAGGGTCACAAGACAAGTAATTGCCATCGATTGAAAAACATTGTGCAAGATCTCATTGACAGAGGAGATATAGAGATTGAGGGACATTCATCTAACCAAGAGCATGAGGTGTTTAAGGAACCATTCCCAAAACATGACAAAGGAAAAGGCAAAGTCACAGATGATCAAGCCAATTACACCAGAGCACCTTACAATTATGATTCTACCATCAATCACATCTCAATGGACAATCATATCTCTACCATTACTATCAAAAATAAAAATCCTGAGAATCCTCCTCAACGACCTAAAATTGTCCTAAAGGGTGTGGGATCTTCATCCGAAGCTACCTCTGAATGTCATGTTACAACCCGTCGAGGTAAGATTACATTGCCAGGTGCCTCCACTAAGAATACCAATCCTTTATCTACCAAGCCTGAGTACGATCTTGTAGAACAACTAGGGAAGACACCCGCACTCATCTCCATTCTTGAGCTCTTATGTATATCTCCTGCACATAAAGCCATCCTCGATAAAATCTTGAGAGACACTGTTGTCCCTACTGATCTGAACGTGGACCAATTTCAAGCCATGGTGGGATACCTATTCGTTCCACACTCCCTCACATTCACAGAAGCCGATGATGCCTCCATAAGTTAGCCTCATAATGCACCTTTACACGTTGAAGCCTTCATACATAAACATCGAATAAAGCAAGTCCTGATAGATGGAGGAGCAGGTCTAAATATTTGTACATTGAGAACCATTAAACAATTGGGATATTCTGACAAGGCTGTGAATTCTACAAACCAAATTACCATCAAGGCATATGATGATGAAGAGCACTCATCCAAGGGCACAGTCACCTTACCTCTAAGAATTGGGCCAGTCACAAAGGATGTGGTTTGTCAAGTCCTAGATCTAGATCTCACGTACAACATATTACTAGGACGTCCTTGGATTCATGAAATGAGGGCAGTACCATCTACATATCATCAATGTATCAAGTTTCCACACAATGGAGTTGAAGTGACCGTCAAAGTAGATCCAAATCCATTAATCTATTGCAACAATCTGCGACCTAGATCAGAAATAACAATCCCAGTCAATCGAGAAGCAATTCCATCATCAGCATATGTGAATCCAGAATCATTAAAAGTTTCTACATCAAAACAAGCAGAGCACAAAGAAAACTTCAAGTTTAAAGACATGGGATGTGGTGAGTATATCTTTCATGTTGATCAACTCCCATAGTCTCCTAAGCCATTCAGTCAACAGGAGCAACCTACAAACAATTTGCAATGCCAAGGAATTGGGTGTGAACCACCTAGTGTTGTGGCTACTAAGCTTGAATGCAAATATCCTCTAGTGGTGCAAGCAACTCTTGATATCAATAGTCCTAAGAGTGGTTCCAACAAAGAATCTATTGAGCGTATTGCCAGCCCTCTTGAGAGCTCACATAGCCTTACTATTTCATCCACTCATTCCATTTCCACTCCACTCCCAGACTTGGATGAACAAGAATTACAAAAGCCCTTACTAATTGGGGATCAAAAATCAAGCTTTGAAAAGAAAAATCTAAAAGTCAAAAATAAAGAGAAGTCCTTTAGTCCAAATCAAAATCAAAAGCTACTGGACTCTGCAAAAATCAAAGTCAAGGATAAAAATCCTATGAAGCAAAAAGAGAAAGAGTTGATCTCCCCTAATATCAAAATAACTGGGGGCAAAAGTTCTACAATTTCAAGTCATAAAGCATACTTGTTGATCCTAAGTCTCCATCATGCTATCCTACTTTCACTTCTTTTCGCAATCATAAGCCTTCATAACTCATCCACTTGTTCCACACATCCTTTTCCTTTTGGTGATACATCATGGACCTTTAATGGAGCTTCCTCAAAGGACTTTGCTATCAGTGATGCCCAAACTTCTTTAGGTGACACGCATATGGGCCTGTGTAGTCCACACACTAGTAATTCTATCTCAGTTCCTTTATCAAGGAAGACAGTCACTCAAGCTACACATCATTCAGTCAAGGAACAATGCAGTTACAATCACAAAGTCAAGCCTTGTGCATTTGAGGTAGGTGACTTAGTACTCAGAGAGAAACCCAAGAATCAACAAGACAGAGATAAGAAGGGAAAATTTGAACCAAACTGGCTTGGTCCTTACATCATCACAGCGGTATATGGATCTGGGGCATATCAGCTCTCAACTACAGAAGGTGAACCCTTGGAGGATCCTATCAACAGCATGCACCTTTGCAGGTTCTACACATAAGCTCTTCGGAACATCCTAATTCAAAAATACAAAAAAAATCAAAAACATTGCAAAAATACAAAAAAAATTATAAAACAAAAAAATCGTTACTTGGTGAAAACCTGGCAAACAGGCGCCTTGTGACAACAAAAAAAAAAATTTGAAAAAATCAAAAAAAAAAAGTAAAGAAAAATAATTTCGTCCAACGGTGAAAACCACTTCGGTGGCGCCCTGGGCAAGTACCATGGTGAAAACTGGGTCACCAGCGCCATGCGTAGAGACTTTGCTCCTCCCTCTTTCAGGATTCTCTTTCATCTTTCACTTTGCACACACTCACAACCTATTCGTCCATAATAAACTTACCCATTCCCATCATGGCTTGTTATTGATCTACCTAAGATTGGTTAGCCATTCATAATAAACATCCCTTTTCATCCATAATAAATCAGATCTTATCTGTGGCTAAGGCAAATCCTACGTCTAGTAATGGGTGTGGAACTGAGAACATCACATGTTTCGAGGAGTACAGTTTCTTCCAGCTTCCTTCAAGTCTATCCGCGCACAATCCGCAATAAAGCAACATCTGCATCGCCAATCCACAATAAAGTTCCATCTTCTCCACAATAGAGTATCAGTTTCATGGATTCAGTCAGTTTCAGATGAGACAGCAGCAACAATGGGTTTCAACAAAATCAAATCTTTCAACAGACTCAGACAACATATGGTTCAGTGCTATCTATCCTTTTTGTGAAAGTGAACATTGTGACCACAATCGAATAAGACTTAAACAAGTGACAAGAGACACTAAACTTGAGGACTACAGTGGATGTTGGTGTCGAGTCTTGGTTTTCTTTTGATTTTATCTTTTTGGTGACATGTCTTTTAGCTTTTCCAGGATGTCTTTGACTAGAGATTCTATCTCCAGGATGTCTTTGACTAGAAAGGCGAGGATGGGGTATCGTCACCTATTTGCATTTGCTATCTGTGGATTGTCTTTTAGTAATGCTATGACTTGTCCAAGGATATGAGGACACTGTGAGTCTAGTATGAACTGGGGCATTCCTTGTTTGTGATTGTCTTATCTCCATGCAAACAGGTACAATGACTTTCTGGGCCGAACAAATGCCTCGATTGTCATAACCTATTTTTCCATAATAAAGCTCAATGATGATAACGCACAAGAAGCTCTTTCACGTTCATATCTTCTGTCTTCCATCCCCCTTTCTTGATTGACTTCCATTGTCCTTCTCAAGTCCGCGTAGCCTGCTATCACATGACTGAGTATCATGACACACCAAAAACATTTGCATTTCATATAGTTACACCTACATCACCACATATAAGCATTTCATACATACATATAGATATCACAATTGCATCACATCCTGAATACAACACATGTTAGCACATTTCACATTTTCATTATGTAAATAATCATTTGCATTATCATATTCATTTGCATTACATACATTCACATTTGCATCATGCATCACATATACAACATAAAAGAACAAAAATATATTGCATTGCATCATATAAGCATCCATATCATAAAACATGTATCACATAAGAACATTTCATCACATAAGGTACACATGCATATAGCTGCCACAAAAATGGATCATCTCTCATATATAATCAAAAGTGTCATGATACAATGATGTTAAAAGAATCATATGGCTACAAAATCACCCGCAGGTGTCTACAATACAAAAATGGTACAATACTGATACATAGGGAGCCCTCTAAGGCTATGATGAACTCCCTCCCTCGGAGCCGCCTGGCCTCGACGGAGTTTGAGCCCTAGAAGGACCCACCCCAAGATCAACTCTCCTGGCCCCTGTGTCCCCTGCAGCCACCCCTCGTGTCATCCTATCCAGACAGAGGAACCCACTGATAACTCCTGTCAACACTATTGGTAGTGCTAATCCTGTCCATGTCATGGTATCCCATGCCACATGTCCCACCCTCATCCCTAGTCCTGGATCCTAGAACACTCATCTCAGTGCATCCCTATCTCCGTCTCGATCATAGGGTACTAACTCCCCATCGATCGGTATCCGTAGAATCCTATATACATCCTCCAAGGTGACTTTCATCTCACCCATCGGCAAATGCAAACTACAAGTCTCTGAGTGCCATCTCTCAGCCAGTGCAGTCAGCAATCCCATGTTCACCCGAAACTCAGGCACATACAGAATGTATCTCTATCCCATAACCTCAATCGCAGCTCAGTCCTCAGCTGTCAACTCAGGTCGCAACCTCTGAGTCGATGGGAATCTCTCCCGTGACTCTAGCATCTGCAAGTACTCCTGCAGTCAAGCAAATCAAATCATGTCAGTCATAGTGACACTCACTGTTCATCACAAAGTGTTGCTATCTATCCTAGTAGTACTCCCTATTCATCACAAAGTACTATGTGTGTGACACTCACTGTTCATCACAAAGTGTTACTCACGTTTGCACTCCCTGTTCATCACAAAGTGTTGCTCATATTTTAGTACTCCCTGTTCATCACAAAGTACTCTATCTTGGTACTCACTGTTCATCACAAAGTACTCTATATTGACATAAATGTGCATTTATTACATTACCTAGTATGAATTAATGACAATAATAAATGCATCAAAGTACGAGGAGGTTTTGTGGTACTCACTGGCTCTCCTACCTCCGTTGGCCTCTAGAATCGGTGAACACGGTCGAAACTATGAACAAAAGCCATCGCTGCTGACTATTGCTGCTTTATTTTCACTTTGCACTATGCTCTTGTGATGGTGTAGATGACAATGAGGATGTATTTTCCCCCGTGGTCTATCTTATAGATTGCCCTAGCTCTCATTTCCCGAGTCAGTCTTCCTTATCCCGTGACTTTGTCACTTTATCTGATCAGTCCATTCTATCCCGTCTTTCTTATCGAGAGATTGTCTGCAATCATTTCAGACATTTTCATCCAATCTCTCGAGGGGGCATATCATTCCCATCTTGGGGCAACTCTGTATCAGTTCATCTTATCTTCTTTGAAACAACGCGACAAGCCGCATTGTCTCAAAGAGGGGCAAAATGTAGACACTCAAAATTGTCATGTCTAATTAAATAAATATTTTATTTATTTATTTATCTAAGCCTAATTCTTCTATTAATTAAATAAATTTTTATTTATTTAATTAATTCATTTATCCTCTTCTAGCCTTATTTCTCATTTAAATAAATACATTTATTTATTTAAATTATCCCTTTCCTAAATTAAATAAATATTTTATTTATTTAATTGTCCTACTTCTTCTATTAATTAAATAAATCTTTATTTATTTAATTAATTCATTATCTTTGTCTACACATGACACATGTCATTCATCTCTTAATTCATACACTACCTACCTCTTTCATTATTTTGGTATTTCTTTTACCTACCCTCTAATCTAGCCGACCTCTCTTTTTACACCTCTCAATCTTAACCCTCCATTTCTTATTGTGTCTTCTATTTAAGGAGATGCTTTCTTCATTGTCAAACCTTAATGACTGATTTTGGAGTACTTGGCTACACTACAATTCCACTTGCAACCACATTCCGTTCTTTGTTGAGCTCTTGTGCATACAAAAATATGAGAGCAAGTATATCAAGCAAGATCAATGGAGATAGGAAGAATGGAGATCAAAACCCTATTGGACATGTGATGGTATAATCTTTGTGATTTTGAGTTATTTGCATTGTCTTAGGTAATCTTCATATGTTATGGTGGATCTTTGTTGTTGTTAGGCTAGGGTTTGGTGGTTGAATTCATTTAGCCTTTCAATTTTGTTATTATTGTTATCCATTTTCACCATAAACAGCCGGTGTAAAGGTTTCATTATAGTCAATTCCTTTTTTCTGTGAATATCCCATACACACTAATCTTGCTTTGTTTCTGATTACCTTACCATCTTCATTAAGTTTATTTCTGAAAACCCATTTAGTTCCAATTACATTTTTGTCTTTAGGTCGAGGAACCAATGACCAAGTGTTATTCCTTTCAATTTGTTCCAATTCATCTTCCATAGCCTTAATCCAATATTTATCTTCACATGCGTCATTAATAGATGTAGGTTCAATTTGAGAAATCATACATACCTCTTTATTTTCCAGTCGTCCTCTAGTCATAACTCCTTGATATTTATTCCCAATTATCTGACTTTCAGAGTAATTCAATCTTACATACCTGGGCATACTCACTTGTTGTTGTTCTTTAGTCACTATGGAATTCTCAGATGATTCTGATGTGATTGGATCAACATTTTGTACCAATGTACTCAATGTAGGTTCATTTGTGATTCTCTATTGCCGGTTCAAAGTCCATGGACTTTAAATTACTGTTGGTGTAAATAATTATTCATCTTGGATATTATTACACCTTACTTAAGTTTACTTAGGAAATGCATTTCATAGTAGTTTGGGTATGAGACACTTGGGTGTTTGTATCACATTGGGATAGTGTGTGTAGGAGAATTTCCACCTTTTTATGGTGTTGATCTTGTTGTTACACTCCACATTCGGTGGGTGATCCACCTCATGTGGAATATTATATTGTTTCTCCTACCTATCCACACCTATTTCCTACCTACCCTTGTTTCTTATTGAGCCACATGTCATGTTTGTGTGCTCACATATCCATATAGCCTTTCCTATATAAGCAAGCTCATATTCATTGTATGTAACGATTGATGATCCAGTTGATCACTATTTTCATCTTGATAGAATACAGTTTATTTCTATCATATATTTTGTTCTCTCTTATTTATGCTTTCCATTGCCTCTTGATCTTGGAAAAATCTCACATGGTATCAAAGCCATTAGAGTGTCATTGGTTTGCTAATTGAGAGAAATTTGATGCTATTTGGAGTTGTGTATTTTGGAGTTTCTAGTGCAAGTTATTATTGAAGCTTGATGGGTCAAATCTAAGGTCACCATTGGATTGAGGAGGTCCAAGAAAGTCAGTTTTCCCTTTTGTTTCATCCAAATAGGACTTTAGAGGCCAAATCTAAAGGCATTTGAAGTTTGACGCTACGACGGAAATTTTCCAGGAATTATAATTTTGCAAGCATTTTTCAAATAGCGATATCTCACTCATCCGGACTCATTTTTTCGAGCAATGTTTTTTGTTTTGGGGTAGAATTTTGTGATCTGTATAGTGGTGCAGAATTTTTCTGATTTTCGGATACAGGTCTTTCAGAAATCGCAAAATCCTGATTTTTACAACTTTGGAGGCTTCGTTTGGGCTCATATGGACTCTTTTTCAGGTGCCGGTTTTTTTGAAAGTGCATATTTTTTCATCTACTTTCATAATTTGCCATCTGTTTGTAGTGATTTTGAGTAGAAATTGTACTTTCAGTATTTGGCCATTTTGACATATTTGGTACTTGCATTTTGCTTGGATCTTAGTTTAGATCACTAGCAGTATTTGTTGAAGTCTCTTAGATCTCATTTTGAGAAGTTGTAAATTGAAATCAGAAGTCCACTTTTCCTTGTTTTGCAAGTGGCCCATTGTATGCCAAAATCATCCATTTTGGGGGGTACTTGATTGAGTGAATTTGGGGGGGTGTCTCTTGTGCTTTGGTGCTTTTGTGTTCCTTCCTTTTTTCTGCTATGGGTTCTTCTAAGTTTCCTCTCTTAACTCCTCATAATTATGCTACTTGGAAAATTGATGCATGGAGTAAACTTATGGAAAAATGACCAACTCATTACATTGATGGAACTATTGTTGCTCCCACTGATCCTAAAGTTGATCCAGTTGGTCACTTGGATTGGCTCACTAAAAATATCATGGCAATTGGTACCTTAAGAAAGTATGTATCAAAGGATCTCATTTTTCATATTGAGAAGTGTACTCTAATCAAGGATGCTTGGAAAAAGTTTCAAGACTTGTATGGTCAAGTTGATGAGATTAGGGGATATCAAATTGATAGTGATCTCACCATGTTAGATCCCAAGAACTTTGATACTATACAAGATTATGTCACTAAGGCAAATAAGTTGAGGGCACAACTCAAAGATTGTGGAATTGATAAGAAGGATACTCAATTGATATTCAACTTGATAGGCAAGCTTCCACAAGAATATGCAGCATTTGTTTCTAGTTTCCAAACCCATAGGATGACAATGGGTTCAAGCTACACAATGCCTACTTTTGATGCTTTCAATGAAATGTTGATGATGGAACAAACTAAGTTGATAAGCATGGGCATTCTTAAGGCTTCTAAGTCTCAAGCATTAGTGGCAAATCAAGGGAACAAAGGAAACTAAGGAAAGGACAACTCAAACAAGAAGAAATGGCAATCAAAGCCTAAAGACAAAGCATCATCCTCTCCACAACAAGGAGATACATCCTCTTCCAAGAGGGATAATTCACCAAAGAGGGAGAAACCTACTTGTGCCTATTGTAAAAAGTTTGGTCATGAGGAGCGTGGTTGCCATTTTAAGAAGATTGATGAGCTCACACATATCATCAAAAAGCATAACATTGATTTGCCTAATGTCTGCAAGAAGGATGATTCATCAACTTCCACTTCCTCACATTCAAAAGGAAAAGGGAAAGCATTCATGGCCTCTACAAGTGGCAAGACTCACTCTTTTGGGACAAGAAAAGGAAAAGCTCTATGTGCTACTATTAGTCATGATTTAGAGAGATGGCTTCTAGATTCAGGGGCTTCTCATCATATGGCATCTTTGCAGTCTATGTTCTCTACATTTGAGCCTTGCACCATGCCACAAATTTTGATGGGAAATCATACATACATGGATGTGATTGGAAAAGGATCTATTGACATTGGGGATAACTCCTTCAATGATGTGTTGTTTGTACCCCACTTGAAAAACAATCTCCTTTCTATCTATCAAGTCACACATGGCGCAACTAAGAGAGTTGTGGAGTTCACACCTAAGTCATTTTTCATTAGAGACTTGGAGACTAGAGCTATTATTGCGACTGGGGTGGTTGATCATGCATCTCAGTTATACTCCTTTTCAGATTTTATTGATGATGATGATTTCACATTTGATGATCACACTTCTTGTGATGGTTCAGATTTTGAGGAGAACTTTGGGCACTTGAACATGGGGATTCTCACATGTGACCCCATTCTTGAGCCTTGTATTTCATCTCCTCATATTGATATCACATCGCCTATTGCACTTGATGATGTAGATAGTGTGACAGTTTTGCCTTCATGTGATTCAGTGCAGCAGGATATTCATTGTCTTCGAGCTTCAAATTCATGGGATGATTACTTGACAGACATTGTAGGTTTATTTGTGAAATCCTACATTGCAAATTTGGGAGACATCATTGATGACATTCATCTTCTCTTTGATGAAGATGATCCTTCTTCGATTGTTGCGAGGGAACACTCTGACCCTCTTGTTCATTCTCTACATGATCATTCTTTCGAGGTTGACATGATTGTGGATACTTATGTACAATAGTTAGAGGAGGTCTCTTTATCTTTTGAGGATACATGTGAGTCTTTGGGACATGTTCTACATCCATCTCCACTAGATCTTGGAGTGCCTTTTTCACAAGTGTGGCACAATTTACCACCTTTGGAGGGGGTATCTTTCAACATTGACATGGGGACACTTAAGTATTTTTCAGAGATTCCATTCATCATGAATTTTCTTCATACATCTTCCCTTCATGATTGGGGAGACTTCATGGATACACCTTTCATTTTCTTTCTTCCTAAGCGGAGGAATGTTGTTCGACGATCGTGGAGTAGTTTCTTCATACATCGATCTTCTATCATTGGTGCAGATTCCACATTGAGGGGGGGCTTCCTAGCTTCTCTTCTTCTCTCATATGAGGGGGACTTTTTCCTCACATGGGGTTTTGTTCCTCACATTCTTCTATGAGAGTTCTTTGTATCTAGCTTTCATCTCTCTTTTGGGGGAGGGTTTTTTCCCATTGGGTTTTTCTCTCTTTCCCCGCTTTGTGAGAGATTTCATTGCATTGGTTTGCATGCACTTGCATTTGTACATGGGTACCTAACATGGCCTCATAGTCGGGACCCATCTTGCATTGCTTAGTTGCATTGTAGACTTAAGTGCATTCCCCTAAGTTGCACTTAAGGGGGGTGTTGGTGTAAATAATTATTCATCTTGGATATTCTTACACCTTACTTAAGTTTACTTAGTAAATGCATTTCATAGTACTTTGGGTATGAGACACTTGGGTGTTTGTGTCACATTGGGATAATGTGTGTAGGAGAATTTCCACCTTTTTATGGTGTTGATCTTGTTGTTACACTCCACATTCAATGGGTGATCCACCTCATGTGGAATATTATATTGTTTCTCCTACCTACCCACACCTATTTCCTACCTACCCTTGTTTCTTATTGAGCCACATGTCATCTTTGTGTGCTCACATATCCATATAGCCTTGCCTATATAAACAGGCTCATATTCATTGTATGTAACGATTGATGATCCAATTGATCACTATTTTCATCTTGATAGAATACAGTTTATTTCTATCATATATTTTGTTATCTCTTATTTATGCTTTCCATTGCCTCTTGATCTTGGCAAAATCTCACAATTACCTCTAAACTGCTCATCAATCTTCACATTTGCACTTTCAACAATTTTTTGCAATCTCTTGTTAAAACATCTATATGCCTTGTTCTTAGATGAATAACCAATAAATATTCCTTCATCACTTCTAGGATCAAATTTTCCAATATACTCATCTCTTCTAATGTAGCATTTACTTCCACATATTTTAAAATATTTAAGAGTAGGAGTACTACCAGACCAAAGTTCATGAGGAGTCTTACCGGTTTCACCTTTGATGTGAACTCTATTGAATGTATAAACCGTTGTATTGACTGCTTCTCTCCAATACACATGAGGTAGGTTTGCTTCTGATATCATGCTTCTAGTTGCATCCAAATAGTTTTATTCTTCCTTTGCACAACTCCATTCTGCTGGGGTGTTTGAGGTGATGATAACTGTCTTCTGATTCCATTCACTTCAGAAAATGTATTAAATTCCTTAGATGTGAATTCACCTCCTTGATCTAATCTCAAACATTTGATTTTCTTACCAGTTTCATTTTCGATCATCACTTTGAACAATTTGAATTTCCCAAAAGCTTTAGATCTCTCCCTGAGAAAAGTAACCCAACACATTCTAAAATAGTCATCAATGATTAGCATAAAATATCTATCTCCTTGTAAACTTCTAAATCTTGTTGGACCACATAAATTAGTATGAATTAAATCAAGAACACTGTTAGATTTCTCTGCAACACTCTTGAAATTTTCTCTAACTTCTTTTCCAAATTGGCATTCCTTACATACCAGATTGTGAGGTTTAACAATATTAGGTAGATCTCTTACTGCCTTAGTTGTACTGATCTTCACAATGCAATCAAAATTTCCATGACACAGTCTCTTATGCCATAACCAATTTTCATCAATAAGAGCAATCAAACATGTTTTCTCATTGTTATTCAAATGAAAGATATTACCTCTAGTCTGATTACCGGTTGCAATTTCCAAACCAATTATATTTAAGATTTTGCATTTACCATTCTTGAATTGTAACTGAAATCCATTTTCAACTAATTGACCAATAGTTAAAAGATTATGCTTCAAACCTTCAACATTGTAAACATTATCAGTATTGTGCTTACCATCAAAAGATATATTTCCTTTTCCTCTGATCAAACAAGCTTTATCATCTCCAAATCTTACTAGACCTCTATTGTAATCCTGAAAAGTTAAGAATTTACTCTTATCACCAGCCATATGATGTGAACATCTGGAATCAATGATTCATTCATCTTTTTCTTCAATTTTAGCTACCAGGGCCTGCTCTATCGGTTGAATAGTAGTTGTTGGTTGATCTTCTATTATAGCAACAAAATCCCATCCATTGTCTGTCGGTTCCTCATCAGAATCATCAGTAACCCCTTCATCAGCATAATACCATGATTTGTCTCTATTCTTCTTAAATTTGTATCTCTGATATTCAGGGTTAGGCTTATATGATCTTTTAGCTTCTTCTCTTAATCTTGCATGTCTATCAGGACACCGTGGTGCCATATGACCAATTTTATTGTAGTTAAAACATTTAAATGGTGCTTTACCTTCATACTTACTTCCAATTGGACCTTTAGGCATTTTTCTTGCAAATAGTGCATCAAGTTCTTCCAATTCTTCATTCTCTCTTCTGATTTTTTCAAGTTCTTTAGCATAGAGTGCTTTCCAATCAGATTTCTTAGATGATGATGATGATGTTACAGATGATGAAGATGGCTTGAAAGCTAAATTTGTCTTAATAGTAGCAACAGGACCAAACTCCTCAAGTTCAAAAGTTGAAAGTTTTCCAACCAAAGTATCTCTAGATACTAATGCATTAGGCATTGTTCTCATTTCATTAATAGCAGTTACTTTCATTTTATATGCTGGTGGCAATGCTCTTAAAACTTTAGAAACAATCTCATCTTCACTTAAGGATCCTCCATGACATTGTATACCCAAAACAATTTCATTAACTCTTTCGATAAAAGCAGAAATCCTTTCATCTTCTTCCATTTTCAAATTTTCATACCTGACCCGAAAGCATTCCAGTTTTGTAATTTTTACTATGGTATCACCTTCATTCAATGTTTCCAATTTATCCCAAATAGCTTTAGCAGTAGATCTGTCTGATAATCTCATGATTTGCTGATATAACAATGTGCTCAAAAGTGCTTCTCCTGCTTTGCAATCATTTTCCTCATCTTTAGCCAAGGTTGGTGGATTAGGTTGACCTTGAGTAGGAACAACATAGCCATTCTTTGTATCATCCCATATCTCCTTTCCAATGCAATTCAGATGTGTCTCCATCCCGATCTTCCATATACCATAATTAGTTCCATCAAGCTTCGGACTGTCCTTCCTCAAATAGTTAGTAGACATAGGATCTCCTCAAGTTGTTAAACTTCTGCAAAAGAGGATTAGACTCTGATACCAATTGTTAGGTCCCAGAGGCAACTGAGAGGGGGGGTGAATTAGTTGTCTCTTGATTTTAATCCAAATATAACTTAACCAAACTTAATGCTTAATGTCGGTAAACAAAACTTTAATGTCGATAGACAATTTAACAGTTAATTACAGTACTAGTACAGTTTAATACATGAAACAGAAAAACAAATAACATCCACAGCACATAACACAGTTATTTGTACATGGAAACCCTCTAAGGGGAAAAACCATGGTGGGAAACCTTACCCACAATGAGATGATACTACTACAGATAGTATGTGTGTACAATATGGGGTCTGCACATGCAGAAAGGCCAACTGCCTAGAGCTCACTGCTCAATCACAAGATGGGAGTCACACTGAATACAATTGGATGGTTAAATCCAATGATAATGTACTGCTCAAAATAGCATCTTCATATGTTGGATTCAATACCGGTTAAGCTCTGATTATCTTCTCAAAACCTTCCTTCAATCTTCAAATGATGTCTACATGAATAGCTCTACTTATATTCGCATATACCTAATTACAATCCTTTTTCACACTTCCTTACATTCCTATATCAATCTCACAAATGAGATCTTACATATATACCAAAACCTAAGACCAAATGTGTTGGTCGGCTTACAAAGAATATTACAATTAAATCAATTACAAATGAATCAATATGTGATGCATTATGTCGGCTTAATGCATTTACAATAATAACCAATAAACAAATCATCTCCATAACATGTCATGCTGATTTGGAATAGATAATGTTTGTCGGTCCATAACCTAGACCTATTTGTCGGTAACATTAAATAGGCAAACCGATTAGACCAATAACCAAATCACCAAAACCAAGTGATCAAATATTGTCTTCGACATAACCAAGTAATCTCTAGATGATAAAAAATCATCCTCAGTGCCGGTGAACAATATAACCTACAGGTGAACTAGATATCGGTGACTGGGAATAAGTCACTGAACATGTCGGTGAACATAATCAAAGATCTCCAAGTGCTGATAAGTGTTAACAAGTGATAGAAAGTGTTGACATCAATGACAAAACCAATGCAACACATCCAAAATACCAACATTTGAAGGGTGCATGGCTTCATAGAGTTCGATTGTTGGTTGTTGATAGAAGGTGTAGCATAAGTTATATTTGAAAGACAATATTTGTAATCAGCTAATTAATTTACATTTCAAATTCATAAAGCATAAAAATGAAAAAAGTAGATAAAATTTATCTTCTATGCACATTTAGAGTAGCACATTTAGTTAAGTTCATTTAAAACACTTCAAAAATTCCTTTCTAGCAGATCAAACATCAAAAAATTGTCTATTCGATCTTCAAGCCCTTTAAGGCTATATCGACTTTATCTTCCTCAAATGTTTTGGCTTGGTATTCAACAATTTCTTGAACCATCTCCATAAATTTCTTAGCAACTACACCCAAGAAAGATACCTTCTCGCCACCACTGTTCATCATTGCCTTCACTAATATATTAAGTTTTACATTAAATGAGAGTTAAAACTATGAAGCATTTATTTAATTAACACAACTACCTTGCCTGGATAGAAAAGCCACTTGTCTATATAACACAATGTTGTCCAAAAAATCTATTGGCTAAAAATAACTATTGATAGCATATTTTACACATTCTATATTTGGAAAAGCTTGTTTTATTTTTTTGTGGAGATAAATTGGTCGCAGACAAACAAACTATGAGCAGTGCCTTTATATTTGATAGTTGGAAATTCAATTTAAAATTGACAAGATACATTGTTCTATTTTATTGTGAAGATTTATACTTATATATCAAACAACAATAAAATCATTCACTTTTAGAAAAGTTATATCTGCCAATTAAATAAAGTTTAAATTGGATGTTTATAATTTTTAATTTTTTTGTCAAATTCAAATATTACGATTTTTCACGATAGTTTATCAATTTTAATATTTTGATTATGTTAGAGTATTAAAATATATAAGTAACCTATCTACTAACAGAAATACCTTCAAATTCTATTGCAAATAAAATATTTCCCACTACCATTTAAAAATAAAAACATGTATGTAAAAACAAAGGAAGAATAATAAGATCTTTAAACTATTTCTAAGTTTAGTTATCAATGTAGCGTCATAAAATTGTGACACTTGCAATTTCGACTGCATTTGGGTCTTCACAATGGCGGCGCAATGTTGAACCTGAATGGAGACCCCGAAACCTTTTTACGACATCAAAAACTGCATCTTTCTGCACCTTGGCCTGATCCTCCTTGCACCTTGCTGTCCCGGGAGGTGGGACCATGGCACCCAGCGCCCTGGTCCCTGGCCCTATTTTGGGCCCGGTCTCTTGTTGGGCATCGGGTCTTCAAGTTTGCATTTTGGAAAATAATGTTCCTAGGTCGGCCTAAGGTTGGAAAAATCAGTCTCCTAACCCTAATTGACAAGTATATAAACTACATTTCCCTTCCCAAAGAGAGGAGAAAAAAACATATGTGTGCAAGAGGCGGAAGCCATAGGCAAACATTCAAACATTCAAATATTCAAGCATTCAAGCATTCCTTCAAGCAATTGAGCATTCTAGGTCTCCATTCAAGGCTAGGTGTTGCATTCAAGACAAGGATTCAACCATTGAACAGGAGATCACCTACAACATACAAACATTACAGCTTCGCATGTAAGAATACAAACATTCTTGCAACAAGGTATCAATACTTGATTACATTACAAACATTTACATTTACAACATTCTCATTTCTTGGTTAATTCCAAAACTGGGGTTTGACCTGAAGGCAAACCCCTAATTCCTAACCCCCCAATCATCCTCTCTTTTCTGTGTGTAGGTTGTAGGTACATGGCTGTAATTGAAGATTTGGAATCCTTGTGCAGAGATGAACAGATCCCCCTTCATTTTACGGATTTTTTGGAGGACCGTGTGCACTCCGGGCGCCATCGTCCCGTCAACTTTCGCTCAAACTTGTAGGATAGCATTGTCTCGACATTTTACTACTAATTTCAGGTCCGTAGCTTCATCCTGTGTCTCTATCTCCGTCTACAAGTGAATCTTTCCTACGTTTACATACACTCCTAATTCAATCCTTCTATCTACATTCTTTACAAAAGAGGGTATCCTTGCTGTCTCAACCCTTGAAACTCATTTAGAATTCAATCTTGCATTGTGTGGGATTGGATCTTGTGAGTTTCAACCCCTCTTTTGAATGTAAAGTCTCTCCTAAGCGAAAACCGTCAATCCTAGTGACCTCCTTTCTCTCTCCTTGGAGTGGGGGGAACACCTAGGGTTTGATTTTCCGCTTTACATTTTGGTGAACCCGATGTGAACATCCTAATTCTGATTATTCATGGTTAGATCTGAAAAATTAGCTTCCTTAATTACATTTCCATGTTTGATCTTTTGCAAATTTTAGAGGTTAATTGCATAAAAACCCTAAATTTTCTTTTTCGTAATTGAGCTTGTGAAATGTTTAATTATTAATGCTTGTTTCAGATCTACCCTTCTATTGCAAATTGTCAATTCATATTTGTGCTTTAATTCTAAAAATTAAGTGGTTAAGTGTCAAAACCCTAATTTTTAAAACCCTCTTGATTCAACCTTTGACCGACAATTTCACTGATCAAAACACCTCCAAATCGGCTGTAACTTTGGATTCCGCAACAAAATCATAATATCTTTCATCCCTAAAAATTTTGAAGAAAGTTGCGAGGACCGTGTGCACCCTGAGCGCCATCGTCCCTGACATTTTTTTCAAAATTTCGGGAGCTAGATCTTACTGTATTTTTCTGCTAGAATCCAGAATCTTGGCTGATTTCATCAATTCTAACACTTTCAAAATTAAAATCAAAGTTGGTCTAGTGATTGCTTGGATTAAGGCTTCTAATCATTCAAAAATTGTTGAAATTGAAATTCGTGTCAAAATTGTGTTTCCTACTGTCCTAAATCTGAAAAGTGTGTTGGCATTCATTCGGAATTTCAGTGCTTTATTCAAATTTTTGCAATTTGTGACTTTTGAAATTAAGTGTTTAATTGCAACAACTTTGATTTCCACTTTCAAAATTGAATTCTGCATGAAATTGAGTCAACTTTTAAATTTCAAAGCTTGCATTGCTTTCAGTATTCCCTCTAAAATCATAAAATTCAAAATTTCAGTTTCCCTCTCTTTTTCAAAATTCAAATTTGCATTTACGGTTCAATTTTGAAATTGCAACTTTAATTACATCGTAAAATCACTCAATTTTTTCAGATTAGCTTTAAAATCATCATAACTTTCATCCCTGGAAATTTCGAAAAAGTTGCAAGGACCGTGTGCACTCCGTTCGCCACGGTCCCTGACATTTTTTCTAAAATTTTGGGAGATTGTCGTGATTGCATTTAACAGCTTAAGTCTAGGAGATTGGCTCATTTTATTGAAATTTGCTACCTCTAAATTCGAAAATAAATTCAAAATTCAAGATTTCAATTTTCAAGATAACAATTAAAATTAAGAGCTACCCCCCCCTTGGCCCTAATTTTCAATTGTGCCTACCTTTCTTGGAAGTTGTGTTTCCCTCTTCTTTCACAAAGTTCAAATTGGATAATCATTATCTCATTGTTCAATTTTGCCAACTTTATTTTCAAAATTCAAAATCTTCTCTCTCTCTCTAGTACATGAGTTTTACAACAATAAGCCCTACTTACACTATTCCTGTTAGACGAAGCCTTAGAATTAAGTCTTTCCAAGGTTTAATTACCGAGAAGATGGAACCTAATTTGAATGGCCTTTTTAACGAGGACATGGGTAATTCCTCTAATCCTCTTAATGATGAAGAAGCTCTCCATGAGGTTTCTATAGAACAACTTTCGAAATTGGATAACCAATTTGATAATTTTTAAAAATGGATGTCTCAAGAATACCCTAATAGTCAAGCTCTTTCATTAATTAAGGGTCTAAAACGTATGGTTCAAAGTGATAAGAATGGAATTGATATTTTGCGTATATTTGCACACATCGTGGATTCAAATGTGATGCCTATGAAGAGTTGTGCCGAAACTTTAGGTTATACACAACCTCCTACTCAAGTCAATCATTCTATTCCTTTGACAACTTCTATTGCTAGTATACCTACTTTTACACCAAACATAATGACTACTTCAATACAAAACATTCCACCTATGATCACCAGTCATGGGGGCAATCCTTCTTCAATTAACCCTCTTCCTTTATTCAATCTGACTTCTTCATTCATTCCTTCAATGAGTGTCCTTATCACATCTCCACAAATGAACATGATGCAAGGGGGCAATTCATTTAACCATTCCATTCCTCCTTGTAGTGTTCCTTCTTTCCAATCATCTCCTATGACTAACCATCATAGTGTCCCACCACCTTACTCTCAATCAATACCTTCTTTCAATAACATAATACCTCCATCACAATCTAACATGTCTAATATGAACTCTTCGACTGAAGCGACCATTAACAATCTTGCACAAATTGTCTCTTCTTTACAACAACAAATTGCCTCTATGAATCAGTCTAAGTTTAGTGTGCCCACATTTGATGTTGCGAGCCCACTTTCTCTTGACATTGTTCCAGCTATCCCCCCTAAGCATGTTGAAATCTCGCAGTTGGAGCTTTATAATGGTAAAGGTGATCCTCTAACACATGTTAAGACCTTTCAAACAATATGTACCGATTTTTCTCATGACCAAAGGTTGCTTGCAAAACTGTTTACTAGAACATTAAGAGATAAGGCTCTACAATGGTATTGCTCGTTGCCTTCCTATTCTATTACTTCTTTCCAACAACTTGCAAATTCTTTTATTCAACAATTTCAAAACAATATAAGTCCTAAAGTTACTTTGATTGATTTAATGCATTGTAAACAAGGTGTTAAAGAAAAAGTGATTGATTTCATTGGTAGATATAAGCATTTGTGTGCTCAAATTTCTTTTCCAGTACCTGACAATGATATTCAAAGAATCTTTATTTCTAATTTACAAAAAGATATTAGAGAAAAACTTCTGTTTTCTGAGTTTACTTCTTTCCAACAGTTGTGCGCAACTCTTCACAATTATCAACTGACTGTGAGTCAAATGGAACAAGCAAATCCTATGGCTCTGAGTGATAAGGGTGATAGTAGTCAACAACCATTTGGGAAGTTTAAACCGAACAGAGGGTTCATTAAGTTCAATGAAAACATCACCAACAACAATGCGAATGCAGCATCAGGTGTGCCTCTTATTTCTAAGTTTTTCAAGAAAGAAAGAGAGTTTACTCCTTTGAATGAATCATTGCATAGTATTATGAATAAGTTATTGGAACGAAATGTGCTTACCCTCCCTCCTATAAAGCAAATAGATCCTGCAAAGATTAATTCACCCTATTTTGATAAAAAATCTTTTTGTCAATTTCATCGTCAACCTGGGCATGATACTGAAAAATGTTTTGCTTTAAAGGGTAAAATTCAAGATTTGATTGATAATAATACTATCTCTATTTCAGGTGTGAATGATAAAGGCAACACATCTATAGCTCTTCCTAACCAAAATCTTAAGATTTTTACTGATCCATTACCTTCTCATACCTCTAATGTGATTGAGACTAATGATTCCTCTTTCTCACCTGATGGTCTTGTGTCTATGACTCCGAATCTGATTAACTTTGTAGAGCAGCAGAAAATCCCTAAAGAACCTTCCATCACATTTGATTCCAGTGAAACTATCAGGGCACCTGATGGTCCTTTATATATAGTTGCAAAAGTCAAGAATACACCTTGTCGTCGAGTGCTTATTGATCCTTCTTGCATGGTTAATGTCATTACTGAAGAATTTCTTTTTACTTTGCAATTGAATCAAGTGATCTATGACAAAACAAATGTGGTTGTGAAATTATTTGATGCATTGTCTTTTCCTGCAATTGGTTCTATTACATTACCTATTGAGGTCCATAACAAATCCCTTGATGTGAGCTTTGCTATTATTCCATCATCCGAACAATTTCGTGTGAAGCTAGGCTATCCTTGGCTATCTTCCATGAAAGCTATTGCTTCTCCTATTCACAAGTGTTTGAAATTTCCCCATAATGGAGAAGTTGTTACTGTCAATCATAGTCTCTTTAAACCAGCTGAAAGAACTTCTAGCGTTCCTATTGATTATTTTTGGCCTAAACAATTCCAATCTCTTCCACCGCGAAGTGATCATCTTTTCAAATCTTATCAAAAGTGGAAAAAAGATATGATCCTATCTCTAAGTGAACCTAGAACACCCAAACTTCATATTCCTATCGTTCTTGAGAAGGAAGTTCTTCCTTTGAAAGATAAAACTAATGTCTTTCCTCAAGAAGATTCCCAACCCATTCCTATGGATGTGACTATGTCTATGTCTAATAAACTTTCTAAAAGTAGACCTACACCTCCTCGTCATAATGGACTTGGTCTCCTTCCTAAACCAAATACTCTTCCTTTATATGGAGCAGTTCCTCCTCCTTCCTCTTATAGAGAGAAGAGACCTTCCTCTTCTCCTATTATCCAACCTAAGAGACCACAACCTAAACACGCAAGTGATAAGGATGAGAACATTCCTCCTCCTCAATCTTCTCCACTTCCTACTAAGACTAGATGAAATCATTCTGCGCGTGAATGCCGATGAAAGCGTCATCTTAGAGCTTGTGCAGCTGCTTCTCAAACTTTGCAATCCCCAAAAACACCTTCAGCTAGTATTATTCCATTTTCTCCTCAACCGAAAATTGAGCCAAAATCTCTTAAGCATAAGATGCATGATGGTTTTGATCTTGTGTGAGTTAAAGATCCTATTTTTATAAATCTTGATGATGATATAAATGAAAATGTTATTCATGATGAAAATGTTACTCCTCTTTCTTCTGATAGTGAATATGAATATGTTGATATTGATAATCATTTATCTAACGAATTTTCTAAAGCACTTATCCTAGCTCCTAGACAAGAACAACATGGCTTGGAACATGAAAATAGCCCTTGTTTGGATCTTGTGATAGCTCCATCTGCTATGTTGGATGTTCCTCCTCTAGCATGTTTCCTGCCTTCCTGAAATATTGATCAGCAAGATCGGGGGGTGGATGACGTGCTAGACTAGTTCATTAGCATAGCAGACTATCTCCTCCTCTCTTGATATCTTTTGTTACTTCTTCTATGTGTTATTCTCATTCTTCTATTTGTTGTCCTTAGTGTTGTCTACTTGAGGATGATGCAAAGCATTGAGATCTCTTTTGGTCTCTCTCATGTTGACTCAAAAGACACATGTGTTCCCTTCTTCTAGGTGACCTTCCTTGATTGGGGAATGAAGAACAATTATGCATACATACATATGATATACATGAATTATCATATAGCATACTGACCCCAAGGAAAGCGAAGTCACCTCATGATTTGTGTTTTGTATCCTTGGGTTTATCTCACACTTGGGGGCTAAATCTTTGTGATAGCATGCTCCTTTCCCTTCTCATTTCTTATGTGTATCACTACCTTAAAGTAATCACCCCCGATGAGGTGTGTGCGATCGCTTTAACGTAGGGGGCATACACTTTGTCCATATCTCTTCAAGATTCTTAAAAATTTATTGGCGAACTTAGCTTTGCCTTGAAAATTTTTGGTATTTTTCTTGCATGACTCATAGTGAGGGAACCTTACTACTGTCAGTCATGGTTCTCCCTCATGATCTTCCCTTTTACTTTGTCAATCAAAGTCGTAAGATCCTTAGTCCACTGGGGGCTTGGTGTATCTTGCCTCCTTGACATGGTGAAAGTCTTTCAATGTTATTTCCTTGTACTTTACTGAAAGTATGGGCGTACGCTTATACTACCGCTAAAGTGGGGGCTAAATGTATCGTCATAAAATTGTGACACTTGCAATTTCGACTGCATTTGGGTCTTCACGATGGCGGCACAATGTTGAACCTGAATGGAGACCCGAAACCTATTTACGACATCAAAAACTGCATCTTTCGGCACCTTGGCCTGATCCTCCTTGCACCCTGTTGTCCCGGGAGGTGGGACCATTGTGCCCAGCGCCCTGGTCCCTGGCCCTATTTTGGGCCTGGTCTCTTGTTGGGCATCGGGTCTTAGTGTTTGCAATTTAGAAAATAATGTTCCTAGGTCAGCCTAAGGTTAGAAAAATCAGTCTCCTAACCCTAATTGACAAGTATATAAACTACATTTCCCCTCCCAAAGAGAGGAGAAAAAACCATATGTGTGCAAGAGGCGGAAGCGATAGGCAAACATTCAAACATTTAAACATTCAAGCATTCAAGCATTCCTTCAAGAAATTGAGCATTCTAGGTCTCCATTCAAGGCTAAGTGTTGCATTCAAGACAAGGATTCAACCATTGAAGAGGAGATCACCTACAACATACAAACATTACACCTTTGCATGTAAGAATACAAACATTCTTGCAACAAGGTATCAGTACTTGATTACATTACAAACATTTACATTTACAACATTCTCATTTCTTGGTTAATTCCAAAACCGGGGTTTGACCTGAAGGCAAACCCCTAATCCCTAACCCCCCAATCGTCCTCTCTTTTCTATGTGTAGGTTGCAGGTACGCGGCTGTAATTGAAGATCTGGAATCCTTGCGCAGAGACGAACAGATCCCCCTTCGTTTCGCGGATTTTTCGGAGGACCGTGTGCACTCCGGGTGCCATCGTCCCGTCAACTTTCACTCAAACTTGTAGGACAGCATCGTCTCGACATTTTGCTGCTAATTTCAGGTCCATAGCTTCATCCCGTGTCTCTATCTCCGTCTACAAGTGAATCTTTCCTACTTTTACATACACTCCTAATTCAATCCTTCTATCTACATTCTTTACAAAAGAGGGTATCCTTGCTGTCTCAACCCTTGAAACTCATTTAGAATTCAATCTTGCATTATGTGGGATTGGATCTTGTGAGTTTCAACCCCTCTTTTGAATGTAAAGTCTCTCCTAAGTGAAAACCATCAATCCTAGTGACCTCCTTTCTCTCTCCTTGGAGTGGGGGGAACACCTAGGGTTCGATTTTCCACTTTACAATCAACAAAAGAATCAATCCTTTAATATGTGATCAAAATAAATATTGAAGATTTTCAAGGAGGAAAGGTAAGTAGTCTTGAAACAAATCAACCCACAAGATGATTTTTATTGGTTTAAAACGTAGTGGTGGTGTTTGTATGGAAGAAAAATTTGTTTGTAAGAAAATAAAATTTTAATAGTTCAAAAGAATCTTATTCCTAATTAGATATAAATTAAAATAATTAATTTATATATTAAATTATTTTAGCATCAAACTCCGTCTTTAATGATTAATCTAATCTCAATTAACAATTACGTCTGTCAATAACTACTCTATCCAATAATAACTATGAGTAGGAACTTGACACAATACATCTCTTGTTCAATTTGTAACGATGTTATGAAAGCACCTTAAATTTGGTACATAATTTTATTACATTTATGAATATTTTTTATTTTCTCTATTTAAGAAAACATCTTGAATTTGGTCAATTTATTTTTACAATATCTTTATGTTGACCAAAGATTTGATTATAAAATATTATTTAAAATTTTGTTATTGTAATAATCCAGGAATAAAGAGATTTAGATAAGCACAAGATTTGCACTAAATTGAGCATAGTCGACCATTGCACATATAGGTAGAGTGATTGGGTCGAATTAGAAGTTGAACCCAACACTCAATGAGTGGTGGTAAGTTGCCTACCACAAAGGTAGCATGAGGTGTTGAAAATGAGTTGACACCTCTCTAACAACTCCTATCCGACTTGACATCTTGCATGGACAAGTGTAAAGTGTAAATGTATGACTCTAAGTAGGCTTAATAAGCCTAAGTGTAATTAAATGAAATAAATACACTAACAACTCCCCTTAAGCATATCTTAGGTGGGCATAAGGAAACGAGTCCTGACTACTAGCTTGGTGAGGTACCTATTGGCAATTGACACTCATTCGGTGATTTTCGAAGCTTGGTTTATGGTTTAGGGTTGTCATTGATAGAAACTCTTCTTGGATATTTGATCTGATGGTCATGATTCCTCTTATCCAAAAGCAAGAGTTAATTGGTAGCCAATTAACTGGTAAATCAGGATTATTCTAGTGTAGTTTTGGTTTGGTAAGATTTCCGATGATTGTGGTGTTTTTGGTGACTTAGTTCAAGGTGCAAACGATGAGGCCAACATTGGTAAATCATCTTGGAAAATTATTTTGGTCTGGTGTTGTGTTTTGTTAAATATTGAAGCTGATTTGAAGCTACACATTACACTTTTGATAGCCGTCTTGGTTGAGTTTACTTTTGATATGATTAGATATATAAGACTAAATTGGTGATTGGTTTTCGGTGTATTATAGTTGTGGTGATCCATTTTAGTGCGATTGAGTATAGTTTCACATGTGCATTTGATTCTCAAGTGATCCAGTACCTGATTGAGGCAAAAATAGAGTATTTGCAGAGTGACTATAGTCAAAGTGTAGGTCCCGGAGACAACTGAGAGGGGGGGGTGGATCAGTTGTCTCATAAATTCAAACCAAAAACTTATTAACCAACTTAATGCTTAATACCGGCAAATCAGTTAAGTATGCCGGTAAACAATGTTAACATAAAATTACTATATCGGTAAGAATTAATGCATGAAACATAAGCACAAAGTCATCCACAACACATGACACCAATATTTGTACATGGAAACCCTGTAAGGAGAAAAACCGCGGTGGGAAACCTTACCCACAATCAGATGATACTACTGTAGATAGTAAGTGTACAGGAGGGGTCTACACATGCAGAAAGGCCAACAGCCTAGAGCTCACTGCTCAATCACAAATGGGAGTCACACTGACTACAGTTGGATAGTTAAATCCAATAAGAATGTATTGCACAAAATAGCATCTTCATATGCTGGATTAAGTACCGGTGTAATGCTGATATGCTTCTACAAAAACCTAACTTCACCTTCAAATGATGTCTTCGTGTATGCCTCTGCTTTATCTCGCATATACCCCTTCTTAAATCTTTTTATCATTCCACACTTGATCTTACAAATAAGATCTTACATTTATACCATACCCTAAGACCAATTTTAGTAGGTCGGCTCTACAAGATATTATAATAAAAACATTTTACAAATAATACAATATCTGATGCAATAACTGATTGAACATGTCAGCTTAATGCATTTACAACAATAATAAATTATCTCCATAGCATGCCATGCTGATCTGGAAAAGATAAACCTGCTGGTGTAACCCTAGATAACCTAGACCTGTTTGCCAGTAAAAACAAATATGCAAATAAGAATATACCAATGATTATTACTTCAAAATAAAGTGTCCACATGAGTTATTTTATGTTATCTCCAAAGTAGGTGTATTTAGTAGGTGTTGACATCAATGACAAAACCATACCAAAATACCAACAATCTCCCCCTTTGGCATTGATGGCAACACAAGATGGAAAAACCATCAAAGTGCCAAAATAGAAATGCCAAGTGTAAAACCAACAATCTCCCTAAAGTGACAATCTCTCCCCCTGGGAGCAACATGAGTTATTTTATGTTATCATGTACCAATTTTCACCATAAATATCTCTCCTCAATTGATAATGTGTTTTTTCATATATCTCTCCCCCTTTGACATCAAATGCCAAAGCTACAAAATTTGAAGTCCATACAAAAATACCAACTACTCCCCCTGAGAAGTAGCTTCCTCATCAAATACCAGAATAAAAGATTTGTCCATTTAATTCTGCCAGTTGATGACAATCATCAACTATCTAACTCTCTACTGGTGGAGGGATGACTTCAAGCTGATCTCTGAGATACTCAAAAGTTTCCTTAGGCAAAGGTTTTGTGAAAATATCTGCAAGTTGTTCTTTAGTATTCACATAAACTAGTTTTATCTCCTTTTCTTCGACTTTTTCCCTTAGAAAATTCAGTTTGATAGAAACATGTTTTGTTTTAGAATGTAATACTCGATTCTTAGATATATCAATTGCTGCAGTGTTATCACAATATATAGTAATAGGTTCCTTGCATTTTACCTTTATGTCTTTCAACATCTGCTTAAGCCAAAGTACCTGTGTACAGTTTGTTGCTGCTGCAACATATTTTGATTCTGCTGTTGATAAAGATGTACAACTCTATTTCTTATTAACCAAGAAACTAATCTCTTTCCAAGAAAGAATGCTCCTCTAGTGGTGTTTTTTCTATCATCCACATCTCCTGCCCAATTTGCATCTATGTATGCATATAGATCAAAATTTTCATCTTTAGGATACCATAATCCAAGATTTGTTGTGCCTTGTAAGTACCGGAAAATCCTTTTTACTGTCGATTCATGATTTTCCCTAGGATTACTCTGAAATCTAGAAACTATACATACTGCATTCATAATATCAGGTCTGGTTTGAGTCAAATATAGTAAACCTCCTATCATAGATTTGTATCTAGTTGGATTAACAAGTGTAGATTCATCCCTTTGAGATAATTTGTCATTTGTAGTCATAGGTGTGCTTACTGGTTTAGAGTTCTCCATCCCAAATTTCTTAAGTAGTTCTTTCAAGTACTTAGATTGACTAAAAAATATGCCTTTATCAGTTTGTAAAATCTGCAATCCTAAAAAGAATTTTATTTCTTCGATCATAGACATTTCAAATTCTTGCTGCATTTCAAGAGAAAATTCTTTGCACAATTCATCTTCTCCTCCAAAGATTATATCATCAACAAATACTTCCATAATCAAGATGTCATCATTAGTTACTTTGTAATATAAATTGCTATCTGTATTTCCTTTAGTAAAACCAATCTTTAAAAGATACTTATCCAATCTTGCATACCAAGCTCTTGGAGCTTGTTTTAATCCATATAGAGCTTTTCTTAATCTGCAAACCATATCATTGTCATCTGTCAAGGAAAATCCATCAGGTTGTTCAATATAGACTTCCTCTTCAAGATCTCCATTCAAAAATGTACATTTGATATCCATTTGATAAACTTTGTAATCCTTGTGGGCTGCAAAGGCCAAGAATAATCTAACTGCCTCAATTCTGGCTACCGATGCAAAGGTTTCATTGTAGTCAACTCCTTCTTTCTGAGAATATCCCTTACACACTAGTCTTGCTTTATTTCTGACAACCTTACCATCTTCATTGAGTTTGTTTCTAAATACCCATTTGGTTCCAATTATATTTTTATTTTTAGGCTGGGGAACTAATGTCCAAGTATTATTTTTCTCAATTTGTCCTAATTCTTCTTCCATAGCTTTAATCCAAAATTTATCTTCACATGCCTCATTGATAGATAATGGTTCAATTTGAGAAATAAGACATACCTCTTCATTTTCCAATCTTCCTCTTGTCATGAGTCCTTTAAATTTGCTTCCAATTATCTGATCTTCAGAATGATTCAGTCTTACATACCGGGGTGTCTTAGTCTGTTGTTTTTCTTCAATTACTATGGAATCCTCTGATGATACCAGAGTAACTGGATCATCATTCTGTACCGGTGGATTTATTGTAGGTTCATTTGTCATAATTTTTGTTCCCGGTTTAGAGTCTATATACCTTGAAGTCCCTCTGAATTGTTCATCAATCTTTACATTTGTACTCTCAACAATTTTCTGTAGTCTTTTATTAAAACATCTATATGCTTTACTCTTAGATGAATAACCAAGAAATATTCCTTCATCACTTCTAGGATCAAACTTGCCAATAAACTCATCTCTTCTAATATAACATTTACTTCCAAAAATTTTGAAATACTTAAGAGTAGGAGTATTACCAAACCATAGTTCATGAGGGGTCTTATCGGTTTCACCTTTGATGTAAACTTTGTTGAATGTATAGACAGTAGTGCTTACTGCCTCTCTCTAGTACACATGTGGTAGATTTGCTTCTGATAACATACTTCTTGCTGCATCCAAAATAGTTCTATTTTTCCTTTCAACAACTCCATTTTGTTGTGGTGTCCGAGGTGCTGATAACTGTCTTTTGATTCCATTTACTTCATAGAATGAATTAAAATCTTTAGATGTGAATTCTCCTCCTTGATCTGATCTTAAACATTTAATTTTTTTACCGGTTTCATTTTCAACCATTGCTTTGAATAGCTTGAACTTCGCAAGTGCTTTTGATTTTTCTCTGAGAAAAGTAACCTAACACATTCTAGAATAATCATCAATAATTAGCATGAAATATCTATCACCTTGTAAGCTTTTAGTTCTAATTGGACCACATAAATCAGTGTGAATTAAATCAAGGGCATTATTGGATTTTTCTGGAATACTTTTGAAACTAGCTCTAACTTGTTTTCCAAATTGACATTCCTTGCAAATTGTATTATGAGGTTTCACAATTTTAGGTAGATCTCTAACTGCCTTAGAAGTACTAATTTTTACCATGCAATCAAAATTTACATGACATAGTCTTTTATGCCATAGCCAACTTTCATCTATATGTGCAATTAAGCATGCCTTTTCACTGTTATTCAAATGAAAGATATTACCTCTAGTATGATTACTGGTTGCAATTTCCAAACCAGTTCTACTCATGATTTTGCATTTTCCATTTTTAAATTGTAATTGAAAACCTTTCTCAACTAATTGACCAACACTTAAAAGATTATGTTTTAATCCTTCAACATAGTAGACATTTTCAGTGTTATGTTTACCATCAAGAGATATTGAACCCTTACCTTTGATTGAACAAGCTTTGTCATCTCTGAATCTTACTAAACCTCCATTGTATTCTTGAAAGTTCAAGAATTTACCTTTGTCTCCAGTCATGTGATGTGAGCATCCTGAGTCAGTAATCCATTCATCCTTTGATTCAACTTTAGCTGCTAGGGCTTGTTCTACTGGTTGAGCAATAGGTATCGGTTGATCTTTTGTTATAGCAACAAAGACCCATCCATTGTCTGTTGTATCCTCTTCAGAATTATTAGTCACACCTTCATCAACAATGTAACAAGATTTATCTTTGTTTTTCTTAAATCTATATCTCTGGTATTCAGGATTAGGTTTGTATATTCTTCTAACTTCTTCTCTTAGTCTAGCATGTCCATCAGGGCATCTTGAAGCCATATGACCAATCTTATTGCAGTTAAAACATTTAAAGGGTGCTTTACCTTCATACTTACTTCCAATTAGGCCTTTTGGCATTTTTCTTGCAAATAGTGCTTCAAGTTCTTCAAGCTCTTCATTCTCCTTCCTGGTTTCTTCAATTTCTCTTGCATAAAAGGCTCTCCAGTCTGAGTTGTCAAAGGATGGAGTAGATGATGTTGATGCTTTGAAGGCCAAATCAGTTTTTATAGTAGTAACAGGACCAAATTCCTCAATTTCAAAAGCTGAAAGTTTTCCAATCAATGTATCCCTAGTTACTAATGTATTAGGCATTGTTCTCAACTCATTTATAGCAGTAACCTTCATTTTATATGCCGGTGGCAAACCTCTTAATATTTTTGAAACAATCTCATCTTCACTCAAGGTTCCTCCACAACATTTGATACCCAAAACAATTTCATTTACTCTTTCCATAAAAGCAGAAATCCTTTCATCTTCTTCCATTTTCAGATGTTCATACCTAACTCGAAAGCTTTCAAGTTTTGCAATTTTGACTGTGGAGTCCCCTTCATTTAGTGTTTCCAAATGATCCCAAATAGCTTTTGCAGTGGACCTATCTGATAATCCCATGATTTGTTGATCTGATAATGCACTCAAGAGTGCTTCTCTTGCTTTGCAATCATTTTCTTCATCTTTAGCTAAAGTAGTGGGAGCAGTCTAACCAGCTACAGCAGTAGTATAACCATTCTTAGTAACTTCCCAAATGTCTTTACCAATGCAATTCAGATGTGTCTCCATTCTAATTTTCCATATCCCATAGTTGGTTCCATCAAGTTTAGGACTATCCTTTCTGAAATAATTAGTAGACATTGGATCTCCTCAAGTTGTTAAACTTCTGCAAGAAGAGGACTAGGCTCTGATACCAATTGTAGGTCCCGGAGACAACTGAGGGGGGGGGGGGGGGGGGTGAATCGGTTGTCTAATAAATTCAAACCAAAAACTTATTAACCAACTTAATGCTTAATACCGGTAAATCAGTTAAGTATGCTGGTAAACAATGTTAACAGAAAATTACTATACCAGTAAGAATTAATGCATGAAACATAAGCACAAAGTCATCCACAACACATGACACCAATATTTGTATGTGGAAACCCTGTAAGGGGAAAAACCATGGTGGGAAACCTTACCCACAATCAGATGATACTACTGCAGATAGTAAGTGTACAGGAGGGGTTTGCACATGCAAAAAGGCCAACAACCTAGAGCTCACTGCTCAATCACAAATGGGAGTCACACTGACTACAGTTGGATGGTTAAATCCAATAAGAATGTACTACACAAAATAGCATCTTCATATGCTAGATTCAATACCAGTGTAATGCTGATATGCTTCTACAAAAACCTAACTTCACCTTCAAATGATGTCTTCGTGTATGCCTCTGCTTTATCTTGCATATACCCTTTCTTAAATCTTTTTCGCATTCCACACTTGATCTTACAAATAAGATCTTACATTTATACCATACCCTCCAATTTTAGTAGGTCGGCTCTACAGGATATTACAATAAAAATATTTTACAAATAATACAATATCTGATGCAATAACCGATTGAACATGTCGGCTTAATTCATTTACAACAATAATAAATTATCTCCATAGCGTGCCATGCTGATCTAGAAAAGATAAACTTGTCGGTGTAACCCTAGATAACCTAGACCTATTTGTCGGTAAAAGCAAATATGCAAATAAGAATATACCAATGATTATTACTTCAAAATAAAGTGTCCACATGATGTCTTCGACATTACCAAGTGTCTTCCATGTCATTGTAGGTACCGGTGAACATTATATCCTGTCGGTTAACCATATACCGATAACTGTTGCATAGTTTACTGTTTGCCGATGAATGTTGCTGGATCTCCAAAGTAGGTGTATTTAGTAGGTGTTGACATCAATGACAAAACCATACCAAAATACTAACACAAAGATCATGTTTTTAACTGAAACTCATTCTTGCACTGTCACATGCTACTTTAGAGTTTATTTTACTGTATTTCAGTATTGTAATCAAATTGTAAGTCAGTGAGACTTCCCTAAGGGTTCTAGCCTTCCGAGCCTAAATTCAAAATGCAAGTGCATTCCCCATCTATGTAATATTTATGTACTCTTGGCCATAGTGTATGAATATTGTGGGTTCCAACCCCACTGTGGTTTTTCCCTTTCCGGGTTTCCATGTGAAAATTCCACTGTTGTGGATCTATGGTTTATTTATTGCTTGTTTATGTTCTTTACTGTTATGCATTGTTGATCGGTGGATAAAGAATAAGTTTGCAAATTTAGTTTTTGGCAGATCACTAATTCACCCCCCCTTCTTAGTGATCCTAGATTCCAACAGTGACCATGTACAATGAAATATCTCATAAAGCAAAGTAAGAAAGAAAACCTAGTGGGAAAAAACTATCCTCCAAAAAAGGGATAAGAAGAGAAGGCCATGACTTAGGCCCCCCTTAAGGTAGAATTTGTTACAAAGAAGTCAATGTTTGCACCAGGAGTGTCAAAGTGTGACACAACCAAGTACTAATGTCAATGAAGACTGACCGATGAATCACTCACTGCAACAAAATGAAGATCGGGCATGGAGAAACATGCTTTGAGCATCAACTAAATACTCGTTAATGATATAATAATACAATCAAAGTCTCACCAGAGCCATGTACAAATGTGTAGAATCAAAGTCTCAACTAGAGCCATGCATCAAGTCTCACAAGAAATTTCTAATCTATGGAGTACAAGAGAATTACATCACATATGTTATCAATGACAAAGTACAAAAAGATGTGGAACTTTATATTAATGCATTACAATATAGATTTTTGTAAGGGAATCCATATGGTGTGCAAGATGACTTCCTATTCTGGATGTGTAGGAAGTGATGTGGTTGTCTTTGAAGTTTGCACATGATCCAAAGATTGAACCTCATAATACTAGTTTCCAAACCCATAGCGTTGAAAACAGGTATGCATAATTTGTTGCAAAGAAGCATGCATGCTTAATGTGAAGCATTTCTAAATTCATATGGAGCAACAAGTAAGAAGATCGCAATGTTTTTCATACAACATTATTGCACATGCCCATAATTCTCAAGAAGGATACCCTGCTTGATTTAATATTTGATGGACCCCCCTTGTTTTTGGCACTTTATAGAAGGAATGCTTTGTAACTAACCCAAAAATTGACACTTTATAATGAGAGTGTGTGAGTGTTCTAGTTAAATTTGTGACAAAAAACATACACTTCTACCAAAAACAACACTCAATTTTGAGTTGCCTAGCAAAAATTATGAGCAAAACATTTTTGCCTAATTACAAAATTAACCTTCCTCCAAATTAAAAAAAAATTCAATAAAAGAAAATTTGCCAAAATATTTGGAATAAAAAAACCCACCAAAGGCACATGAATAGTACCCTTTTTGGCCTCATTAAACTTGACGTCTGTTAGATATTTTTGATTTGGAAATTTTCCATGACCTGTCATTGGTCAGGTTGTCTGGGTGTCAATGTGGGTAGGTGTCCAGCCGCATGGTGTCTACGTGGATACATATGGCATTCGTAGGGGTAGATCTGAAGACCTAGAGGTTTCAGGTTGTAGCTACTTTGGCTACAAAATGGCATGCCTCTATATGATGTCGAAGGCATACCATTCAAGTACAACAAGTCCATGAGAGCGACGTTCTTGGGACCCATAGATGACATGGAGGAATTCATGGTTGCGATGACGTGGATGATGTTGTCGTTTTGCATTTGACAAAAAAACTTGCTCATGGCTAACATTTTCTCAGTCGTTGTCACCGCAATGTGATGGTTACATCGGGCGAGGCAATTAACATACTGCCGGGCAAGCGGTTTACATTTTTCGGTGACCGCCAATTTTGATTTTATTTATTTTGAATGGCCATGTGGCCATTTTTGTGGGTAACCCGCTTTATTGCATCCATGAGTCGACTAACATCGACATGCACATGTTATGGGCACAATTTTCAATTTTTTTTTTTAATTTTGAATGAAAACTCGATTTCGCGAAAATTGAAAATATATTTCATCTGGTAGCTACATGCAGAACACACTGGTGGAGGCGAAACAAAATATTCGACCATGTAAATTCATGTCCCTGATTGAATCACTGAGTGAAGGAGCTACGTTTCAATTGTAGTTATAGGTATGCATTCTCAAAATATGTGTGGCTTCGAAGGGGAGGAGAAAAGTCAACCGCATGCATAACGCAAAATGTCTAGGTATATTGTTAGTCCTATTGTTATCACCTATTAACACGCGGGTTTTTTTCATGTGCAGGGAGGAGGTATCGTAGCGTACATGGGGTGGTACGATTGAAGATTGTTGTGTAGGGTTATGGCAGCATCGGTAAATTAAAATCCTAATAGATAAAGATAGTTTTATGATTCCTTCATCAACCTTGTGTTTGAAATTGTAAATTTTTATATCATTTTTGTATTGTAGAGGTGGTTGTGAGTGTTCCCTCGAGACGTGTCAAAAGGACAACAATTTGGGTGGAGGAGGTGGGTGCGGTAATTTGAAACCCTAATACATTCGATAAAAATTTATTTATTTCCTGTGTCATTTTTTGTTCTGTTTGTGAAAATTAGGCATCATTTTGCAACATGGTCATGTCAGGAAACCAAGGTTCCTTGTTTGATTGTTGACGGCTCATTGTTGAGGGCTGATTTTTGGGATTTTGTTGAAAATCGTCAGGGTTTGCATTGTTTGTTTGCGTTTTGGTATGTGTTAGTATATATATGTCAATATGAAGCAATACACACACACACACACACAAACATATCTACTGCAATATAGAGGAAAATGATAGAATAAACATAGATAAAAGAAACTATGGAAATATTATGCTCTATTTCCATTATTCTCAGGTGCTCATTAGATTAAAAAAAGAAAATGATAAGTTCTAATACTAAATGTAAAGTACAGATGCCAAGCAACAAGATGAGAGGGGGGGTGAATCATACAAACTTAAACTTCAATAATATCAACATATTCAACCTAGGTAACCTTATCAGAAAAACATTAAAGCATGTAGACCTATAAACAGATAAGATCAAAAAACATATAACGCTAGATTTAACGTGGAAACCCAAATAGGGAAAAACCACTTTGGGATTTCGGACCCATCAAGAAATATACTCTTCTAGAGTATGCTTGGTTAAAAGCAAATCCTATTAAAGGTTACAAACACATTGCTAAATGTGACCCGGTTAAGGGATTTCCCTCAGATCTGTTAGGATCTTCACCTTGTTAGAAGTGACCTTGTGAAAGGATTTCAAACACTCACTCAGAATGTCACCTTGCTAGAGGATTTTACAAATAAGACTGTTAAGTCCACTTGGTTAAGAGATTTTTCTGTTACTTCACAAAATAACATTAATGAAAATATATATCTGCAACTTCACATCTAAAAATGCTAAAGCAGATTCTTATTTGCTCAACACAATCTAGACATAAGATTTATCTAGTCCTCTGCTGAGCTCTATACTCTATTATTCAAACAGTTCTTCAAGCTTATGTGCTCAGTAATCACTATGTAGCATCCCTATGCATACACTTGCTTGCATACATTGTTTATCAACAATTCCTTATTTATAAACAATTTGCTAACCACTTAATCTCCTTGATCACATTTCCCATGATCAATCATAGCCATCAGATCTTCAAACTTGACTAGGTTCAATGTATCCTTCGATCTGAAAATGTTTTACCTCACCTCGGAACTTGCATATATTTCTTGAAACTTGTGCTAAGGTATTGTGGTTCAATTTGAGCTATAGATCTTCCTGCCAATTTTACATTGCCATAGATCTTTAAAAAACTTCATACATGTTGTATCAATCATTTAATCAACTCCAGCTCATCAGCTTCCATCATTAAATAATGCTTGTATTCATTCAATGCATTCTGTTATTGCTCGGTTACAACTTGGTGAACACTAAACTTCACTCGGTAGACATTCCGCCTTCATTAACCAATAGCGATAACCTTGGGGTTTACCAACTAGGTTCTTTGCTCGGTAACATAGTATAGTATCAACCTTGCAATTAACAACATATGTAGAATATCAAAACAATCTAAACATCATGATCTCATCATTGTCTAACTTAGTAATAGTTGCCCATTGAATAACTTATTCATCCCCTTATTCATCATATTCTTTATGTGTCTTTTACGGACTTCTTAATTCTCTTCAAAACATTCTTCTTAAGATATGGCAACATCATACTGAATTAGAAAATCAATTTCTTGACATCAATGACAAAATAATAATATTAAGACAATAAAACATCCTTAATCGGTTATATCCATATTCATCAACAACCTTCTCAATATCCTTAATGAAATGCCAACAATCTCCCCCTTTGGCATTAATGGCAAAACCAATTGATTTGACTTGATTGATTCAGATTGCTATGAAATTCTGAAATGCTTCTGAAATGCAAATGCTCTCCTTCTATCAACAGAATTCTCCCCCATACATTAATCTTCTCTTTGTCTTCTCCTTTTTCTTCTCCTCAGTCTTCTCCCTCATTCTACAGTCTTCTCCCCCTTTGACAACAATGCCAAAAAGTAAAAGAACTAAACCATAATTTCTTCCTGTGAGAAGTAATTCCTCTGATATGTATCAACTCAGTCTCGGTTAGAGCATTTTGATCAATTCATGTTCCCTGTATAATTTCCTACACAACTTTATAAAAAATAACTTCTAAAGTGTAAATCAGCATCAACTTCTAAAAGATATTCTTTAGAGTCATCGAATTGAAACTTTCACCGAACTCAGTCAGTGAATGGAAGATAGGGTAGGACCCCTAACTTGCTTCTGAGATACTCAAAAGTGTCATTTGGTAGTGGCTTGGTGAAGATGTCTACTATTTGTTCCTTTGTGCTAATATACTCCAACACCACTTTCTTCTCTTGAGCTTCTTCTCTAAGATAATGATATTTGATAGAGATGTGCTTTGTCTTAGAGTGCATAATAGGATTCTTTGAAATATTAATGGCACTAGTATTGTCACAGAATATAGTTACTAGCTCAGTAACTTCCTCATTTATGCCTTCCAACAATTGTTTTATCCATGCTATATTAGTGCAATTCAATGTTGCAGCAACATACACAGTTTCTATTGTTGACTGTGAAACACATCCTTGTTTCTTGCTAAGCCAACTCACTAGTCTTTCTCTTAAAAAGAAAGCTCCACCACTTGTGATTTTCCTGTCATCAATGTTGCTTGCCCAATTAGCATCAGTATAAACTTTTAAATCAAAATCATTTCTCTTCTGATATACTAAGCCATAATCCTCAATGCCTCTTAGGTATCTAAAAATTCCTTTGATTGATGTCATATGTGTTTCCTTTGGATCTGCAGAAAATCTTGCAACTATACCTACTGCATGTGCTATATCTAGCCTGTTGTGAACAACATATTGTAACTTTCCAATCATAGATCGGTAAAGTGTTTCATCAAAAAATGCAAATTCATCCTTCTTTGATAATTTACAGTTGGTAGTCATAGGAGTGCTTACAGGTTTTGAATCCTCCATTCCAAATTTCTTCAAGATTTCCTTTATGTACTTGGATTGGGTAATGAAGATCTTATCTTTCATTTGCAGTATCTGTAAACCTATAAAATACTTTATCTCACCAATTAGTGACATCTCAAATTCTTTGCTCATTTCATTTCCAAAGTTCTTGCATAAAGAGTCACTTCCACAAAATATAATGTCATCAACAAATATGGCTGAAATCAGTATTCCATTTTCATCATTCTTCATGTACATATTGTTGTTTTCACTTGTTCTTACAAAACCAATCTTGATCAAATAAGAGTGTAATCGTTCATACCATGCTCTAGGTGCTTGTTTCAAACCATATAAAGTTTTGTTCAATTTACATACCTGATCTTTATTCTTGTCTTCAACAAATCCTTCAAGTTGTTCAATAAAAACTTCTTCTTCTAATATACCATTCAAAAATGCAGATTTGACATCCATTTGATATACTTTGAAATTCTTATAAGCAGCATATGCCAACAATGTTCTTACTCCTTCAATTCTAGCCATAGGTGCAAAAGTTTCACCATAATCAATTCATTCTTCTTGAGCATATCCTTTGCACACTAGTCTTGCTTTATTTCGAATGACCTCACCTTTTTCATTCAACTTGTTTCTGAAAATCCACTTAGTACCGATTACATTTTTGTCTTCGGTTTTGGGACTAGTGTCCATGTGTCATTCTTCTTGATTTTATCAATCTCTTCTGTCATAGAATTTATCCAATCTTCACTGTTAAATGCCTCTTTCCCTATTCTTGGTTCAAATTAAGATATCAGACATGTGTTCTGTCTCAGTTTATTCCTTGTCATCACTGGATCATCCTTATCTCCTATAATCTGACTTGATGCATGATTTCTTCTAACATACTTGGTTAATACAGGCTCAATAGGCTCTCTATGACCTTCTTCATCACTCGGTAACTAAATATTTTGATTTCTTTCAACAGTCTTCTTGGTAGGACTTGTCGGTTGAACATAGACAAATTCATCATACTCTTCTGGTTCTTTGGAATTTCCTTCATCATTTCTTTCTGCAAATTCATCAATTTTCACATTTGCACTTTCTACTATTTTGTTAGATGATTTGATTAGACATTTAAATGATTTTCTTCTAGAAGAATAACCTAGGAATGTTCCTTCTTCACTTTTCTGATCAAATTTGCCATTTCTATCATCTTTGTGAACATAGCATCTACTTCCAAAGATTTTAAAATAACTTACATTAGGTTTCTTATCATACCAGATTTCATAAGGTGTCTTCAATGTTCCTTTCTTCAGTTGTGCTCGGTTCAGAGTGTAAACTGCTATGCTGATTGCTTCTCTCCAAAATGTCTGAGGTACCTTCTTTTCAATCATCAAGGTTCTGGCACAATCCACAATAGATCTGTTTCTTCTCTCAGCTATTCCATTCTCTTGTGGATTTCTCGATGCAGAGACTTGTCTTTTAATACCATGATCATTGCAGTATAAGTTAAACTCATCAGATGTGAACTCTCCTCCTCTATCTGGTCTAAGACATTTCAGTTGTCTTCTTATTTCATTTTCAAATCTTGCCTTGTACCATTTAAACATTTGAAAAGCTTCTGATTTTTCTTTTAAAAACATAACTAACCTCATCCTTGAATAGTCATCCACAAATAATATGAAATATTTGTCACCATAATAACTTTGAACTTTCATAGGACCACAAAGATCAGTATGCACAAGATCTAAAATTCCCTTAGAAGTGTAAGACTTACTTGTAAAGCTTGATCTTGTCATTTTACCCATCTGGCATCCTCAGCATATAGCATTCTCAGGTTTTTCCAAACTTGGTAGACCTCTTACTCGGTGCTTCTTACTTATTTTGATCAAATTATCAAAATTTACATGACAAAACCTTTTATGCCATAACCAGGTATCATTTATCTTTGCATAAAGACAATTATTCAGAGTTGAGTCAAGATGAAATGTGTTACCTTTTGTTTGTGTCCCGATAGCAGCTAACTTTCCATGCTTGTCATAAACTTTGACAATTCCATTCTAAAACTCTATTCGGTAACCTATGTTGTTTAGTTGTGCTACACTCAACAAATTATATTTCAATCCTTCAACCCAATAAACATCATCACATTTACCATTGTCAAGAAGTGTTATGGATCCTTTACCTCTAACCGGACATGGTGCATCATTACCAAATCTTACATATCCTCCATCATAATCTTCTAACATAACAAACTTGTGTTTATCTCTAGTCATGTGATGTGAGAATCCACTATCTATGATCCAAGAATCATTTTTACTTATATGAGATAGTAGGGCTTTTTCTTCATACCTTTCTTCATCTGATCTATCTTTGATAGCAACATAAACTACTTCCTCTGTATCAGTTTCATCTGATCTATCATCATTAGATTCCTCATTAGCTATTAGGCATGTCTTTTTATCTCTTCTCCTGAAGTCTCGGTGTCCTCTGTAATGGTTATCTTTCTGTCTGTCATCTCGGTAATCTCTCTTTTCACTAGATTTTTTGTTAGGACAGTTAGAAGCCATACGTCCAATTCTATCATAACTAAAACATTTCAAAGGTAGTTTTCCTTTATACTTACCTTTTCCTCTCGGTAGCCTTCTAGCTAATAATGCTTCAAACTCTTCTTGCTTTCTAATTTCCTCATACAGTTTGTGCACTTTTTCCATATTCTTACGAAATCTTTCACTTGCTCCACTGTGATCTCCTTCAGAATACTTGCTCATTCTATCATTGTAATCATCAGATTCATCAAGATGAAAAGAACTGAAAGCAGATTCTACTTTGTTTACCGAAGACCCACCGTTATCAAAATTACTTAACTCAAATGCATGTAGCTTATCGATAGTAGTATCTAAAGAAAGTGGCATATTAGGTATAGACCTCAATTCATTGATTGCAGATACTTGAATTGCATAAGCCCGTAGAAGGGTTCTCAACACCTTACTTGTTATATCCTTTTCTTCAATAGTTCCACCTGCTCCTTTGATTTGATTGACAATCTCCTTTAGTCTTGTACTATACTGGGTTATGTTCTCACCTTCATTCATCCTCATAGATTCAATTTGTCCTCTTAAACTATCTACTTTTTCTCTTTGCACATGTTCATCACCACCATACACAGATATGAGCTTATCCCACATTGCCTTTGCATCATTACAGCCTTCTAGATCATTAAACTCTGAGTCGGTCAATGCAGATGTTATTTCAATCATAGCTTGAATATGTTCTTTCTTTGCCTTTATCTCTTCCATTGTCAATGGATAGGTGCTCGGTGTAATGAAATCATTCTCTAGATAATAAACAACATATTCTCCAACTCCTGATAAGTGCAGCTTCATCCTTTTCTGCCATGTAGAGAAACTTGACTTGTTCAGCTTCGGTGCATCTCTCTTATACATCTTTGGATCTTTGCCTCAAGTGCCTTCAAACTTTTTCTCCTAGAGTCCAAAGCTCTGATACCAATTGATAAGTTCTAATACTAAATGTAAAGTACATATGCCAAGCAACAAGATGAGAGGGGGGGGGTGAATCATTCAAACTTAAACTTCAATAATATCAACAAATTCAACCTGGGTAACCTTATCAGAAAAACATTAAAGCATGCAGACCTATAAACAGATAAGATCAAAAAACATATAACACCAGATTTAACGTGGAAACCCAAATAGGGAAAAACCACTTTGGGATTTCGGACCCACTAAGAAATATACTCTTCTAGAGTATGCTTGGTTAAAAGCAAATCCTGTTAAAGATTACAAACACATTGTTAGATGTGACTCAGTTAAGGGATTTCCCTCAGATCTGTTAGGATCTTCACCTTGTTAGAAGTGACCTTGTGAAAGGATTTCAAACACTCACTCAAAATGTCACCTTGCTAGAGGATTTTACAAATAAGACTATTAAGTCCACTCGGTTAAGAGATTTTATGTTACTTCACAAAATAACATTAATGAAAATATATATCTGCAACTTCACATCTAAAAATGCTAAAGCAGATTCTTATTTGCTCAATACAATCTAGATATAAGATTTATCTAGTCCTCTGCTGGGCTCTATACTCTATTATTCAAACAGTTCTTCAAGCTTTTGTACTCGACAATCACTATGTAGCATCCTTGTGCATACACTTGCCCACATACATTGTTTATCAATAATTCCTCATTTATAAATAATTTGCTAACCGTTGAATCTCCTTGATCACATTTCCCATGATCAATCATAGCCATCAGATCTTCAAACTTGACTAGGTTCAATGTATCCTTTGATCTGAAAACATTTTACCTTGCCTCGAAACTTGCATATATTTCTTGAAACTTGTGCTAAGGTATTGTGGTTCAATCTGAGTTGTAGATCTTCCTGCCGATTTTACATTGTCATAGATCTTTAACAAACTTCATACACATTGTATCAATCATTTAATCAACTCCAGCTCATTAGCTTCCATCATTAAATAATGCTTGTATTCATTCAATGCATTCTGTTATTGCTCGGTTGCAACTCGGTGAACACTAAACTTCACTCGGTAGACATTCCGCCTTCATTAACCGATAGCGGTAACCTTAGGGTTTACCGACTAGGTTCTTTGCTCGGTAACATAGTATAGTATCAACCTTGCAATTATAAACATATGTAGAATATCAAAACAATCTAAACATCATGATCTCATGATTGTCTAACTCGTTAATAGTTGCCCATTGAATAACTTATTCATCCCCTTATTCATCATATTCTTTCTATGTCTTTTACCGACTTCTTAATTCTCTTCAAAACATTCTTCTTAAGATATGGCAACATCATACTGAATTAGATAATCAATTTCTTGACATCAATGACAAAATAATAATATTAAGACAGTAAAACATCCTTAATCAGTTATATCCATAGTCATCAACAACCTTCTCAATATCCTTAATGAAATGCCAACAATCTCCCATTGTCTGTTATAATGCCAACAGAAAACCTACAGTCCCATAAATCCCCCTTCAACAATGAGCCAGAATAGACAGAGGCTGCTTCAACAAGGAGCCCTTCAACAATAATGTTTTCGTTTGTGCATTAGTCTTACTTTTTCCATGTTAGGCAAATAAAAAAGGTGCCATGTTTGCTATTATCAAACAAAAAATAGATGAACTCCTAATTGTCAGCAAACAACAGATCAACTCCTAAACAAGAGCAGGTCACACACAGTCAAGGAATGGTTGCATCAACTAGTCAACAACCTGATTTTGAGGAGTCTGTTTGCATCAAAAGGCAAACCATAACATGTAAACAAGGTCAAAACCACATAAAAGAAGCTCAATTTTAAACAAAATATTTTACCTCACTGTGTCTTTCATGTAGCTATTAGGTGCCTGCCTGTTGTATTTGCATATATATTTATTCTCGGACATGTATGTTGATGCATGTCATTGGTACGATGTGTCCTTTTTGGAGCCAGAATAGACACATGTCATGCATGTCGATTCATGTTATTGTTACAATCTCATTTTGAAGCCAGAATAGACATGCCACAAGTTGGAAGCACCTAATCACACTTGAAAAGTGCATAATAAACATATATGCAAATATATGTGGGAGGCTATGTGTATTGTGGCTCGACAGTGGACGTATCGTACCAACAACATGCATCGACATACATTTCCAAGACATGCATACCATGCCAACTTCTCGTGGTGCTTCAACCTATGACACTAAGCAAACAGGCCCTAATCTCACTTTCAACCACACACTTGTGGAATACGAAAGAGCCTAGAGGTATCACACAATTGGCTACTTCTTTTTATGGAAGAGAGAGCCACGGGCTACCTATTAGGATTTCTATTCCTTTGTTGCAAATGATAGATAGAATGATGCAAGTTCATTTCCCAACCCCAAAGTGCAAGTATGAACTAATAACAAGATTGCAGAATTGAACTTAAACAATGGAAAGCTATAAACACAAGGACAAGACAAGAATGCAAATGCGTACCCGGAGTTAAAATCTGAGTGAAAATGTTCGGGACGGGGGCGCGGTCACCACTGTCCTGATTTTGCCCCTGAAACTACTCTGGAAACTGCTGTTTTGCAAAGCTGTCAAAAATGCTAAAAACTGTTGTCTAACAGAGGGACCAGGGCACCCAACGCCCCTGTCCTGGTAGGACCAGGGCACCCCACACCCCTATCCTGGTCTTTTTCTCTGAAATTTGGTGTGTGGTTCAGTCTCCATCTGCTTCTCCTAGATCTGTAACTTGCGGCGTCGTCTGAATCCCGAAATCTGCACTTATATCTAAAAAGGTGTTTTGGGTGGCTATATAGGGTTTTGCCTTAGTCAAACCCCCGCTTCGGTGATTTCCACCTCCACGAATAGCCAAGTTGTATTGTAAAAGTATTGTGTGTGCAGACCTTGTGTGTGTGCAAGATCCTAAAATGCAAGTAAGCAAGCTAGAGCAACCTAGAAAGTAAACCCTAATTGCTTGTAATTGACAAAGTAAATGCTCCAAATCAAGATGCAAAGTGATCTAAAGAATGAATACAAATGATATAATGAGGCTTATGCAAAGACATGAAAACAACATGAAATCATACCCAACCCCAAGGGAGGGGTATAAGCCAATCTTCAGTCAGTAATCCCTATTGCTCTTCAATGTCTTCAAAGCCCTAAATGGATAAATGAAATTGATGAATGCTTGATGGATGAATGTTGAATATTGTTGAAGTCTTCAAAGATCTGCTCTTTCGCTGCCTAGAGGGTCCCTGAAACCAAAAATTCGGATCCTTTCAAATGAAGAAAGAGAGCTCTTAAATATGAAACCCTAGGTCTTAATTTCAACTTTTGGCCGACCTAGAGATTGAATCTCCCACCAATTTCTTGGGGTTAAGCTTTATTCTATGATTGGATCGCGCTCCTAAAATTTTGAGAAAAATGTCTGGGACCATGTGCACTCCGGGCGCCATGGTCCTGACAACTTTTCACCAAATTTTTAGGGCCATTGGATATGATGATTTTAGAGAGAATCCCAAAGTTACAAGTGATTTTGAGATGTTTTGACCCCCGAAATCAAGCCCCCAAGTTCAAAATAGGACCTAATTAGGGTTTTTGATTAAATGATGTATTGGAGGAATAAAATGAAAAGGGCACACTTTAATGAAAGGGCCCAACTTTATGATGTGGAAGATGATGAAATAGAACCTTAGACCTAATTAATTTAATTAATTAAGTGCTAAAGGGGAAATGCAATGCAAAATACAAAATGCGCCAAGACGGGTGCTAAACTAGGTGTGAAATTGTACCACCCTAGCAAGTGCGTACAATTTACGACGCTACACAACCCATGGTATGTGATGTGGATTTGTTGTTGAGTTCTTGGTTTCAATCCTCGGGGCCCACGTAAAATTATGTGGACATGCTGAAGGATGGTTGTGGCATGCTTCATGGTTACCATCAGTTTATTGTGCATAACACGCACATTAAAAGCTTGCGAATGAAGGAATCACATTCGGAGGGCATCTCGGCAGGAAGAAGAGGTCACGGGCTGCAAAAATTGGTACTTTTGTCAAAGAAAAAACTAGCATGAAACTCAAGTTACTCTCGCAGTGGGACACCTCTATTGTGGCTGCAAAAAATAGAATGGGGGGACTAACACCCCATGTTTGTGGCAGGTTTTTAATCGTAGGTTTTGCATTTGATGGTTGCTTTTGTCTAACACAGCACTATTAGTCTATATGATTTGTCTATTTTGGAACCAAAAGAGACACAACCTCTCGGACCATTGTTCATATATGGGTTGTGATTTGATGCAGCTAACAGCGATAAAGCCAAAGGCTAACACACGATGCAATTTACAATAGATGGACTTAGTCAATAAAAAGGCTTGAGAATAGACAAATGGTACTGCATTTTAGTGACATGTTATCCAATTGCATCCGTTGAATGTAAAATATAGTGTAAAATGTGTGACTAAGTTGTGTGTTCATCGGACCATAGCGTTGATTTTGAGTCAGAATAGAGGCGTCCATCCTTGAGCACACAACAATAGTGCGAAAATAGGTGGTTGATATAGACAACTCTGGCACTATGGCAAATGGACAGATATAATTTAGGTGATATAAATTACTTAGTGGTAGTTTATATTGAATGTTAAACTGGATTTTCATATATGAACATGTAGGTTCCTTTTATGTCTTTTGAAATGCATGTACTTCCCAATGTAGAATACCAGTAACATTAGTTATCCATGCAGGTTGTTGATTTTCAAAGACTATTGAGTAGTCCCCCGGCAAATGTCCAGACATTCCCAGGTTGTTGCTCTCTCTCCCTTGTTTAATACTACTTGCACAGTAATGTCCCCTTATTAATAATCTTTGGTCTCGTGCAATCGTTTGAAAGTCGCTTGTTATATATATATATATATATATATATATACATATAGTTTTTTGTATATAATTTTTTTATGCAATACAAATGTATGTATAAATTTCAGTTCTTGATCATGTAATATTAATGTCCTTACTTTTACTGAATTTGATAATAATGAAAATGAACAATACAATTGGCTGATGCCTTACATTATATGTTATAGATGCACCATATTAGACAATAAGATATAATTTTTGAACCTAAACGTAGTTTGATTGTTATTTATGGATCTTTGAGTCATGAAACCAGTGTTGAATATATGAACCAGAATCTTGATTCTTGTGAACTATGTGTTATAAATTTATATATATTTTGTTGATTTGCATGAGAGTGTTAATGTTCATCCTAGTGTATTTGTATTTCTAGATTATTGATGTTCGTGATGTTTGAGAAGTACATGTGTTTGATGATCCAACTCCGATTTGAAATGTGATTTGGGCTTCTGTTTCAAATGTCTCGGGTTGGCATGGCGAATTCCTCACGTGTCTATCCTTCAAAGTGTTTTTCCTTTTTTCGTTTCGTAACTTAAGACTACATTTTTAATAAATAATAATATTCCAATGTCAAAAAAGAGATGGAAGCTTTAGAATAGACACTCGTTTCAAAAGAATTGTGTCTTTCGAAAATGAATTGGAGGTCTTTATACCCATTAATTATCATCAAAGACTTTGTTAATGGTAATGAATCCCTGTGTATTCTCTGACATAGATTGACCATCTTGATTACTGCACACTCATTTTATAGCATCGATTTTGCAATTAGCGGCTGCGATTGACTAACCTGTCGGTAACACGTGTAGAAAAGGTCCATTTTGGAGCCAGAATAGACACAGCCGATTCGTTAAGCGTGTTTTGCATCCTTCTTTATCAATCCTTAAGAAAGTCTAGTTTTTGTGTTGTGTTTTGGATGGGGAGAACACAAGAAGCCTTTTTAATAGCGTTGGCAATGGATCATAGTCATTATTTCATTACAATTGCAACGAAATATGTTCTAGAGCAGAATGTCATAGATAGTTTATGGCTATACCATTAGCTGGGTTGTACATAACACAGCGACATGCTGACTTTGTATTGGAATGTGGGCATAACCGATCGTGTGTTGGTTGTGTCATTTGTGGTGAATGTGTGGTGTTATTGATAGTGTGAAAAATATGAATTGCATTTTTTTTATGTTTCAATTCAATCATGTCAATTGCGTTGCAAAAAAGGTTGAGGGAAACTGTTGATCTTGATTATGGGTTACTGGAGCTAAAGGCAGATGATCTCTTGGAAGTTGGTCGTGTTCTCTTCCCAGTGACACGTGACATCGGCCTGCCTATAAGCTAATTAGTTTTAATGGATTATGCAACATGTAGTATTGCTTGGTGTTGTCACTATTTAATGCTTGTGACTGGAGAACTAATTTATATACCCAGGAGAGAGGTAGGCTTTCATATGCGGGACCAATTCGGTATTCATATCTAAAAGATTCAAGAGTTGGGCTTTCACATCTAGGAGTAGTTGAGGATTCTAATCTGAAGGTGTTGGGATTTGGGCTTTTAGATGCACGACCAGTTGGAGATTCAAATCTAAAAGTTTCAGGAGCCAGGCTTTCGTATCCAGGACTAGTTGAGGATTCAAATCTAAAAGAATTGGGAGTTGGGCTTTCAGATGCATGACAAGTTGGGGATTCAAATTTGAAAGATTCAGGAGTTGGACTTTCACATCCATGAGTAGTTGAGGATTCAAATCTGAAAGAGTCAGGAGTTGGGCTTTCAGATGCGGGACTAGTTGGGATCCAAATCCCAAAGAGTCAGGGGATGGGCCTTCAGGTCAAGGACTAGTTGGGGATTCAAATCTAAATGAGTCACGAATCGAGTCTCCAATTTTGAACCCATTGTCAAGTTGGCTTCTCAGTGACTACACAACCACACTGGTAATTATTTATCATTGTATTATATTTTTTTCCATCATTGCATGGCATGGTTTCTAGAAGTTGGGATTTATAAGTGGAAATGTAGATATATACACGGGCATAAAATGGATCAATGATGTGTGCTATTTTATTGAAGAGCATTATGATAGTGGTTGTGCTAGTGAGGAAGATGAGGCCATTGGAAATGTAGATGAGGGTGATTATACTGATGCTCGAGGCAGTGAGAGTAAAAAAGGGCACATTCGTAGTGAACATGAGGTGAGCATAGAGTAGGAGGCTGAATGGCAATGTGATTCTGTCAGCACTTGCGAACAGGAACAAGGAGGGGCAAGTAACAAGGAGGTTCGCTATTAGTCATTATATGTTGCATTATCTTTATAATGCTTGATTAGTGCAAAATTGAATATGACTCTTTGTCTATGTTGGCTATGTGCAGCAACAGGCCGATCACAAAAGAGAACATATCAATGGTAGGTTGCACTACTTTTGTCTCTTCTGTTAGTGTTCTGAAAATGGAGGTCGTCAGTTTTGGGATCTGGGGAGGCTTAATATGCATAGAGCTAGAAAACATCAACTACCATTATTAGGGATTGCACGATGCAGTCATCAATAGTGTGGAAGTGAAAAGCGCAACGCGGATCATACAAAGAAATCACTAATGCACTTGAAAAAGAGGGAGTCTAATATTGAATACCAAATGGGTGTATGACATAGTATGTAAAAAAACATGTCACTGACCAGGTGTGTATGACATATGGAACTAAAACATGTGATGAGCTTCCTACCGAAGGGAAGGAAGAGATAAAGGAAGCAATGCGAGTGTACAATAATAGTCTGGCTAGGGAGGCGAGAAGGAAGAAGGTTTTAGATTTACTGCAAAGAAAGAATATTGTAATAGAGCTAAAATTTTAGTGATCATATTTTTTTGCAATTTACTAAATTCCTTTAAACATGTGAAGAATGACTTATTGACGTATCCTATCCTGGTACCTAGATTCTAAGTGATAGTGCAGGCCATGGTGAGGAGGTTCTGGCATCAAAGGGTAATCGCAAAACAAACATGCCAGTGAATGAGGCTACATCTGTTCCATTGGGGAAGCAAAAAAAGAAGAATGCTACAGAAAAAAAAGGCCAGCTTCAAATCATCAAACAAAAGAGGGTGCACCCATTTTGTCGGGGAAGCAAAAAAAGAAGAATGTTGCGAAAAAAACAGGGCGGACTTCACATCTTGAAACAAACATGTGAGTCAATGAGCCTACATGTGATTCATCAAGGAAGCAAGAAAAGAAGAATACCACAAAAAAAATAAGTCTGACTTCAGATGACGCAACACATTTGTCATCGAAGGTGACTGTCTGTTGGCCTATCCATATGTGTGTTTTCATTGCATGGTATGCTTTGCACTACACTATGTAGTATGTTGACTATTCCGTCCATGTCATTGTAGGCTGATGGGGTTCATGGAGGGAGCATGGACTGTCCCATGGTATTGGATGACACATAACGTAGTGTGCACAAAAAATTAAGTCAAAAACCTTGGTCATTTTCTACATATAAATCTGTTTCATCAAAGAAGCTGAAGGAGACGTCAAATGAAAAATTGGGTGCATGCAGTGGTGAGAAGATTGCAGAGCAATCTCATGAGTTGGGGTAGATGATGGAAAATATGAGCAAAGAACAGTAAATGTAGTTTCCTTATGACACCATGTGTAGTGTTCCCGAAAAACCAAGTCCAAAATCTCAGACGTCTATTAGGAGGAAGAAGCTAAAGGAGACGACGATTGAAAAACTGAGTGCATGCAGTGGTGAGAAGATTGTGGAGCAGTCTCCTGAGTTGGGGTAGATGATGGATGATATGAGCAAAGAATAGTCCATGCAATTGCCTGATGACACCATGTGTAGTGTTCCCAAAAAACCAAGTCCAAAATCTTGGACATCTATTAGGAGGAAGAAGTTGAAGGAGACGACGATTGAAAAACTGAGTGCATGCAGTGGCAAGAAGATTGCGGAGCAGTCTCTTGAGTTAGGACAGACAATGGACGATATGAGAAAAGAACAGTCAATGCAGTTACCTGATGACATCGTGTGTAGTGTTCCCAAAAAACCAAGTCCAAAATCTCAGACATCTCTTAGGAGGAAGAAGCTGAAGGAGATGATGATTGAAAAACTGAGTGCATGTAGTGGTGAGAAGATTACAAAGCACTCTCCTAAACTGGGGCAGAGGTTGGAGGATAGGTGAAAAGATGAATAGGTAATGCGGTGCCATTGTGCATGACATGTAGTGCTATATCATGACATGGTGTGTTATACTGTACAGTAACTCTTTTTTTATGCAGTCGGCTACGCTATTGGACGAGAAACTTCAGAAGTCTATTTCGAGGGAGAAGCTGAAGGAGACGGTGAATGGAAATTTTAGTGCATGCAGTGGCGAGAAGATTGCAGAGGATTCCACTCAATTGGGGCAGATGTTGGAGGATACGAGTAGAGATGAATAGTTATTGGGCTCTTGTTTTGGATAACAGGCAGTGAGGGGCATTGTTATACTGGAGAGCATTTTTTATGATGTTGTGGTTTGTGTCCATTATCTGTGTTCCAGTTATTTCCTTAGTCGTCTAAAATTCATCGACCTTGGTCCAGTAGTGTTCGTAGGCATATGGGTTTAATGTGTACTTACACTCATGTACAATGTGTCACATTTTGCAGCATAATCCGATAGAAACAAGCATTGAGAAAGAGTCTAGGGGAAATGATGATGGATGTAGAAATGCAGACCGTGACCATGATGGAGGCAATGGGCCAGGAGAGACAGCTACTCTGGTACTGTTGTACTAAATTACCATGAATTCATTTGAATTTTATTTAAGCGAGCGTGTTCACTCGTTACTGATGCAGGCAACTGTGGAAGACAAAGAAGAGTGTGCCAATGAAGATGCTCGCGTTGTTGCTATTGGAGTTGAAGTCCACCTACTAGTGAATGGGGAAGTGGTTGGGGAAGGCATTGTTGATGGCTTGGGGAAGGGTGTAATGTGTCATACTATTCCACTCCCATGACATTGTGCTAAAGTTCACATCGTCAAAGTCTTTGATGCAAATACCCAGTTGCCTTGCCCAGGTCCTTTCACCGATGTATTGTCAGATTCCCTAAACTCGTGGGCAGTGTGTCCCATTGAAGACCTGGTCTGTTCCCCACCCTTGGTAAGTTTCAAAGATGAAAAGATCCCTTCCACCGTCTTCTCATTCCATCCTTTACCTTATTCCAATGGAATGAAATAGGTAGCACTCGTATGATGTCATTTGTATGTGGCAGGATAAAGTTGGCGAAAGTGTCCAGCCACAAAAAGAGGATGTTAAACGCAACCCTGTGATCAGATGGTTAAGTCATAGGCTGCAATCACTTGGCATCACCCCTCTTGAGTTGCATAAGAATGAGAAGAGGCATAAAGCATTTTATGGTGCTGTCAACTCCATTGCGCAATCCAGACAACGAAGGTGATAATATTATTCGATCATAGTTGTTGTTCCTCTTTCCAAATATTTAGAGCGAGATACTATGGTGGAAGATAAGTCTTGATAGACCCTATTCAAATGAGATTTGGAGATGTTATATTGACATGGCTTTTACCTTAGCATAGTTTAAACCCTCTCAATTATTGTTTATGTCTTAGATGAATTGTACATTATTTTCAACCTTTCCTGCTATTTTAAGCAAAATAACTGCAAAGACTTGATTTGTTGGACTGTTTCATGGTGATCCTGCACCATCAACTACCCTTTAATAACTTCACAAACCTTTCTTTGGTGCGCAACATTTTTAATAATGATAGTGGATGGTACAATAAAGTCGATGGTAGTCGTTTACTGTTCAAGTTTTGTTCAAGGTCTCTTATCAAGTTTTATTCAAGGTCTCTTATATATTGCATATGCATAGGTTTTGTTATTGCGTAGCAATAGGGTCCCTGCAACTCTTTTATGTATATAGATGAAGCAGAATGTTTGATTGAAATTGTGAACCATGTGTAATAAGTTGGATGCAGGATGAGGAGTGGTGAATGATGGAGTTATCTTCCCAAAACATGGATTCCCAATTGGCAAGTAACCTGCCACCCAAGTGCCCAGTTTAGTGAACATGTCAACTTTAGTGAACACGTTAACTTTTGTATCGTGCATAATGTTATTCATTCCAAAAAATGAAACAGATAGCAATTCGTTTCTTGTTGGTATAAACTATTGTTTCCTGCATTTTTCATGTTGTCTTGCCCACCTATCTATAGATACTTTTTTTTGGCATTGTTTGTAGGGATGGCAATGGGAAGACCATGGACAGGAAAAAGAAAGGGTGTCAAAACATCTGTTCCGCAGAATGGAATGTCTGCTATGAATTCAAAGGCGAATGGGATGACCGATGTTCTCACCTCTGACGACAGTTTAGGGAAGTCTGCAAGACAACCACCACCGCCCTTTGAAGACTGGAACGATGGGATGGATACAATGAAGTTTGACGCCATGCAAGTAGAACTTCTAACATAGAAGGTCGAAATGGCCCACACTGAAAATGAAAGGCTGAAGGGGATTGTTTATGATCTTGAATGGAGACTCACTGAAGTGAAAAGGAGATTCACCGAACTCAATAAGAAATGCACTAAACTCAATAAAAAATGCATGGAACTTAATAATAAGGTCATGCACTTGGACGATAAGAATACAAACCTTGAGCTGGAAGTACATGGTTTGCAGATGGCGAATGAGAGATAGGAGGTAGTGCGTGAGGCGTGTGCTAAAAATAGCAAAATCATAAGTGACCAGATGCAGGGGATGCTAGATGTTTGTGGGCATTGCGCTCAGTTTTAGAAACAGAGGTACACGGAGGTGTTTGCCTCCGTAACCGATGAAGATGATGGGAATGATGTGCCTCCCCTTACTCCAACCACTGGGGGAAACAAAAGTCATTTAAATACTCAACCTCTGCCTCTATAATAGGCTTGCACTATTACAAAAGTTTTGTAGATGTATATTGTCGAGTCCTATTCAATAAAACGTCAGCAGTGGTGCAAACTTTTTGTAATCAGACATATTCTTTCATTTAGAAAGACAATTTGTATGCTTCATGAATGGTTATTTTCAATAAACTTGATTGACCGAAGTTTTTCTTTCTGGTTTTTTTCTTCGGGGCCCTTCTTGAACTAGTTGTATAAATATATTAAGTGGCCTTGCCACCTTGTCAAAAAAAATTAAAAAATAAATGTGATCGACTTCACTTAAACATCAATGGTTAATGATTGGTTTGTTTTACACTTTTTCATGCTTTCTGAAAGGTTCTATGTGGCTTTTCTACACATCTTGTATGATGAAATGTTTTCGCACTTCTCTTAATATGACTTCCCAATCAATGTTCGCAAAACAAGGTGGGTGAATCTATACCTGAAACCTAACTGTAGGTTAAAAGTTTTTTTTATAGCAGATTTAAAAGAACCACTAATTGTATGATGGCAATTTTTCTTAACTTCCACCTGCTTATAATAGTTTCTTATAGAAGACTGAAAAATGCTTATTTATAAATAATGGATAAACTGAATCACAAGTACATAAGATAGCCTGCTCAATGAGGTATTCTTCTTCGTAAATATTAACTTCCACCTGCTTATAATAGTTGCTTATTGAACACTGAAAAAATGCTTATTTATAAATGATGGATAAACTGAATCACAAGTACATAAGATAGACTACTCAATGACTATTATTCTTCGTAAATATTAAATATAGATCAATGAGTATTTAACTATTTAAGCTTTACCACACGAAAGGTTTGTTTTGGAGCCACAATAGCTTCGGCCCATACGAAAAAGGTGTAGTATAACACGCAGGTTAGTTCTACTTGTATTTCGTAAACAAAGAAACTCAAATTGAAAGTAACACTTCATATATAAGTGACAAGTGTTAGTCAGTCATTTTCATTGATTCATTGACTGGCTACCCATCAATTCCACGTCAACGTCTCACGATGAAATCGACTAACATGTCGTGTTAGTCGTCGATTAACATGTCATGTTAGTTGACTAAGACATTGTGTTAATCGATTTCATCGTTTCGCGGGCATAAAGGAAATGGCGGGCTGCCAGTCAACGAATCAGTAAAAAGGACTAACGCGGCGTGTTAGTGTTAGACGATTTCATCATTTCCTGGGCATAAAGGAAATGGCAGATGCATCTATTCTAGCTCCACAAAGACAGTACGAAGTGACTATCACACATATTACTCATGCGCTTTGCACCGTCGATTTTGCAATTAATGATTGCGATTGACTAACCTATCACTAACACGCGAAACTAATGGTTGCAAATTGAGGACTAACGATTAATAGAAAAATCGATGATGTAAAATGGGTGACTAACACGAGTGTTAGTCAATCTCTACTGCGTTAGTCGATTCGTGGACTCTATTTACTATGTTTGACAACTTTGTCGATAATTTGTAATATATGTAATTTATGTTAAATTTTTAAGTTTCCTTGTTGATCACTTATGATATTATTTTATACTATATGCGAAACTAACGATTGAGATTGACTAACATGTCACTAACACGCGAAACTAACGGTTGCGATTGATTAATTTGTCACTAACACGCGAAACTAATGATTGTGATTTGAGGACTAAACGGTTAATAGAAAAATCGACGGTGTAAAACGGGTGACTAACACAAGTGTTAGTCAGTCTCTACTGTGTTAGTCGATTCGTGGACTCTATTTACTATGTTTGACAACTTTGTCGATAATTTGTACTCTATGTAATTTATGTTAAATTTTTCAGTGATGCACTTTGTAGGTGAGAACCTTTATTTTTATGTAGCAAAATGGATGCGTAGCATCATGGCATTGAAGGCTAGAGCTGAAATGCAACCCTTTTTGCAAAAGACAGACACATCATAGACAAAAAACAATCACAACAAAAAAGAAAGGGACCATGAACCATCCTGGTCGCTCTAAATCACTCTGTGACATCATCAAGCAACATAGGAACATGATCGAAGCCAAAGATAAATCAATAAAAGATAAGATGCACAAATTCAAACAAATCAAACAAACATCTTGATCTTCATTGTCAAAAGTTGAAAGTGCTGAGAAGACAATCATGCTGTCTGGTTTCAGGACATGTGGTACCCCGTCTAAGATAGGACACAGTCTGGTTTCGAGTATACCACACCCTGTATAAGACCCATGATAGTAGCGACAAGGACAAATGATATTGGTGGTAACGTTCGATTGATATGACAATTGTGAGCAGTTTGAATGTCTGGTTTTAATGAAAAAATTCATCTGTTAACGCATGATTCCATTAAAGCACAGTGTGTGATTGCGTGTCGTTGGAGGGATGCACGAAAGGGATTTATTTTTATTTTTGCTTTTCGAGGTTTTGCAAGATTTTTTGTTCATTTTTTCAGGACTTTATTTGATTTTTTTGGAATTTTTTTAGGACATTTTGCAATTTTGTTTGAATTATTTCAGGACATTTTATGATTTTTTTTTTGTTTTTATTTCAGGACATTTTTCAATTTTTTTGATTTTTTCAAGACAATTTTCAATGCAAAAAGCTCCAGTGATTGATCATGACAAGGGGAATGTACCCAATGCACAGCAAAAAGACATATATAGACCAAGACCAAAACATATGTACAAGAAACCGGAGTATGTCAGACAATGATGTTGACCAATAACAGGCCTGAGACAGAACATTGGGTCAAGACAAAGATAGACATGATAAAGCAATCGAGAGAAAGCATAGTTAGAAGTCATGACAGATGACGGAGCAATGATCTCACTACTCATTGCTCCTGATTGCCAGGTTTTCACCATGGTACTTGCCCAAAGCGCCTGTTTGCCAGGTTTTCACTAGAGGGCGAATTATTTTTCTTTACTCTTTTGCTCTTTTTCTTTTCACTTTTTTTTTCATTTTTTTTTTTCATTTTTTTCATTTTTTTGCTTTTTTTTGCTTTTTTTCATTTTTTCAGGATCATATTTGAAGAAACGCTGATAGAAAATTATGTCCAGTACTTGCAAAGATGCATGCTATTGATAGGATTGGACAGAGGTTCACCTTCTGGAGTGGCCAACTGATATGCCCCTGAGCCATAGGCTGCAGTTACTATGAAAGGCCCAACCCAATTAGGTTCAAACTTGCCTTTAATGACGTCAGTAGACTGTGCATTCTTGGGGTTTGCCTTTAAAACCAGATCTCCCACTTCGAAGTGTCACCCTTTGACCTTCTTATTATAAGAGTGACGGAGACGGTTTTGATATGCTTGCAAATGTGTCAGGGTTGTCTGATGTTTCTCATCTAACATCTCAAGTTGATGTAACCGAGAGACTCTGTGTGTCTCATCATCAATCAGATGCTGCAAGGAAACATGCAAGGAAGGAATTCCACCTCCAAAGGTAAAATGGCTTCCGCACCATATACCAAAGAATAAGGTGTTGCGCCAATAGGTGTGCGGATAGAAGTGCAATAAGCCCATAGTGCTGGAGTCAACTGTACATGCCAATCTCGACCAGCGTCATTGACAACCTTTTTCAGGATCTTGATAATGGTTTTATTTGATGCTTCAGCTTGACCATTACCCTGCGGATAGTATGGACTGGAGAAACGGTGTTGGATATGAAACTTTTCACAAAGTTCCTTAACATCTTTATTCTTGAAGGGTCGACCATTATCTGTGACTATGGCAGGGAACCCCATATCTACATATGATATAATTCAATAAGAATTTTGAAATTTGGATACCAGTGATATAGGTCATGGGGACAGCCTCGATCCATTTTGTAAAATACTCTGTGGCTGTAATGATGAACTTGTGGCCATTTGCAGAAGTCAGGTGAATTTTGCCAATAAGATCCAATCCCCATTGAGAAAAGGGCCACGAAGATATGACAGAATGAAGCTCTTGGGCTGGTGCATGAATATAATTACCATGGATTTGGCACTTGTAGCACTTCTTCACAAAATCATGAACATCTTTTTCCAGAGTGGGCCAATAATACCCAGCACGGACCAACTTTTTGTCTTACGGACCAACTTTTTTGCTAAGCTAAGACCATTGAAATGGCCCCGCATATACCATCGTGAACCTCATGTAAAGTCATTTGTGCTTCGTCAGAATCTAAACACCTGAGGAGGGTATGGTCAAAGGAACGACGGCAAAGGGTGTCGGCAATGATGACATATTTGGCCGTTTGTCGGATGAAGGCTCGGCGTTGGTTAGCGGAAAGGTTAGGTGGTAAGGTTTGGGATTTCAAATATTGATATATATCATTGTACCACGGGGAGTTAGGACCAACAAGAACGCACATCACATCTGCTGTTGGTATGTCAAAAGAAGGGACAAGCAACTATTCAACCAAAAATTCACATTTGTCCATGTTATGGGGCATATTTAACATGGAAGCAATTGTAGCCATCGCATCTGTTGACTTGTTTTGCATTCTTGGAACTTGACTGAAATGGATAGCCGTGAATTTTGTCTTGAAGAAATCGACCATGTGCTTATACGGAATAAGCTTCTCATCTTTTGTTTCGTAGTCATCATTAACTTGATGGATGACTAATTGAGAATCTCCATAGACTTGTAAATGTGTAATGTTCCAGTGGACTGCTACTCGGAGTCCTGTGACCAATGCCTCATACTCTGCAATGTTATTAGTACAATGGAAAGTTATTCTGTAGGACTTGGGAATAGCATCACCTTGAGGGGTGACAAAAAAGATGCCTGCTCCGGACCCAAACTTGGTATGGGACCCGTCAAAATATAACTTCCATTCATTAGAAGATGTAAGGGCAAAGATAGATTCATCTGGAAAATCTGTCAACATGGGATGATCATCAAAAATAGGAGCCTCTGCAAGTTGATCAGCTATGACCTGTCCTTTTATTGCCTTTCGCTCCATATATTCAATATCAAATTCACTAAGGATCATCACCCACTTGGCTAGGCGACCCGTCAAAGCTGCTCTACTAAGCAAATATTTCAAAGGATCAATTTTTGCAACCAACAATGTTTGTGATTTAGCATATAATGTCAGAGTTTTTGTGTTGCAAAGACCACTACTAAGCATGCTCATTCAATAGTTGAATAGTTCAGCTCATAGCCTACTAATGTCCGACTGATATAATAAATAGCTCTCTCTTTGCCTTTCTCATCCTGTTGAACCAAGAGAACTCCTAATGTCGTCTCAATTGCAGAAATATACAATATAAATGGCTTTCCTTCGATAGGAGGCATCAGGATAGGTGGCGACAGCAAATAGTGCTTGAGAGCTTGAAAGGCTGCTTGACATTGCTCAGTCCATTTAAAAGAGACTCCTTTATGCAATAGATGCTGGAATGGATGACATTTGTCAGCCAATTGAGCTATAAAGCATCGGATTGACTGGAGCTTTCCTTGCAGACTTTTTAATTGTCGAAGATTGGAAGGAGAAGGCATATCCATTATTGCTTTAACCTTGGCCGGGTCGACTTCGATGCCTCTATGAGAAACAATGTATCCTAGCAATTTGCCGGCTGTGACACCAAAGACACACTTCTTTGGATTAAGTCTGAGCTTGTAGTTCGCCATTCGGTCAAAGATTGGGCCCAAGATGGCTAGATGACTATCTCTAGTGACAGATTTGCATAACAAGTCATCAACATAGTCCTCCATCAAAGTATGCATGAAATCATGAAAAATTGTCGTCATCGCTCTTTGATATGTTGCGCTTGCATTTTTAAGACCAAAGGGCATCACATTCTAGCAGTAAGTACCCCAAGCACAGGTGAATGTTGTCTTATGTTGATCTTCAGGAGCAATGTGAATCTGGTTATAGCCAGAGAAACCATCCATCAATGAGAGCATCTCATATCCAGCAATCATGTCAACAATAATGTCAATGTTTGGCAGTGGAAAATCATCTTTAGGGCATGCTTTATTGACATCCCTAAAATCTGTATAGATTCTGATGCCCCCAGCTACCTTGCTAACTGGCACTAAATTTGAAATCCAGTCTGCATAATCAATGGGTCTGATAAAGCCCACATCCAGTAATTTTTTTAGTTCCACTTTGACCAAAAGAGCCACTTGAGGATGCATCTTTCTAAGTTTTTGTTTAACTAGCTTAGCATCTGCTTTCAATGGCAAGTGATGAAGGACTAACTTTGGATCAAGGCCAGGCATATCTGCAGAGGACCATGCAAAGCTGATCTTCTTCTCTAGAAAGAAATTGACAAAATCTATCTTTTCTTGTTTTGATAGAGAAGCAGCAAAATGAATGACCTTGGGGTTGTTAGGTGTACCCAAATTGATTTCCTCGGCCATTTCCACAAGCAATGTTGATTTGTCCTGACTTGATAGAGGTATGTCCACTCTTCCACCTTTGGGCACCTCAGAGAGGTTTTCACCCGCAGTTATGTCTTTTATTTTTACTTTTGTATGATCAGAGAGTGCCTTATGGTTTTCACTCAAAGACCTATTCTTTTGATTTTTTTCATTTTCTTTTCTTTTTGCATTTTGATGACTGAAAGAGGGAGATGACTCCCCAAAATATGCTGTGGAATCCAAATCAATAGTAAATCCTGCCTTATGATCACCTTGTGGTATGCCTTCTCGTAATCCAAGGAATTCTGCAATTGCTTCATCATTTTGAAAACAATCCAATGTGAGGGGTTCTTGTTGGTCATGTTGGATAAGCTGGGTATAGATGAGGGGCATGACATCATCAGTTTTAAGGAGGGAGAGGGCTAAGATGGTAAAGATGTGAATATCTGTAGTATCACTATCTGAGCTGCTGGTATTCGACTCAGAGTTTGGGTCCCAAAATGACTGTATCCAAGCATTAGGACATGTTTTAGGAAGGGAAGTTATTTCATGTTTGTCTTCCATAGGCAAGTTATCAGGGTCGAGGAAAATATTGTCAAGGGCATAGGAACTAGAAGAAAAAGAGCTCCACTCCCATTCATTGGAATTGGTTTCGGGTCGGGTATCCTTAGGTGTTATTTCATCGTCAGAGTTATGCCCTTTTCTACACATGGTCACTTTGGTAGATGAGGATCCAATTCGCAACGACACAAAACCTAACCCTAAAGTTGGAGGTCGCATTTGGGGTATAATAGGTTCTAGCCTTCTTCTCTTGTCCGGGCCTAAGCCATTGCAGCCATCATATCCTTTCTTTTGCAGCATAGTAAATCCTTTTCCATACAGTTCCACTGGCAACTTGACAAGTGGGGTCTCGATTGGATCCTTATAAAGCCAGTCTATGACATCTTCATCTAAAGTTTCTTTGTCAAGTTCACCCCACCTTGTAAATGTATTGGGAGGCTGATATTGAATAACCACCTTAGGTTCCTTTTGCAACAGATGTGGTTTGCCATATAATTTTGGAGACATTGGTAAATTCCCGATGAGGAATGTTTGATCATTGAATATTCTCCGCATCCTTGGTCCTGTATTTTCAATTTTCCTTTGACAGCATCTAACAATACATTAGGATCCACATAACTATTTGATTTGGCTTCCCTATTGATTGGGACTTGCTGTTGAGGGGTATCCTTTAGGGCAGCACAAAATTGAAATGGATTAGGATCTCCTGGAATTGTTATCTCAGTTCCATTGTAAGGATATTTTAAACATTGATGATAGGTGGATGGAACTGCTTTCATTGCATGGATCCATGGACGACCAAGTTTCATTGCAAGAAAGTATTTTTTGTCACTGGACCGACTCTGATAGGCAATGTAATTATCCCTTTAGATGGATGTTCAGCATCATCATATGCTTTGATTGTTATTCTTTTGGAAGCATCAATGTCATTTTTTGTATAACCAAGGCCAATAACCACTCTCAAAGTACAAATATTAAAACCCGCTCCGCCATCTATCAAGACTCGTCGGATTTTACATTATGGATAAAGACTTCAAGGTGTAAAGGATCATTATGAGGGAGCTTATCAGGTGAGATATCATTATCAGAAAATGCAACATTTTGGGAAATAGCTAAATGTCCAATTCAGGCTTGAAACTGGTCAACATCAATGTCTGTCGGGATAGTGGACTCAATCAAAGCTTTATCTAGGACTGCACAATGCATGGGAGACATTTTCAACAACTCAAGGATGGATATTTGTGCAGGTGTCTTGCCTAGATGATCCAAGAGATTATACTGACTTGCATGAGTTGGCTTGGAAGGAGCTGCGGGAGCTCCTTTCAGGACGATTTTGGATCGACGAGTGGTGACCGCACAAGAAGGATCTTGTTCCTTTATTCGTATGGTGGCAACATACTCATTTGATACTCAAAAACAATTAATGACATTGTTATAACCAGTGTTTGCATAATTTGTTGTTTGTGTAGGGTTTGAAGAAGATGCTTTACCCTTGTCATGATCAAGCAAAGGAGTTTTGAAAATTGTATGATCAGTATTAGAAGTTGCGTTGGGTGGAGCTATCTCAATTACTCCTTGTTCTAATAGGTCTTGAATCATATGTTTTAATTGAAAACATGACGTAGTTTTATGCCCTTTTGATCGATGGTACTCACAATATGCATTATCATTCCACCAATGCGGCTTTACCGCTAGTTCTGCCTTGATATCTGGTAGCTTGATAAATTTTGCTTGTATTAATTGTTGCATTACCAATTCAATAGGCTCTCCCAATGGCATAAACGGTCCAGGAGGTCCATCTCTTGATCGAAAAGATTTGCGTTGCTGATTTTGTTGCTGACCTTGTTGTTGATTATACTATTGGTATTGCGGTTGTTGAGTAACATTGCTCATTGGTGTTTGATTTTGTTCCATAGTTGACATATTAGGAACACTCAATTTCTTGATTGTGAATGGGGGTTGATTTGCATTCACCGCTCTTGCATCAACAACACCATCATTAGTGACATTCTTATTTTTATACCAAAATCTATATTTGTCCCCTGAATTATTTGTGTTGTCACTGTCTTTATTGAGCTTAATAATTCCTTTAGCTACAAGAGTCGTATCAATGTTCATCCCTTTCTTAATGAGTTTCTCAATAGCACTGGGACTTTTCAATTTTAGCTCATACATCATTTCTGGGACCAAATTTTGGATAAACAGATTCACTTGTTGTTCTTCAGGTATATCTAGGGAAGAACGACTATACAAACTTCGCCATCGTTGCAAGAAAGTCACTAATGGTTCACCTTGCTTTTGCTTGGTGTTACATAAATCTGACATGGTCACGTCATTGTCGATGTTGAACGCGAAATGAGATAAAAACTTTTGAGCCAATTCCGACCAGGTCTTTATGTTTCCTGGTAGATGCGAATACCAATCCATAGCTTGTCCCGTGAGACTTCATGGAAATAAGCGCATTAAATATGTGTCTTCATAACTCACTTCAGTACACGCTGCGAAAAATGCTCGAATGTGATCTTTTGGATTGTCATTCCCTTTATATTTCTCAAAATTAGGTGTCTCAAAATTCTTAGGGAATGGAGGCATGTATACACTCTTGTCAAATGGATTAGGACATAAATCTTGATCTGTATACAACTTCTTTGTTCCTTTAGTTTCTAATGCGTCAACTTGTCATTGCAACTTCTCAAGCTGTTGTGCAATTGTATCAGATTTTGGAAGCCCATCATTAATCCTAGTGGGTACTCTTTATTGATACATCATGTTTCCAAGCAGTTGTTGATATTTTGAAATTGTCGTCTTTAGTGTCTCCGGCATATAACGTTCTTGGTACACCTCTTGTTGTTGTGGTTGTGCCATGCCTTGATATTGACCTTGTGGCTGTGCTTCTTGTGGCCTAGGTTGATATTGCAATTGAGGGTGTTGTTGATATTGCACAGGCGCCAATTGCGGTTGTGAAGTATGATAACTTGTTTGTCTTGGCACATATTGAGGCACATGTTGTTGTTGATGCTGACAAATCAGAATTTGCTGACCTTGTGCCAATTGTTGTCGTCACAGTGTAAATCCCATCATTTGCAAAAAACTTTGTTTAGGTGGTTTTTGTTGTTTCTCCCTAAGATGGGGTATGGCACTTGCATTAACTTGCTGTGTTGTTTGTCCAATCCATTGTGATGGTTGCAAGTTTGCATTAACTTATAATGAAGCGGAAGGCACTGCAATTTGTTGTCGAATGTGATATTGTTGTTGTTGTGCATTGTTTGTTTGCACATTCGATTGTACCTTTTGTGTATTACTCAATTGTTGCAACATTTGTTGTTGGTGCAAACCCCTATCCGTAGCTCTTTGTGTTGCCATTATCGAAGGATTTGTCTCCATAGTGTTTGGCAAATATATTGAGCTTAATGGGACATAAGAACGTTGTTGCATTGTGGAATTATTTTGAACATTGGTGATATCAGGCATTCCAGTCATGAAGCTTTCTTGCATCTTGGATTTTGATCCAACTTTATGCATGTGAGGACCCACTTCTTGTTGAGGGACAATTGTCAGTGTTTGTGTGGTCTTCATTTGATCCTGTGTTATAGGTGTTGTGTTGAAAAATGGATTATTTATTGTCTCAAATGGTGACTTTTGAGGAATAGTCAATGTCAATGCCTTTGAAGCATGTTTACTCATCAAGGTAGGTTGAATTTTCTGTTGCACATTTTCTTCATTTGGATGCGAAGAGAAACTTAACAAATCACCGCCTTGTTGTGTTTGCACATTAATTTTTAACAAATCACCACCTTGTTGTGTTTGCACATTAATTTGCTCATTTGAGGAAACCACATTACTCATCATGTTAAGATATTTTTGCGGGAACATTTTAAAGACCTTGCTCAAGAATTTATCCATCTTTTTTGTCAATTTTGGATCTTGGAGGAATATATCAACATCATCAGAAGCATCAGAATCTGATGAAGAATCTGGTTGGACATTTGGATTTGTTTCTTGTTGAATGCCCTGATCTGAACCAAATCCTTGTGAAAGAGTTTGTTCCTCATGTAATGTTTGAATTTCATGTTGCAGGTTTGGTTGATTCCAATCGAAAGGTGCATTTCCTCTTGGTGTTGGTGGAACACTCCCATGTCTTGGTTTCATGGGTACAAATACTGGTTCATATAATGGAGGTGGTCCAAGTTGAACCATTCCATATGGTGGTAATGATGTGTTTGATGAACCTTCAATTTGCACTGTTTGACTAGTTTGAAACTGTGAATTTGCTATGTCATCCATGGGTTGATATGTTAGTTCACCCATCTTTTTAGATTTTGACCTTGTTTCAACAGGCATGTCACTATGCAAATGCAATATTTTTGGAATTTTTCAAGGATAATATATGATATGCAACTAAATGCAAACTAAATAGATGAAAATGCAATCTATGTTTTTGGTTGTTTTTGAAGATTTTGACAAACTTTTTGAATGCAAATCTAAAAGAGACCCTTAGGAGATTGAAATGATATCTAGACCTCAAAGGACAAAAGGACCAAGTGACAAAAGGACAAAGTGACAATGTCTCCCCTATATGCTTGGATACTAAGCTAGGTTTGACGAAATGACATTGATGACAAAAGGACAAAAGGTTTGATAAGGTCTAGACTTCTTAACAATGACTTAGGGTTTATCAAAGATTTGGATTACTCAAGTATGACAAAGCCTAGTTTTGACACTATATGCAAAGGGACAATGGCTATGCAAGTGACCTTACTATGATGTGACAATGACCTAAGCTTAACAAAGAGACCTAGGGTATGCAAATATGAATGAATGACAATGGTATTACTCTAATGCAAGAGGACATATGCAAATGGATGACTATTATTGATATGCAAAGCAGTATGACCTAGATGAAACCCAACCTTGGTAGTTGACAATGACTTGCAAAATGCAAACCTAGGATGAACCTAAATCTAAGTGACATGCATGTTGAGACAAGATTTTGAAGAATATTTGACAACCATGTTTCAAGGTGTTTTAAACTTTGTTGGATGAAATGTTCTTGGGTTTAACCTTGTTTTGAATCAATTTGCCTTGTTTTTAAAATGAGATACAATTCAACTTTTGACAAGCAAAGAATACAAGATATTTCAACTTAGACTCAAGACAATCATACTCATTCCCACATTTCTTAAGGTAAGCAAGGACATTAGGTACTTGAGAGGTAGACTCATTATGGGATTCAAGAAGAATACATAGATGCTTGACCCCACGGGCTCCCCTCCACGGCACTCACTTCTCAGGGAAGCCAAGCATCAGTCCCCATGGAAATCTCCCCATGGCAAACTTAGTATCTCTTCCAAGTATCCAAACTTGTCCTTCTCAAGCAACTAGAAAGGTTTTTGGCCTCTAAAAACAAGGTGTTTAGTAAGGAATTCTGTTAAGTGTTACTCCTTGGTGTCACGCAAGCGTGATTGAGACATTAAGCCCACCAAGATACCAAACAAATGTAGTCACGCAAGCATGATTTAGACCCATAAGGCCCTACTTAGATGTTGATATGAGAAAGAGTTCAAGGGTCATCACTTCCCAAGTAACTGCAATTCCCACGTAACCCTTCCTTCAAAGCTTTCGCTCATCAGGTATTTGTTTATAGTGAGTTAGAATGCCAAGGTATTCTAGCCATACTCACTTTGGGTCATTCCCTTCTCATGATTATCACTTGCTTGCAAAAGCAAATCCAGTCGGGAAGGCAGGCCCTCTAAAGGTGACACACAATCAAAACAACGAGCATGGTATCGAAGATCTGGATTTCTGATCACCCTAAGAAGGATGAGAGCATACTCTCCTACTCCAATGTCACACTCAACAATCAAAGAAAAAACATGTTCATTCCAACCTATTTAGAAATCATACTAGGTGCCTATAACATTAATGGCAAACACAAAGTTTGGTTGTTTCTCCAAGGCAACCTACAAAACCCAAGTTAAAAGTTTGAGGTGTTTATTCTTTGACTATCGATTCTACATAAAACATGTTAGGAGTTTCATTTGTTGTCTTTTCCATGCGTATGCCAAGATGCTGCACAGATAATTAGTACCAAAAACCAAAAAACAGAAAGCAGAATGCAAAAACAAAACAAATTTTTAAACAAAACACTGCCTTTTTACCTCTATTTTGGACTTTACACAAGCACAGAACTCATGACACAGGCACAGAATGCAGGACACAGGTGCAAGATGTCTTTAACACAGGCGCAGAATGTAGAACACAGGCGCAAGTTGTCTCACACAGGCGCAGAAGTCTCCAGAAAACCCCACATTACCCTATTTTTGGGTTTTTGACTTGCAAATCAACTCAAAAGGCACTCAAGACATGATTAGAGGGTTAGTTTCACATCGGGTTCACCAATTAATGTACGCTAGGAATTCGGAAATCATCAAAGCATATATAAAAACTAATTTAGCTCAATCACGAAAGCTAAATGCAATTGATCTATCCTAAGAACACTCAATAGAGACATGAAAATGAAACATTCAAAACTAGAAATTAAGCAAACCAAAGGTATGATTTGAATGCTCTTTCATGTGGCTACATTGTCCTTCTTTCTTCTCCAAATAGCCTTTGTTTGTGGATCTCACCTTCAAGTGCACACACCTAATGTGAAAGCAAGATTGATATTGGCACAAGAGTACTAGAAGAAGTGATTATTCTCATTATCTGATTTTGTGATTAGATTGCAAAAGTGATTAGATTGGGATTGAAGAAATTCATCCAATTTATAGAGAAATTGGAGAAAAAGACCAAATTAGCATGATTCAATTCAAATGGAAATTGCAAAGCAAAATTGTCAATTTATGACAATTTATGACAAATTATGCACTTTCTATGCAAAATTTGATTGATTGATGACAATTTATGACAAATTATGACACATTTCTATGTCAAGAATTGATTGATTGTCAATTATGACAAATTATGACAAATTTTTATGTCATTCCCATTAAATTAGGAGAAAAATAGGAAAGAATTTAAATTAGGTGAATTAGAAATTAGAAAATTGAAATTGATGAAAATTAGGAATTAGAAATTGATGAAAAATAGGAAATTAGGAATTTAAGAGAAATTAGGTAAATTAATTAATAATTTGTCATTTATTAATTAATTCACAATAGCCAATTAAATAAAGATTTAATTGTAATGAGAAGACTTAGGATAAATAAGTAATTTACTAATCCTAGAGGGAGAAATGACAAACAAGGTTAAATGATTAAATCATGAAACCCTAAAAGATGAATTAGCAATGCTAAAATGACAATTAGGTCATGATTGAAGATAATTAATGTCGATCATGATTTTGAATTGATAAAAGACCAATGTGATAAATGATTTGATTGATAAATGTGCCAATTGATGAGGAACAATGACTAATTGATCCAAATTGACATAATTGAGAAAGACGACGATCGATGACAAATCGATTGCAAAATGACAAAATTGACAGGAGGATAAGGATCGATGACAAAATAGATTGCAAGATGAAAAGATTGGAAATGACCACGATTGATGACAAATCGATCGCAAAATGACAAGATCAAACATGACAACGATCGATGACAAATCGATCGTAAAATGACAAGATTGAAAATGATAAGGATTGATGACAAATCGATCGCCAAATGATAAAATTGATAAGAGGACAAAACCCTAATTAGGATTGACGATGTCCAAAATGATGACAAATGAGCACACACATTGATGCGACAGAATAAGATTGACCAAAATCACGACTAAAGATTGTTGTCGACAAGACCAAATTCGAAGGCGAGACGAATGAAGAATGTAGAAGAATGACTCGATGCCCAGAAATGATAAAGACCAAGTGTGAACCATAGGAGAAATGTTAATGCGACGCAAAAACCTGAAATGAGGCAATGCGCAAATGTTAAAGTATGACTCCGCAAGCGTTGACCATTTTTAGGTGTCTACACCTAGGCGTAAAGGAAATGCCAGATGCGTCTATTCTGGCTCCACAAAGACAGTACGAAGTGACTATCACACATATTACTCGTGCGTTTTGCACCATCGATTTTGCAATTAACGATTGCAATTGACTAACCTATCACTAACACGCGAAACTAATGGTTGCAATTTGAGGACTAACGGTTAATAGAAAAATCAACGATGTAAAACGGGCGACTAACACGAGTGTTAGTCAATCTCTACTGCGTTAGTCGATTCATGGACTCTATTTACTATGTTTGACAACTTTGTCGACAATTTGTAATATATGTAATTTATGTTAAATTTTTAAGTTTCCTTGTTGATCACTTATGATATTATTTTATACTATATGCGAAACTAATGGTTGAGATTGACTAACATGTCACTAACACGCGAAACTAACGGTTGTGATTGATTAATTTGTCACTAACACGCGAAACTAACGGTTGCGATTTGAAGACTAACGGTTAATAGAAAAATCGACGGTGTAAAACGGGCGACTAACACGAGTGTTAGTCAGTCTCTACTGTGTTAGTCGATTTGTGGACTCTATTTACTATGTTTGACAACTTTGTTGATAATTTGTACTATATGTAATTTATGTTAAATTTTTCAGTTTCCTTGTTGATCACTTATGATATTATCTTATACTATATGCTAGTGTTATACATGTTGTCTTTGATTCTCTTGTGCCATTCCCTTTGATGACATGTAATGGATTGTTTATATTGTAACAATAATACATTTCTAAAACCTAACCTCCTTAATTAATCTTAATTAATTGATATATCTTATACGAAACGTTGACATACTTGCATCATCATGAAGGAGAGAAAATTGTCTTCAATCCAAGTGCTCACAATTTACACATCTGCATTCCATATCTCACATCTTAATTTCATTGCATATAAATATTGCATTATTACATAAATCAATGTTATTCCTTTTAGAGTAGACTTAATGCCTATGACATGCATAGAGAAAGTATTATATTTATTAGATTATTTGCATTCCATACTCACATCTTAATTTCATTGCATATCAAAATTGCATTATTACATAAATCAATGTTACTCCTTTTAGAGTAGACTTAATTCCTATGATATGTTTAGAGAAAGGATTATATTTATTATATTTAAATTAACATATAAAGTGTATTGGTTTCTATGTGAGCTTGAATTTCATCCTTAGAATGCTTCTTGCAATAAGTTAGTTTCACAAAATACAAAGAAAAATGTATACATGAAATTCAAATTCCACCAATGAAACTACATGAAATATATATTAAAATAAAACATTGTTTTACCTTCATGGCTTATGTCTCATTGTGTCCTAACTCCACTGTTCCTGGTTGCAAATGGTGTGCTCTCAGACAATGCACTGTTGGCTTCCAAGATGGCATATGAAGAATGGACTGATAAATTGTAGTTAACTAATGTTATGATATGCAAATGCTACATGATTATGCTAAATGATATTATATGATTATATTGCTAATTGATATTTGCTTCCAAAACTCACGGATGCATATTATTGATTGAAAACTATTGTGAGAACACAATTTTGAAGACTAACTTCCTCTCAACTGAAGCTCTTGGTTTTATAGACTTTGAGAGGATAATATGATGTGGCTTAGATCAACAGTCCTGATTAGATCTACAGATTTGGATGGCTATGAGCAAAGGTGAAGGTTGAGAGAAAGGGGGAAGGAGAAGACAAGTGTCACTCATCTCACCTTGACTGGGTTGTTGATTGAGGGAATATAGGGATGGTTGGAGGAAATTTAGGCATGAGAGGACAAGCGGACTCAAGTCCTTCTTAAGATGTAGAGGGTGTTGGAGAGAATATAGGAAATGGTTATGAAATATGTGTATGTACACAATATTCATTAAGATTGGAATTTGGGGATAAATGATGAATTAATATTTAAGAAATATTAATTTCCCTAGCCACATGTTTGATGAGTTGGCAAAGGGAAAATGAAGTGGAGATGGAGGGTGAGTTGGAAAAGGGGAATTAAATAATTTATGAATTATTTAATATTTGAAACTCTAGGATAAGAGAATAACTATTAAATAGTAGATATTTAATTGTTTGGAGGAGATAACTAAATATTAGATATTTAATTAACTTGGTTAGAGGAATAATTAAATATTAGATATTTAATAAATTAGAGGAATAGGATAAATGAATTAATTAATAAAATATTAATAATAGAAAGACATGAAAATGAATTAAATAAATTAATCTTTTCAAATTAACTATTTAATAGAAGAATAAATATTAAATAAATATAAAATATTTATTTAATTGCTCATAGCCAATTTTTAGGTGTATACATTTTGCCCCTCTTTGAAATGATGTTGAGACAACATTGTTTTAAAGATTAAATCAAGTCTTGATAGTGCGCCTGATAGAGATAAAATCCTGATTATGTGCCCCCTCGGGAGATTGATCGTGAAATTGTCAAAAATTTGGGTTTGAACGATTGATCTCATGATAATTGATAAAAATTTAGTCAATTAAATTCATTTGTAATAAACAAATTAAATTGTCCCATTTGAAATTAATTACTCTTCAAATAGTAAATATAAAAGTAACCAAATTTAATTTTAATTTCATTATTATCCTTATCAGCTTTTGGAGAAGAAAATTCTTGCTGAGGTGGCAAAATGGTGATTCCCATGGAGAACCATCTATTTGAGCGTGTGCAGCGATATCAGTGACCTGTTGAGTATGGTTATCCGGTATGTTTCTTATCTCGAGCTTTGTTTTCAAGTTTTCATTCAAAATTTCATGTTTTAGGTGCGTTTTTTATTTTTTGAAATTTTTTTGAATTTTTGCGATTTTAGATTAGCGCATTTGCAATTTCTTTTAGTGCATATGCCATTTTGTTTAGCACAAATGTTTAAGTTAGGGCTTTTGCTTGATTTGTTAGCGCAAATGCATAGATTGTTAGTGCTTTTGTTTAATTTGTTAGCGCAAATTCTTGAAATGTTAGCACTTTTGCATAGAATAGCGCATATGCATCGTTTGTTTGCGCATATGCTTGATAGGATAGCGCTTTTGTTCAAAGTAGCGCATATGCATCGTTGTTTAGCACTTTTGTTCAAAGTTGGAATTTTTGATAAGTACAAAAGCTAAAAAGCACTTTGATGATTAGTTTTGACGTGTTTGATACGTATTGTTGATGAAATAGAGTCTTGATTGAGTGATTGCATGATTGATTAGATCGATAGATAGCTTTGATTGCTGGATTGAGTAGTTTTGATTAGCTTGATGGATAAAGTAGCTTTGATTCTTGGATTGAGTAGCTTTGATTAGCTTGATGGATAAATTTGATTGATAGAGTAGCTCTGATTATCTTGATTGATAAATTTTATTGATAGAGTAGCTCTGATTAGCTTGATTGATAAAGTAGCTCTGATTAGCTTGATTGATAAAGTAGCTCTGAGAAACTGATTTAGTTTTCGATGCAAGAGCTTTAGAAGAGTTTTGAGTAAAACTCAGTGATTGATAGTAAACTATGATTAATAGGTTTAAAATGATTTGATAGCTTAAGTTGCTTCAATTTAATTTGATAGATAGATAGATAATGATGATTCAGTTTGATTTGAAAGTTGATAGATAATGATGATTCAGTTTGATTTGAGAGTTGATAGTTGATTTCCTTTTTAAAATAGGAGAAACATGATGTTCTCTAGTGTCAGGAGAAATTACCAGCCATACATCATTTAGTTTCAGAGTTATCCCAAGCGAAGATTAGACATGTAGATGCCTGTGGTTTACGTCATCTATTATTTATGCCTGAGATTACACATAACAAAGGTTTGTTGACTACATTAGTCGAGAGATGGCACAGTGAGTATAACACTTTCCACCTACCGACAGGTGAGATTAGTGTGACTCTAGAGGATGTCTACAAGATTCTGCATATCCCGGTGACTGGGGAGCTAGTGCAATATGATTATTAGGATCACATTGGAACTGAGGCTTGCAGAGTCATTTTTGCTAATGAGAGCATTAGTAGAGGAGTGATCTGATGGGTAGACATGGTGATGTACTATGAGACTATTCCTGTTATTCTTGCTAGTTTGATTGGGGGATTTATATGTCCTGATAGGTGATCTCGAGGTTTATCAGTTGGATGGGGTGAGGTTCTGCTGAGTATGATGCAGCATCGTACACAATATTCTTGGGGGGTTTGTATGCTAGCACATTTATATCATGATCTACACCAGGTAGTGTATGATGAGAGTGCTAGTTTGTCTACAGGATGCACATAATTGCAGATCTGGTGCTGGGAGCACATTGCTGTTACTCAGCCTATTCATCACAGAGTTCATGGAGAGAGGCAACCATATGTTTATTTGTATGCAGGTGTTCTTACTCAGCCTAAGCTGGGTAAAATGGAGTATTGGCACTGGGTTCTTGGTTCTTTAGATAGCATCACTTGGAGATCATATGTTGATTGTGAGCCATGGATGGATGATGCACAGACATTACCACTTTTCATGCAGAGTAGATATCTCATTGGTCGGACACCTTTCATTATTGAGCGATAGTTGATTGGTCGCATTTTGAGACAGTCTGGTATCATTTAGTCTATGCCTACTGGTGTGATGATTTATGCTCGCCAGTATAGAGATCGACGAGATTGGGGACCTTCTTTATCTTTCAAGATTTCTCGTGCAAAGTTTATTGCTACTCCAAGAGTGGCTTATGATATGAGATTACACATTCTTGATCCTGGAGTGACTGCAGAGTATGCTCAGTATTTGTTAGCTCATCCATTTCCTCGAATTACGGATCTGGCAGATCTTCCTCCTAGTTCAGGAGATGATGATGATGATTCAGATGATCCTATTAGTAGGAGATGGAGACGTAGATGAGAGCTTAGAGCTGCTCATGAGTTTGGGGGAGGTGGAGATGAAGGTGGGGATGGAGGTGGTGGTGGTAGACCTAGATGGAGAGGATGTAGATTGAGAGTCTGTGGAGGACCATTTGGTCTGGCTGGCAGGATTGATAGACCACGTCCTATGGGTAGTAGAGATATTGGACAGATTGGGAGGGATACAGGCAGAGTAGGGATGAGATCACCTAGAGAATTGCAAGTGACAAGAGGCAGGGTGACTGGATTGGATGGGGGTTGCGGGAGAGGCCTTGATTTTGGATAGATTCAGCCAGATCCTAGGGTTATTACGACGCACAATGGAGATGATGAGGATCAAGAGGATCATATTCCCTTTATTAGACGATGGGTTTGGAGAGTTACTCAGACCGAGATTCCAACAGTTGGGCAGGTTGGTGGTGAGGGGATTGGGGTTCATGCACCACAGTAGGATTTTCCAAAGCAGATTGCACCAGTACATGATGTGCCAGATGTGGTCATACCAGAGCATGATGAGCCAGGGCATGATACCATTGATAGTCTGAGAGCACAGATTGATCAGCTTTGAGCACAGATACAAACTCTTATGACACAGAGAGACACAATTGTTAGGAGACAACAGGATACTCAGGGCCTTCTGGATCACATTCAACAGGTTGGATCAAGTACACTCTCGGTGGAAACTGTTAGAGCATTAGTTCGGGCCAGGAAGGAGACTTCCCACTGGCAGTGACGATATGAGGAGGTAGTTGCAGAGAGTTAGAGAGTAGGTAGTTATCATACCATCGTGTTGATGGATACTAGTAGTGGTAGGGTCATGCGACCTCCTCAAAGGAGTGGGGATCATGGTAGACAGACATCTAGAGGATCTTCTCACCCACAGCGACAGAGACAGATAGAGTTAGGTGGTAGTGGTACAGGACAGTCGTGACTTGATTTGAGGCATTTGTATTGTTTATCTGATATCATTGTATACTTGGACTTTTATTGTTTTATGATGATCTATATGCAGACATGGATTCTATATGATGATGCTTTTATGCATGTTCTATTTTATTATGATGATGATCTATATGCTTTATATGCTTTTGATTTTATGGATGCAATGATTAGATGGATAATGATATGATTTTGATTTCCTTTCCTTATTGATAATGATCTACATGATGTTGTAGACACCTAAAAGTTGCACAATGAATTAAGTGAATTTTATTCATTTAATTATTCTTAATTCTTCCTATTAATTAAATTAAGATTTAACTTATATACCCTTTTTCTATCTAAGTCATTTAACTAAATACCCTCCCTCTAGCCATTTTAATTAAATTTACATTTAATTAAAGATATCAATTTATCCCCTTTCCCATTTTAATTAAATCTACATTTAATTAAAATCTCATTTGCATTTAAATGAATCTAAATTTATTTATAAATGCCCCCACTTGCAAAATCCTACAAATGCAAGTTGCAACCAAAATAAAATAAAGCAATTTATTTTAATTAATTCTATTATCCCTCCACCCACTTGCAAAATCCTACATCTCCCACTTGCCTTCCTAAAACCTATTTCTAATTTCTTCTAGACTCTTCTAATCGCTTCTAATTAGCCTAACTCATCTTCTACACTTTGTCACATCCCTAAGCAAGGGGAGGTCACTTCTCAAAACCTTAAAGTCTTTGATAACCATTAAAGGCTTCAAGTCCTCAACCACTTAATATCCCCAAAGTCTCCCAAACCATTAATGGTTAATTCAACCCTCTTACATGGTTAGAGACTTTTTTTCTAACTTAACCTTCATCCAACCCAAGGGTCTCATCAAGCCTTTAATTCTTTGACCATGATTATCTCTTAATCATTTGCACAAGAGTTTATCCTTGGATTAACTCTTAATCCAATGGGTAATCTTAACTTAAGCTTGACCCTTACTCTCTAGATAACCATGAGGTCTTCTCAGGCATTTAATGTCTCCAACCCCTTTTCTCAACCAATCTTATGTTGACATTTGTCACCATTTCATTGGTGCCAAATGAAAACATGGATTCCCAACTTTCAATCTTGGCCCTTGTTAAGATTATCCAATCTTGACCATCCATTGCCCTGTTTTCCCTATAAATAGAGCCCATTCCTTCTTCAAAAAAAAAAAGTCTTTGTGCATCAAACTTATAGTCTCATAATATTAAGCATATTATCTCTCTTTGATAGAGTAGCATGTTAGATCATTTTGATAGCATTCCAATCTTAGATATATCATGTTAGCTTCATCTTAGTATCATTTTCATACTAGTTCAAGCTTCATATCAATATCTTGCATCCTATCATCATCTAGTTTCATATCTAAATCATCACTAAGATCTTGGTTGCATTCCATTTAGATCTTAGAATCATTTTAATCTCGTTCTTTAGGTTGTCATCTTAAAGATTCAAGTGCTCTTCCAAGCTGAGAGCCACCTTGAATCTTGAAGATCCTTGGAGATAGAGGAGCATGGAACGATATTAAAGAGTTTAGATTCTTTTTAACTTGATTTGTTTGGATTTCTAACCTCTAATGCAATGTTTCATGTGTGTGTTTGAATTGTTTTCTCCTCTTGCAGGTTGATACCACATTTTTGACATACAGATGCAATGATAAATACTTTTGATTTTTATTTTAATGATCTTGGATGCAAATGAATATTTCACTTTAAATAATGCAAATGCAAATGATCTATATGAAAATGCAAATGAATGATTTCTTTAATGCTTACGATGATTGACATATAAATGATCTATATGAAATGTTTTTGATTTATATCTGATGAACATGGATCTAAGTGCAAAGATGCAACTAAATGATCGTTAATGGAATGATAATGCAAATAATAATGATAAAACACTAAATGATGAATGAAATACACTTTTAATTGAATGCAAACTAATGCAATGATTTATATGCAACTAAATGATAAATGGATAATGATTATAAAGATGAATGCACTTATGATGATTAAATGCAAATTGTTTTTGTTTGTCCAAGTGTACTCAATCTTTATTTATGACCGTTGACTTGTTAATGAAATGATATGCTTATAATGCAAATGACCATGAATTCTTATAATGTAGACGAATAATAAGTTAATCTAAAATGATCTAACTAAAAATGATACTGCCATTCTTCATATGCTATCTTGTAACAGTGATTGATTTCATCATTGAGCTTTAAAATGTTGTAAGAAAATACAAGCAACTTGACATAATGATTCAAGATGACCTAAATATTTCTTACATGGATTTTGATATAGCAAGTTAATACAAACAAATTGATATAATGAATCAAGTTGACCTGAGTATTACTTGCAGAATAGACAAGGATTATCCCCTTTCATGCATGACTTGGAACGTTCTCCTTGATCTTCTGTCGATCATATCCTAAGACAAGTTCATACTTTAGTAAGAGATAAACCACAAACAACAATCAAAGAAAATAATCATGCCCCATCATAGCTCCTCTAGTCATGGACATCCTTGAGTCGCATAGAGTACATGATTTAGCAATAAAATCAAGAAATAAACACTGAATCTTGTATATCATTCACATGTTCTTATGGTCATTAATTGATATAATCATCTTGATGAATGATCTTTGATAATCCTTTATTACTTGTTGGTTGATTCTTCATTTTATGAGTTTCATGATTCAGTTGTTGATGAAATGTCTTGATTGATTTGCCTTGTTGCTCGTTATCTGTTTTAAAATCCTAGATGTTTTTGGTTTTTTGTAAGTTTTTCAAATGTTTTTGGTTTTTCAAAGATCACCTTAGCAAAAGGAATTAGGATTTTGCCCCTAGCAGAAACAAAAAATTATTATGGATGTGTGAATTGATCAAGATCCAAACCATGGTGGGATACATATGCAGATTGATTGATTCTAATAAAATCTAAGACAGTGACTACAACAAGTATGTCAAAGATTGATAATTGTTGGTAAGCTGCATATATTCTGCTAAATGGTTCAGAGAAATGGACGCAAATGATAGAATGAATAAGCTAAGATAGATGGAAGCGATAGATGTGATAGGATGGAGTGGATAGGTGTACAAAGCGATCTCATAGATGGAGTAACTTACTTCTTAGATAGCGTCTGTTTACCAGGTTTTCACCATCTAAATTTATTGCACTTTTGTTGTTTTATACTTTTTAGGGATTTTCTGCTTTTCTAATTTTTACTGATTTCTTCAGGACTTTATATTCTTTTTATTGATTTTTCTAGGACTTTATATCTCAAGCATAGAATTTCTTGAGATGGATAGAATTGATAGGTTCATCAAACCAATCACCTTCAGGGGTAGATAAATTGTATGCTCTTGATCCATATGTTGCTACTATGACAAACAGTCCTAGCCAATTTGGTTCAAATTTTCCCTTCTTTTCTCAATCTTGTTGATTTCTTGGATTCTCCCTTAGAACTATGTATCCAATCTGGAAAATATGTGGCTTGACTCTGTGGTTATAGCTTCTTATCATTATTTGTTGATATACTTTCAAATGATCTATTGCATTTTGGCGACGTTCCTGAATCAATTCTAGCTCCTGGACTTGAGAGGCTCGTTGATCTTCTTCTGGTATAAGACCGTGCAAGGATACTCATAGAGAAGGTATCTCTACTTCTATAGGTAATATAGTTTCTGATCCAAAGACCAAACAATATGGAGTTGCCCCTGTTGGAGTGCAGATACTAGTTCGGTATGCCCAAAGAGCAGGATTTAGCTGAATGTGCCAGTTTTTTCCAGCTTCATTGACTGTTTTCTTCAAGATAGTTTTGTTCGATGCCTCAGCTTGACCATTACCTTGTGGATAATATGGAGTATAGAATCTATGTTGGACATGAAACTATTCACATAGCTCTTTCACATCTTGATTTTTGAATGGCCTCCCATTATCAGTGATAAAGGTCATAGGAACACCATAGCGACAGATTATATAATTCAAGATGAACGATGATATTTGTTTTCATGTCACTTTTGTTAAAGGCACTGCTTCAATCCACTTAGTAAAATATTCAGTGGCAACTAGAATGAACTTATGTCTATTAGAAGATGAGGGATTGATCTTTCCTACCAAATCCAGGCCCCACTGTGAAAATGGCCATGATCCTGTCATAGGATATAACTCTTGTGTTGGTGCATGAATTAGATTTCCATGGATCTAACATTGTTTACATTTTTTAGCATAAGTGAATGAATCTCTTTCCATAGTAGGCCAAAAGTAACCCATACAAATAAGTTTCTTAGCCAATGTTAAACCACTTGAGTGTGTACCGCAAATATCCGCATGAATGTCATTAAGAACTCTCTCAGATTTATCTTTTTCAAGACATCTCAATAATGTACCATCTACACCATGCCTATATAGGATATTAGCAATAATGGTATAGCGAGAAGACTGACAGATAAAGTTTCTTCGTTGATTACGAGATAATTTAGGAGGGAGGATATGATCTTTCAAATATTGGTAGGTTTGACCATATAAGGATTGGTTGGTTCCTGATATATGGAAAATTTGATAGGTATGTTGGGATTGAATGGTAGGGGTTAAGATATATTCCACGAGAAATTCATAACGCTATTGATTCTCTTTATTTTGCAAGAAAGATGCTACTATAGCCATTGCATCTGCTGCTTTGTTCTCATTTCTGGGAATTTCGGTGAATGTAATTTCTTTAAAATGTCCTTTAAATTCCTCCACTAGCTGTTTGTATGGCATAAGCTTATCATCCTTTGTTTGATATTCATCATTTATTTAATAAATGACAAGTTGTGAATCACCATATACATGTAGTTCTTTGACATTCCATTCAATGGCCATTTTAAGCCCTATAGCCAATGCTTCATACTCTGCAGTATTATTGGTGCATGGAAATCGCAGTCTATACGATTTCGGAATTGTGTGTCCTTGAGGTGTGATAAAAAATATTCCTGCACCTGATCCATATTGAGTATAAGAACCATCAAAGTATAGTTCCCAAAAGCCTATACTTACTGTCAAGATATCTGCATCAGGAAATTCTATATGCAAAGGCATGTTATTTTGTAAAGGTGCATCAGCCAATTGATTAGCAATAACTTGTCCCTTAATAGCTTTCTGGTCAACATATTCTATGTCAAACTCACTTAGTATCATAACCCATTTGGCTAGTCTCCCTGTTAATGTTGACTTGCTCAACAAATATTTGAGAGGATCTATCTTTGCTATTAGCTTTATAGAATGAATCAACATATAATGTCGTAGCTTCTGAGTTGCAAATACAACTGCTAGACATACCTTTTCAATTGAGGAATAATTTAACTCATAACCAACAAGCATTCTGCTGATATAATAAACTGCTCTTTCTTTTCCTTCATCATCATGTTGAGCTAAGAGAGCGCCTAGTGATACACTTGTTGCTGAGACATAGAGCAACAATGGTTTCCCTTTGGTTGGTGATATCAGTACTAGATGACTCATAAGATATTCTTTTATTTGCAAGAAAACTTCTTCACATGTTATATCCCATTTGAATGAAACATTTTTATGTAGAGGATGGGTAAATGGAAGACATCTATCGGCCAATTGAAAAACAAATCTCCTGATTGATTGCAACCTTCCTTGTAAAGATCTCAATTGACTTATGTTCTTAGGTGACTCCATCTCCATGATGGCTTTAAATTTTCCAGGATCTACTTCAATGCCACGAGCTGATATAATGTACCCAAGGAGCTTTCCAGAGGTTACCCCAAATGCACATTTCTTTGGATTTAATCTCAATTGATATCTTTCCAACCTGTCAAAAATCTTGCTTAAAATGTTCAAATGTTCTTTTCTTGTATGAGATTTTGCAAGTATGTCATCGACATAATCTTCAATAAATGTTGATGAATACTAAGAGGGGGGGGGTGAATTAGTATGCCAAAAATTACTGCACTAAAACACTTACACAGTCTAAAGATAAACTGGTAAAGCAGTCTAATAGTCAGACCGGTTACCACACATGCAAACCAAAATGCAAATAAAGAATTCACCCACAAAAGCAATACAACCATAACACAAGATATTTGATGTGGAAACCCAGCTGAAAAAAACCACGGTGAGATGGAACTCACAAGTCACTATCTGCAGAATAGAAACCAGACCAGTTAAGGTCTTACAATGTTCTTCACCAGAAAAGATCCTGTTAGGAATCTCAATCTCTGCTAGGAGATAAGTCCGATTAAAGACTACCTTGTTAGAGGATTTTAGATTCACATGTGTGAACCACCTTTTTAGAGGATTTTACAAAGGCTTTGAGGCCTACCCTATTAAGGGCTACAAACTTGTCAAAGATGTGAGTAATCAACAAGTGTTTGATCTATCTAATAGCACAAACTGCTTGGTTAGATCCAGTATTTCTCACAGCTAATGCATTCCAGCATTACTTCAGTCTTCTCTCTCTCTCTCACAGTTACAACTCGATCTTCTCATATGAGATCATTCTCAACTTCCACCTTAAACCCTAGCTCAACATTAACCCTTTTAGCAACAACATAAAACCCTAGACATGATGTCCTTTTAGAGGAATCTAATTTCATGTCGGTCCAATAGGATTTCATTACAATTTCCTAAGTTCAATGAATCTAGACATACTCAGTAACACGACACAAAAAGCATCGTCAATGTGTCGGCACCGTCAAACAATCGGTGGATTGGTAACTCATCACAAAGTATTATGGGTTCATACAAAATACCGGTTGCCGGTTTGTCAAAAATGAAGACTGGTAAGAATGTGTTGTGCCGCTTTTCTCCCTCGTACCGCTTGTGATCTACAAACTTCTTGGGGTCGTCATGTCGCTTCAGACTGGGAAACACATTCTGCAAAATCACCACTAGTCTAAAGACTAGTATACAACATACCGGTTGGAACAAATACAGGTTGAGCATGAGCTCATACATATAAAGGGGATCTCAATACAAGTGTGTGTCCATCAATGACAATCACAACATAAACAACAAAAATGCCAACAATCTCCCCCTTTGGCATTGATGGCAACACTTAGGAAAATAAAATTTTGACATCTAAGTGTTTTACAACAAAAACTTTCCATTAACAAAATTGCTCCCCCTAAGCATATACACTATCCCTTAATCAACACAGTGTATAGCAATTTTGCATACAGAGCATAATCATCAGAGCATATAGCATATATCATAGCATATATCAAAATTTCAAAATAGATACTTCTCCCCCTGTGTCAAAAGATCAAAATTTTAAAACCAAAAACCAGATATACTTCTCCCCCTTTGCCAACAATGACAAAGTACCGCTGAAAAACCCTGTTTCCATATATATATATATAATTTTATGACAATAATGAATAATACTTGTCAAAAACTGATTTATAGTCCTGCAAAAATTGTTTCATGGATAGGGACCAAGACTCAAGTAGGGAGGTTGCCACTTCCTTCTTTGTTTGCATCTGGGATACCTGTTCCTCCATGTCATCTACTGTGCTCAATTCCTGTGTGACTATTAACGCATCTAGGTTCAGATAACACTTCTGAAGAATTTGCAGTCATTGAAGTAATACCAGTTGAAGCTCCTACAAATCCCTAGACCGTGCACTGATCTCTCGCTCCATCTTGGCTGATTGGATCTGGAACCAGTGAACGATTTGCCCATATGCTACAAAGGAATCATAAGGAGTCTTGAATGTGCCCAAGTAGGACTGTAAGTCCATTTGAAGTTGTTGCTTCTTGGCCAGCACATCATCACAGAACAGATGAGGTTAACAGATTTTGCTGAGTAGCAAGTTTCCCTCATCCAAGGCATTCCTTATGTCCTTTTGATCTTTCAGCAGTTCAGTCCTAAGCTCATTCAACTTCTTCACTAGAGCAACATTAAGAGCCTTTTGGTGCTCTTTCTTTACATTGGCCTTTGTTACTTCTTCTAGACTCTGCACCTAATCATCCACTACAGTACACAAAAGTTTGAGTTGTGCTAGTGATGATTCAATGTCAAGAAGATTAGTACCGGGGATTAAATCAGTAAGTGTGTCTACAGCCACCTGAATAATATCTTGTTCCCTTTTCCTGCGAATGCCTTCAAGGCGCTCTTGGGCAACCTTGATGCTCTGCATAAGCTCAAACTCACTTGCAAATTGGAGGTCAATATGACTCGAGATAGCAGCCGGTTTGGCTTGGCTACCGATTGCCTTAGGAGTCTCCATCTGCGTGCTCTTCATTGCTTCAGCTATCTTGTCTGCTTCTTCCTTCTTTTTCCTCTCCTTCTCTTCTTTCTCTTTCTCTTCTCTCTTTTTCTTCTCTTCCTCTTCCATCTTCTTCTTGTCTTCCTCTTCTTTTTGCTTCTGCTCTGCTTATGCCTTCTTCTTTGCTTCCTCTTCCTTCTTCTTTTGTGCTTCCTCTTCCTTCTTCTTTTGATCTTCCTCTTCCTTCTTCTTCTCTTCCTCTTCCTTCTTTTTCTTCTCTTCTTCTTCCTTCTTTCTCTTTTCTTCCTTATTCTCTTCTTCTTTCTTTTTCCTATCATCTTCTTGCTTCTTCTTTTCTTCATCTTTTCATTTCTCCTCTTCCTCTTTTCTCTTCTCTTCCTCTTTCTTCTTTTTCTCCTCTTCATTCCTCTTCTTTTTCTCTTCATGTTCCTTTGCCGCTTATTGTGTGTCCTCAGCTTGTTCACCACCCTAATCGGCTTGTTGCCCCTGTTCAGTTCCCTTAGAAGGTATGTCCTGAGTGACATCTTCTATATCTAGGGCATCGACATCGATAGTGTCGATTGGTTCTTCCACCAGGTTTCCTTCCTCATCAAAGACCTCATCCAGTTTGGAAATAACCGGTTCCTTTTCCTCTTGGACGTTGGCCATTCGTTCTTTGTGAGAGTTGATAGCATGAGCCATATGCTGATGTGTATCTTTTTCAACATCATCAACTCTCCCCTCCAACAACCAAAGTCTTCTTCTCCTTGTGAAGAAGAGACCTTTATTTTGATACAGGGCATCAAATAATTTTGAATTTGAGAGTTCGGGGAAGTACTGTGCAAAGACTTTCTCCCTAATCTCCTATTCCTTTTCAATGGCAATGCACCATTTATTATCTAATGCTTTAAATAATGAGTCCGGTGTTTGAGATTTAATCTCTGATGGTGACCGGTCATTTTTACATAAATAAAGAATGATTTCCTATAGTACTTCATCTTTTTCCTCACTATTAAATTCATCATAATAATCTATTAAATCATGAAGTAACTTTCTCCTAATATTTTTTACTGTTCTTTGACAATGTGTCAAAGGTTTGTATGAGGAGATGTTTATATTTACCGGTGCGGATGCTGCCGGTTCATTCTTCTTCATCTTCTTTATCTGTCTTCCCTTCTTTGGTTGTTCATCAAACTCGGTTTCTTCGGAGTCTGGTTCATTTACCTTAGTCTTCCTCTTTCTTTCGAAGACTTTTGCCAATGCTACCTCTGGTTTCTTCTTTGCCGGTGACCACTTGGTCACTCTTGGAGTTGCAGTGGTAGCTGGTGCCGATGCTGCAGGCACTGCCTTAGTTTTCTTAGCTGCTGGTTCTTTTCCCTTCTTCACCGATGGTTCTTCAACCAGTGCAATCCTCTCCAACTAGGTTCCGGTCCTCTTAGCCTTTGGATCAAGAGGTGAGGCAATAAGGGTTGAGGCATACCCTTCCAGCATGTCAAACATAACTTCATAGCCCATAGGCTCCACTTCCTCCATTATAGGCTCAACAGCCTCCATTAAACATTTGTCCACCTAAATAGTGAAACAGATGTCATCTTCATATTTCTTCACTATGTCACCTGAGATACTTACCCTCTGACTCATCTTTCTACTGAACTCATCAAAATATTTGTTCCATACCTCTGGGCAGCCGGTTCCAATGGCTTGTACACTTTCCTTTATCTGCTTGGTTACCGGTTGGTTAGGGGACCACTGGACATCTCCTACACCTAGAAAGTAGCCTTGGAAATAAAAGAACAACCCTACCAGTAGTTGTCCAAACTTAAACCTCAGTGTGTTGTCCTGTTTGATTGCCTTAAGATTTAACAGGAGTTGCCTCTGCATACCGATGCATAAGTCGAAAGATGCATCCTCTTTTATCATTCGGTAAGCTGCATTTACCGCTGCAGTAGATACAGAATTAATCCTGATAGATGAAAATGTTATGTATCCTATCACCATGCAGGCGTATTTCACTAGATCATCATTGATAGGATTGACTGTCATACCTCGTGAATCACTTGTTGAAATAGTGAGCTTGGTCATTTCCATTTTGCTCACTTTTCTCAGGGATGGCACTTCTCCTATGTTGCAGAAACCAGTGACTGCATGAATTGTCTAAGGCATGATATCATGTGTCCTCTCTAGGTACATCTTGTCACCATGGACTCTGCTCAAAATAATTCTGATATGATCCTCCATGAAATCTTCCAGAAAATATACTGCATTGTGGAATTTCTTCTTTTCTATGACACTAAATTCCGGTTTGATCTTTTTGTCCTTGCCGCAAAATAGACCTAACTGAGTGTGAATGGCTAAAGACCCTAGGTCTTCTATTTTGCAATCAATATAATCAGAAATTCCTTCTTCGACTATGACTCCAACCGTAACTTGTGACAAAGCATTATATTTGGACTTCCTCTGAATAAAACTTTCTGACTCTATGGATGTACTCGAATTGGTATGAGATGCAGAAGCCATTGAAGAGTATTTCAAGAACATGAAAAATACCTTTCAGATACGAATTTAGGGCTTCCTGATTCTGCTTCACTTCACTCTCCATTGAACACCAAATCACCGCTTTGTGTTTTCTACTACCGCTTGCAAACTAGATTTGAATCTCTTTCAAGGTTATTCAATTTCTTGAAATCTAAGCTCAAATCACCTTTTCTTTGCTCTGCACTTGAAAACTTTTCTTCACTCGAAAATAGATAGTGAGAAATGATTTGAAAAATGTATTTATACATGTCTCTCACCTACCGTCATTAATGCTCCTCTATTAGGGCATAAACCCTAATTTGCCTTTTTACAATTTCTAGACTTCTGCCAAGCGACAAGTATCGCATACCGGTTAAGGTCTTTTACTAGTGTCAACCGAGGGTTCGAAAGCATTTCGCCATTTGCTCCCCCTAAGCCTTTAAGGCTTAGTTTGTCGGTTCCAATATTTCCACACTAGCTACAGAAACCGGTTCCTCTTCCGACATTATTGGTTTCTTCTTCCATGTTTTCTTCATGTCCCCTTGAACTTTTTCAACATCTATTTCTCCTTCCTAAGTGACCGGTATATCATCAGATATACTTTTTCTGCTTCTGCAAAATCTTGCAATGTGACCCGGTTTGTTGTTGTGATAGCAAACAAGTCCAGGTGCTCTCCAAGTTCCATTGTACATGTTTCTATTCTTCCTTCTGCATGTTGCAACAGTGTGACCATGACCATGGCAGATCATACAACTTTCTCTCCATCCAGTTGCCACTTGATGACCACCGCTTCTCGACTGATGATTGAAGACATTAAACCAATTGTGGTTCCGGTTCATAAAAGGTTCAGGACCAGTTCCTTGGGTCCTCTGAGGATATCTTCCAATGTTATCCATTACAGACCTGCATTCAAATGCTCTATGCCCAAACTTGTTGCATGCATAACAATGACCATTAAACTTATTGGATCTAGGTACATTGTTGATAAAACAAGGAAAATTATTGTAGGCTTTTCTCCTACATACATTGATAGTGTGTCCTTCTTTAAGATAGTTAAAGCAAACAGGTTTGAATTTTTGCTTACCTTTTCCTTTGAGTGTCGGTTGCTTCTTTGATGCTTCAGCATTTGTTCCTGAGGATTCTCCTTCCTCATGTCCAAAAAAACCAAGACCATTGGTATTCTTTGTCGATCTAGATGACTCAAGCTTTTGCTCTAGCTTGATAGTACTTTTGCCAAACTTAGCAAGTATTTCCTTCGACTCAAAGAGTTCTTTGGAAATAGCAGTGTTTGTCTCCATTAGACTTGCATTTTCAGAGATGGCAATGTTCAGTTCTCCTTGCATGTCTTCTTTTTCCATTCTGTTCTCATGAAGGCAAGCAGTCAGTGCACTAATCTCTTGTTTCAAATTGGAGATCTCATGATCTCTATCCTTTATCCGATCTTCAGCTTTTCTCCGGTTCTCAAGCTCTTGACTAAACCTAATAGTCAGTCCTTCCAACTCCTTTCTCAGATTGGAGTTTGAATCATTCAACTTATTTACTTCAGCAATCATAGCTTCCATGTTAGCTTCATCTTCAAAACTGCTTTCAGATAGTTCCATCAGCTTCTCTGCATGTTCTCTCCTTTTTGCTTGAGATGCCTTGTATTTGACCATAAGATCATCATAGGCTTGCTCAGACTTAGTGAGTCATTGAGTAAGTTCCCTCATGGTGTATTCCCCCATATCTCTTTCCAAGTGGTTAAACTTATAGAAAGATAGGCTCTGATACCAATTGATGAATACTAAGAGGGGGGGGTGAATTAGTATGCCAAAAATTACTGCACTAAAACACTCACACAGTCTAAAGATAAACCGGTAAAGCAGTCTAACAGTCAGACTGGTTACCACACATACAAACCAAAATGCAAATAAAGCATTCACCCACAAAAGCAATACAACCATAACACAAGATATTTGACATGGAAACCCAACTGGAAAAAACCACGGTGAGATGGAACTCACAAGTCATATCTGCAGAATAGAAACCAGACCAGTTAAGGTCTTACAATGTTCTTCACCAGAACAGATCCTGTTAGGAATCTCAATCTCTGCTAGGAGATAAGTCTGATTAAAGACTACCTTGTTAGAGGATTTTAGATTCACATGTGTGAACCACGTTGTTAAAGGATTTTACAAAGGCTTTGAGGCCTACCCTGTTAAGGGCTACAGACTTGTCAAAGATGTGAGTAATCAACAAGTGTTTGATCTATCTAATAGCACAAGCTACTTGGTTAGATCTAGTATTGCTCACAGCTAATACATTCCAGCATTACTTCAGCCTTCTCTCTCTCTCACAGTTACAACTTGATATTCTCATATGAGATCGTTCTCAACTTCCACCTTAAACCCTAGCTCAACATTAACCCTTTCAGCAACAACATAAAACCCTAGACATGATGTTCTTTTAGAGGAATCTGATTTCATGTCGGTCCAATAAGATTTCATTACAATTTCCTAGGTTCAATGAATCTAGACATACTCAGTAACACGACACAAAAAGCACCGTCAACCAATCGGTGGATTGGTAACTCATCACAAAGTATTACCAGTTCATACAAAATACTGGTTGCTGGTTTGTCAAAAATGAAGACTGGTAAGAATGTGTTGTGCCACTTTTCTCCCTCATACCGCTTGTGATCTACGAACCACTTGGGGTCGTCATGCCACTTCAGACCGGGAAACACATTCTGCAAAATCACCACTAGTCTAAAGACTAGTATACAACATACCAGTTGGAACAAATACCGATTGAGCATGAGCTCATACATATAAAGGGGATCTCAATACAAGTGTGTGTCCATCAATGACAATCACAACATAAACAACAAAAATGCCAACAAATGTATGCATCATATCATGGAAAATTATCGTCATGGCCCTTTGATAAGTCACTCCTGCATTCTTCAGCCCAAATGGCATAACATTCCAGCAATATGTTTCCCACACACAGGTGAAATTTGTCTTCTCTTGATCTTCAGGTGCGATTCTTATTTGATTATATCCTGAGAAGCCATCCATTAATGAAAACATATCATGTCCTACTGATAAGTCCACTATGATATCAATGTTTGGTAGCGGGAAATCATCTTTTGGACATGCTTTATTTAGGTCTCTGAAATCCATACAAACCCTTATGCTTTTATCTAGTTTTGATACTGGTACAATACTTGAAACCCGTTCTGGATAAGCTAGTGGTCTTATGAAACCCACTTCTAATAGTTTCTTGAGCTCTGTTTTCACAAGGAGAGCAATATGTGGATGCACCTTTCTTAGCTTCTGCTTAACAGGTTTTTCTTTTAAATCCACATTAAGATGATGCATGATAAGATCTGGGTTAAGTCTTGGCATATCTGCATAAGACCAAGAAAAAATTATTTGTCTTTTCTTAAAGAATTTCATTTATTCTTTCCTCTCTCTTTCTGATAATAAGGCAGCAAAATGAAGTATTTTAGGATCTTTTGATGTATCAATGTTTATTGCTTCTGTTGGTTCTATCAGGATAGCGGATCTCTCTTGAAAATATGCAGGAAAAATGTCAAACTTTCTATCTTCTAGTGCCTCAAGGAGGTTTTCACCATCAGTTACATCCTTTGTTTTCTCTTTTGATTGATCTAATGTTGCCATGAAATGGTTTTCAACAATAGGTCTCTTTCCTTGTTTTATTTCGCTTTTGCGACTGGAAAGTTTGGCATTTTCCTGTCTATGAGAAACATCACTTGATTCTGCAATGGAAAATATCTTAAGTGGGATGGGTTTAGCAACGTTAAGGTACATGGCTAAATCATGATCATTGGAAAAGACATTCAGTTCAGGATTGTCTAAATTATCCCAATCAATTAGTTCAGGATGAACAAGGGGTAAATCATAATCACTGTCATCATTAGGTGTTTCAACATTCATGACAAAATGATCATAATTTGGCATAAAATAGGTATCATCATAGATTAGATGTTTTTGAGGATTGTATTTCTCAAGTGTTTCTAAATTAGTCTTAACAAAATTTATATTAGCATTTTGTAGTTCACACTCAAGTGGTTCTTCAATTGACGTTTGTCCCTTAAATGAATGGATCATATCAACACACACGTCTTTGATATTGCAAATTCCTTCTTGATTGACCTCATTTGCATTTTGGATTTGATATACTTGTGTACATGATAAAGAGGATTCTTTTAATAGATTTTGTCTCCTTTCAAACTCGGCTTTTTCTGGACTAATAGTTAGTCCATCTTGACTATCTCTCAGTTCTTCTATGGTTCTTCCATATCTAATCCATGTTTGTGTTTCTTGTGGCATTGCTTTTCTATTTTTGTCATTCTCTTTTCTTTTTGCATACTCCTCTTTTCTCTGAATTCTAAGTTGCTCTTGTCTTCTTTCTAATTTTATTTTTTGTTCTGTAATAGACAAGTCTTCTTTTGTGATAGTTGCTTGATCTTCATTATGTTCTTTACTTGATATAGTACATAAGACATCTGGTCCCCATTCATACTTATTAGAATGTGTCTCTGAATCCTTATCTAAGATTACTCCACTATACCATACTGGAATGTCGTATGGTGCAAAAAGTTCTCTGATTTCTGTCATCTCTATTCTTACTGCTTCTGGAATATCTTGTTCAGATTTTGCCTTTGTTTGTATTTTCAGAACTTGTTGACAAGAATTTTCGTCACCTTGGATGATAATCTGCCCTTCTTTCTTGTCATGTTCTTCTTTCTCTTTTTGTTTATTGGCTACTGTTTCTACCGCTTGATGTAGCTTTTCTTACCAATTTTCTTTTTTAGAAACTGACTTATTTTTCCATTTTTCTTGTTGATGATTATGTTGCTTTTGATTAGACTTTAAGTATCCCAATCCAAATTTATCTTCTATGGATTGTGAGTGCGAACAAATAGGTTCTAAAATACCTTGATGTTGCTTACCAATTGGTCCTTTTCCTTCATACCCCATCTTTTGCATGATTTCATATCCTTTGCCATATTGTTTTATGGGAATATTGACTTTTGTTGTTGTCGCTATAGTTTTATCTTCATCTTTGTACAACCATCCAAGAATGTCTTTGTCTTCATTTTCTTCTTCAAGAGTTCCAGCACTAACAAATGTCCCTTTAAACATATGTTTTGATTTTCCTGATGGTTTTGATTGAATATCTGTAGGTTTTCCATATGACTTAGGGGAAAGTGGAAAATTATTCAAAGAATACTTTCCCATTCCTTTATCATTTAACTTGAGCTTTTCTTCAAAGGTTTCCCATAACTTTGCTTGAACTTCTTTGGTAGGATATACTGATTCTCTGTTATGTGGAACTCTAGTATCTTGTGTTGGCTTCAAATTATTGCAATATTGACTGGAATATGCAATTATAGTGATTTATTTTCCTTCATGAGGAAATTTTACACATTGATGATATGTAGAAGGAACTGCTTGCATTTTGTGAATCCATGGTCTTGAATGTTGTAGGAGAGATTCAAATCTAAAACTTGAGACAATGTATCCTTTTCCACAGGTCCTATCCTTATTGGTAGCACAACAGTTCCTTTAGAAGAACATTCTGCTTCATTGTAAGCCTTGATGGTTATTTTCTTTTTTGGGTCTACTGCATTCTCTAAATATCCCAAAGCTTTTATCGAACTTAAAGCACAAATGTTTAAGCCAACTCCTACATCTATGAGTACACGTTTGACACAAGTTTTATTAATGGAGACTTCAACATGTAAAGGAGCATTGTGAGGATGTTGTAAGGATGCATCATAATTTTCAGAAAATGATAAGCAATGAGGATCTATAAGATGTCCTACCATGTTTTGGAACTGATTTACATCCAAATCTTTTGAAACCGTTGTTTCTACTAAATCTTTCTCCAAAATTTCTTTATGCATAGGTGAAACCTTGAGAAGTTCTAGAATTGATATTTGAGCGGGTATTCATTGTAATTGCTCTACTAAATTGTATTGTTGAGATGTGGACGTTGAGTCTTTTGCTATACCTGGAAAGGTTACCTTTGCTTTGCTTCTCGTGATAACGTTGATTGATTCTGAAGATGGATTTTCATTAACAATAATCACATTTACTACATCATCGTATGTATAAGCATAATTCACTTTGGTTTTCCCTTTGTCATTTTCTGATCGAGATGATTCACCTTTATCAAAGTTTGGAATTGGAGTTTTAAAAGCCAAGTGTGACTCATTTGTCTTATGGCTATCCACTGTGATGGTTCCGTTATCAATTAGACCTTGGATAATGTGTTTGAATCTTTGACGATCATTTGTTAGATGTCCTTTATTCCGATGGTAATTGCAAAAATGGTTGTCATTCCACCAATTTGGCTTGACTGGTGGTTCATAAATTCTTGCTTCTGGTAAAACGATCAATTTGTTAGCAAGCAAAGTTTTTAGAGCTGATTCTAAAGATTCTCCAATGTTTGTGAATTTTCTCTGAGGATTAGAGAAAAAGGACTTGGCTTTATTGTTTTCTAGGTTGTTATTGCTTGGGTTTTGACTTGATAGATTCAAAATTGGTTGTTGTTGTTTTGTAGTATTGTTATCATCATTTCCTTCATTGCTGACATTCCTATTCTTTGACCAAAACTTGGGTTTATCATTGTTGTTGTTGTTGTATGAATTATTGTAAAGTTTTAGTTCTCCTTTCTTTACCATTGCGTTCTCTATTTTTAGACCATTCTCGATCATTTTGGCAAAAGAGGGAGGACATTGCATCCTTAGTCGATAACTCATTTCACTGATACGATTATTAATGAATATGTCCATTTTTTCTTGATCGAGTACATCTCGGGGATACCTATTAAACATGCGTTTCCATCGTTGTAAGAAGATCATAAAAGATTCACCATTCTTTTGTTTAACATTGCAAAGATCTAGCATTGTTATTTCATTCCTTATATTGTAGGAATATTGTGAAATAAACCTATTCACAAGTTCTTCAAAGGATTTGATTCCGAATGGTAATCTTGAAAACCACTCCATTGATTGTCCATTTAAAATCCTAAGAAATAGACACATAAGGTAAGTTTCATCATGAGCAAATTCCATGCTCAGAGTACAAAACTCCCTAACGTGATCTTGAGGATCAGATTTTCCATTGTATTTGTCTTATTTAGGAATCTCACAATGTTACGGAAATGGTATCATTCAGATTTTAATCAAAGGGATATGGGCATATGTCTTCTAATGAATACCTCTTGGAGCTTGTCCCATTTCACATGTCTTGTATATGTTGTTGTAGAGTTTGTATTTCTTGAGTGAGGCTTGACAATGGGTTATCCACATAGTTTTTCCTTGTCTCTTCATGAGTTCTTTTATCATTACGTTCTTTTCTTTTGTCATCTTTTTCTTTCCTTGTCTCTTCATTGCTTTCTTTACTCACATCTTCGTTATTCAGCTCATCTGTGTTTTGGGAATTACTTGCCTCCGCATGTTGTTTCAAGATTTCCATGTTAAAGTCTTGGGGTAGTTTAGCTCCAGATTTTGCTAGCATTAAGAGATATTTCTCTTTTTGTTTTGCCAACAATTTTTCCATTAGCCTATCAAATTTGAAATCCTATTCAAGGTCTCTAATGGTACTATTGCCTGCTTCTTCGTCAATAGCTGTAAATCCAAAAGTTTGGAATGTAGGAGTATCTTCTTCCTCCATTTGTTGTTGTTTCTAAGTTGTTCGTGTTGCGCTCTAGTCCAAATTGGCATGTGATTATCTCAAATTTGTTTAAATTTTTAAATGGACAAAGTCAATAAGTGATTACTGGTTTAGGAAGATATGCCTTGTTGATTTTACCACTATTGTTTGTTCGTTGGGATAAAGCATCTCTTTGTTGAAAAGCACATCTTTGTAAAGTTTCACCGTCAAATTCTATACCACAGCCATGTAAGTAGTGATGAAAATGGTGTAGGAATGTCCTATGTTTCAATAAGATCTTGCAATTGATGTACAAGAATGTTATCCTTTTCTGAGTAGCTTTGTAACTAGGTTTTCTTTTCTTAAGGTGATACTTAAAAGTCATACAAGCATTTGACAATTTACAAGTTTGTTTGATTCCAAAGTTGGTGCGATTTTGGTTTTGATATAACCTAGGTTCAAAATAGGAAAGATATATCCAAGATTAGGAACCTAGTATAGATTTGATCAAGTTTCGTGATAGAGGATTTGATTATCTTGATGAGAGACTTGACAAAGATGTTGGCTTTTTGCACTTAAGATGGTTGAATCGATAGCTTGTTAATTATTTGATGTTTATAGAACCTTTTGGGTATAACCTATTGGATTAGTAACCTAGTTGTTTGAGCTAGTTTGAAAATACGTGATGGTTTAGAGACAAACTTACTTCAAGAATCATTTTGATATTTGATGTTTTGACACTGATGTTGATTTGATATTTCAAGTGTTGGAATGTTTTTTTTTTCTTTACCCTTTTGATCACACTTCTTCAGTATTTTGTTGGTTTTTTTGATCTCTTGTAGGTGATAATTTTCTTCAATTTTTGACCATTTGGAACATGTTATAGACATAGAAGACACAATGCTGAAATAAACAAAATGCACAAGCAAGTACAATCCCTATGGCAGGCTGAGACAATAGTTGTTGAATCTTACGTGGGGTTTCCCTCGAGGCTACACTATTCAAAGCGGATATTTAGATGCTTGACCCCACTAGCTCCACCCTCGGCACTCACTTCTTCGGGGCAGCCAAGCACCAGTTTCCATGAAACCTCCCCATGGAAAACTTTATATCTCTACTAGGAATCATATGTATGTGAGCCGCTTCAGAGGTCTGACCTCTTGCGCCAACAACTAGAAGGATTTTGGCAACTAGTACAAGTGGTTTTTAATATAGGCTTCGGGTCACGTGGCCATACATGTGGCACTTTCATCTCTGTAAATACAGAAAGTTCCCAACCTATAGAGGTTACACTTTATAGGGTTTATGGACAAACATAGTGTCGGTATGAACCTATCAGCACATGTTTGAACTTTCGTCACAAACACAATTTATTTATAGTGGATTGGAAGGACTTGGTATTAGCCTGTTTCCACTTTAAGTCGTTCCCCTCTCACTGGCCCCCTCAAGGCAGCTCGGGAAGGTAGGCCCTCTAAAGGATTTGATTGAAAACATAAAAGAGTGGGTTTGGCTTTTTGTTCACCCAATTAAGGGGAGAGCATATACCTACCACTTTCGAAACACGGAATACAAGTGTTCTTTTTAATCCTTTCAAAGCAATTGTTGGCTAAGCCCTATTTGGAGATGTTTCTCCAACAAACATGGTGTTTATTTTAGCCCCACATAGAAAATGATTTTCTAAACTAGGAATTGGAAATCCTTGTGAACAAAAAGAAATTTGTTTGCAAAAAGTAACCTGCTTTGTAAGAATGGACAAGTTGATAGTTCTTTTTAACTTGCAAAATAAGATTGATTGTTCTTTTTACCTTTGCAAGAAAATGAAAGATTGTTGTTCATTTTAGAGCCTAAAATTTGAAGTGTAAATCCTAACTTTACAAGAAAGTAGATGTTTGATTTGTTGTTCTTTTTACCTTGCAAATGTGATTATATTTTAGAGCCCAAAAACAAGTGAGGTACTTTTTAGAACACCAAATTTGAAAATGAAGTTCTTTTTACCCAAAAGGAAATATGAGTTCTTTTTAACTAACTTTGAAAAAGCTAGGAAAGAAATCACTAAATCCTAAGTTATCTTCTCCAAATCTGCAAGAAAATTGTTAGAAATCTACAAAATAGTAAAAAGTTAGTGATAAACCTTAGGTGGGCTTTCACAAGCCTAATTTCAAATTGGTTACAAATTTTTTGTCAAAAGCGCTAACCTGCATTACAAAAATGCTAACCTACATTACAAAAGCGTTAATTTTTAGACAAAAGCGCTAACCTACATGACATATGTGCCAATCTATTATGCAAAAGTGCTGATTTTCTGACAAAAGTGCTAACCTACATGACATATGCACTGCAAAAGCGCTATCAAAATTGACATAGGCGTGAATCTGCATTACAAATATGTTAATTTTATTTTTATTTATTTATTTATTTATTTATTTTTATTTTTTTTTTTTTTTTTTTTGTGAGATTTTTAAAGGTATATGCGAGGTCCAGCCCCACGGTGGGTGCCAAAATATGTGAGCTTGAATTTCATCGTTAGAATGCTTCCTGCAATAAGTTAGTTTCACAAAATACAAAGGAAAATGTATACAGGAAATTCAAAATCCACCAATGAAACTACATGAAATATATATTAAAATAAAACATTATTTTACCTTCATGACTTATGTCTCATTGTGTCCTAACTCCACTATTCCTGGTTGCAAATGGTGTGCTCTCAGACAATGCACTATTGGCTTCCAAGATGGCATATGAAGAATGGATTGATAACTTGTAGTTAACTAATGCTAGATATGCAAATGCTACATAATTATGCTAAATGATATTTGCTTCAAAAACTCACTGATGCATATGATTGATTGAAAACTATTATGAGAACTCAATTTTGAAGAGTAACTTCCTCTCAACTGAAACTCTTGGTTTTATAGACTTTGAGAAGATAAGATGATGTGGCTCAGATCAATGGTCCTTATTAGATCTACAGATTTGGATGGCTATGAGCGAAGATGAAGGTTGAGAGAAAGGGGGGAGGAGAAGACAAGTGTCACTCATCTCACCTTGACTGGGTTGCTGACTGCGGGAATATAGGGATGGTTGGAGGAAATTTAGGCATGAGAGGACAAGTGGACTCAAGTCCTTCCTAAGATGTAGAAGGTGTTTGAGAGAATATAGGAAATGGTCATGAAATATGTGTACGTACACAATATTCATTAAGATTGGAAGTTGGGGATAAATGATGAATTAATATTTAAAAAATATTAATTTCCTTAGCCACATGTTTGATGAGTTGGCAAAGGGAAAATGAAGTGGAAATGGAGGGTGAGTTGGAAAAGGGGAATTAAATAATTTAGGAATTATTTAATATTTGAAACTATAGGATAGGAAAATAACTATTAAATATTAGATACTTAATTGTTTGGAGGAGATAACTAAATATTAGATATTTAATTAACTTGGTTAGAGGAATAATTAAATATTAGATATTTAATTAATTAGAGGAATAGGATAAATGAATTAATTAATAAAATATTAATTAATAGAAAGACATGAAAATGAATTAAATAAATTAATCTTTTCAAATTAACTATTTAATAGAAAAATAAATATAAAATATTTATTTAATTGCTCATAGCCAATTTTTAGGTGTATACAGTTTCTAGAGATATAAAATGCATAGAGACAAACATATAAATTATAAACATAACTGACACAAACATATAAATCATAAACATTCGAGACAAATGACGTACAAAGATCGACTATGTAACCATAGAAATTAACTGTTTTATAAAAAATAGCATAGTCATACATGAGCATTATACAATTTTAATTAGAGAACCTCCTCTGCATTGGGAATCTACTTTGTATCCTCACAAACCTCTATGTTGGTCGTGAACTACCATAACCCGTGAAAATGGGGGTGTAGTCCATAATAAGCAGGTTCCATGGAAAGAATGTCGTGACATCCTTGATACTGTCATCGGAGTATGGCACCAGGGACTGTCCATGTCTCCAATGGGGTCTACCAGCACACATTATGTGAATCTGAGGGAGAGTGACTAGCCAGTACGCAAGGGAAAAATACACTGACCATAGTCGCCTATACAAAGCGACCGTCAACGAAGTTGACAATCTGGCGAACAAGATCACATCTTCTATGTTGACAATCTACATATTGTCCTCTGTAAAATATCTTCCCATTCAAATGGTCCACTCTGCGGCCCGTCTGGGAGTTATTGTTTGGATAATATCTGAAACAATGATAGCCGAGAGGCGCTGAAATAAGGCAGACTCATCGTCGCTCTCTGCCAACCTCTCTAGCAGTCTACAGATACATACGATAAGAGTGTTAGTAATATAACTATAGCATTCAATAAATGTAAGACATAAGAGTGTTAAGAACTAAAAAAATGCAAGACATAATCACACCATAAGAGTATTAATTATTTAACTAGAGCATTCAATAAATTGAAGACATAAAAGTGTAATACTAAAAATTAAGTTGCATAAAACCTACGCCTGTCACCCAACGTGTATGTGAAAGCCATTTAGTAATAAAATAGGACAAAATACAACGGACCTGCATACAAAGATACATTATAAAAGATGGTTAGGGACAATTATAGTAAACATTACAATGCAACTACAATAAACAAAGTTGTTCCATATTACGCAACAAGCTGAATGAAGAATGGCTAAACATCAGGCACATATATGACATAGTTACAAACAGAAACCTTAATCTGAACAAATAAAAGAAAAATTAGTATCAGTGAGGATCATTGTGTGATCCCTATCCATGTAAAAGACCATCAAAAGCCAATCACCGATGAGGACTCCTATGGCCAAGTGTTGAGGGGTGCCGAACATTGTCACACATAAGTGTGGATCACTTTCACCAACTATAAGACTTGACAACTAAATAAACGCATGCAACATTCACATGTTTAGAAACCACTTACAGGTGACACTAGAGTACCAACCTGTATCAGACACAACCGATGCAGTGGCAAGGACATACGGTTCCGGTGCTTGGTCCAATTACCTCTTTCCCCTTCTCCTCCTAGAAGTCTCAAAGGGGAACTTAGAGGTGACAGGCTGTTGAACATCATGACAGATATCACTCCTATTACTATACCTACATTGCCACCAATTGCGACGACTGACCCGACTTGCACTTAACTAAGGCCGCATACGTTCGATGGTTGTATTGGCTAGATCGGTAGATGGACTAAAATCAAGTGACATGGCACCAACATTCTAAAGATCAGCCATGAACCTATCAAGACAACCTACAAATGTCATTAGTTTATCGCTTGAACCTGACATTGTTTGCGACAATATGTTTAACTTTCGGTTCTCTTCGTTCCACATTACGGTGTCCACATCCTCTAAATTTGTATGTGCATTAGAAATGGTATCGATGAGAGGTTCAGGTGTTGGGTTTTCATTAGTATTAGTAGGTGTTGGAGTTGACATAGGAATAGGATCTATATGAAGCAAGATCTTAGGGTCAAGTACACATCTTTTAAGTTAGCAAAGATCAAAATTCATGAACATCTACTTACCTAGAACACGTGAATCATGGAATGAATTGTTCATCATTGCAACAACCTTAAACGCATGCTTGCACATGTTTCCTCACAAACTCCATGGACATTCATAGATGTAGAAGTGATCCCCAAATTTCCTAACCACATACCAGTTGCATGAGGACTGACTTTTCACCCAGTTCCAACTAGGAGTAGTGTCGTCTAGACACAATCGCCATCAGGAATCGCCTTTTCCCTCTCCATACTAGTTTGCAAATGTGTCAACTTGTAGTTTTTGATAAATCCAAAATGCTCCAATTCTCGCTTATGCTGGTAGAATGGTTCCACTTTATACACAAGTATAAAATACAGATTGTCCATCCTCCTCGAGCATGTCTTTTTATCATCTCTTAGGTGCAATAACTTCAATTTACCATGGTATGATTCGATGGTATTATTTGTGTCCTGGTTAGCATGAGCAAAATTCCTGAAGGTTTTTGCCCACATAGCTAGCCAAAAAAAAAAAATTGAAATAAAGAAATTAAAAATAGTAGGATGTCAACTACCAAATGACAACCAAAACGAGTAACAAGTCATAAAGCCACCACTCGAATGTAATGTCGAACTCACCGATATGGCCTTCTCCTTGACACCATGTGTTGTAGAAGTACTCTAGAATACGTGGCTGGTCACTAAATTTGGCAAAGAAAGTGTGCAACTCCTCCACAGTGCTCTCTTCACTTTCATGCATTGCCATCATTATCGCCCCTAGATGGTGAAAAATGTCCATTGCTCTTTCCTTCATTGCATACTTGTGCACATTCTTCAACCATGCTCGATGCACGTGCCAAATACAAAGTATGACACGACATTCAAAAATAGTCATGTTATGAACAAAATGTTTAATTGGGCTGAGCAAGGAGCGTGGTTAAATTAAACGTAGAGAAGCATATCATAATCTTTCATTTCATGTAGACAAAATATCTCTCTTGCACTTACTCTATCTCTTGAATCTCTACACTCGCATCATCTGTGATAAATGCATTTTTCCTCCAATCGGGCCTCTTTTCCTTTCTCATCTCCGCAACTCCATAACCACACCTGGATATCCTCAATCTTGTTTCTTGATGTCACAGCCCATGCAATAGGCACCCCCGATTGCTGCTCGTCAAAGACGAGACATGAATACAATTGATATTGTTTTAAACAACAAACAGGAAGATCATGACCATCCACAGATAAAAAGGACTGCATCAAAATAGGTTAAGTTCGAAGAGACTTACCCCATATTTGTTTGTTGTGAATTTTGAATCCATTAAGATGATTGAGTCATGCGAGAATCGTACCATCATGTCAAGCATCCAAGCCATTTGTATTCCCATAATGAAAGGTTTGTCGACACCTTGTCACTGCTGGAAAAAAAAGAAATTTGCCTCATCCCGTTTTTTCCATTCTAAGATGATAGTGGAATCATGCACATGCTTTCATGACCGAATAGAACGGACCCTCATTGCTGCGTTGATAACATCCTTGCGTGTCACGAATGTATCTCTCTTCAACATGTCATGAAAAAAGGGATCATCACGATGTCCGTCCATAATAGCTTCAACGCTCACATTAATCAGCAACAACCTCTCTATAAATGTTTTGCATTCATCAGAAAGGTTTGGTGCAAATTGAGAGCGCAGCTCATTGCTGGTATCATCGACGCCATGAAAAGCTTCACCATTCTTGTCTACATGCAACAGTTGCTTCAATATCAAGATGGCCACATCTAGCCTACCATATAACACCTTAACAATGAAGTGGCATGTACAACCTCTTTTTTCTAATATGTCCACGCATGCTTCTTATTCAGCGACTTCTTCCTATTGTCTTTTGGTCCATATGAACACCAATACCTTCAAAAACAACTCTCCTATTAGCAACAACAGTCGTAATGTCATTAAACGTATACAAAGAATAGGAAAGAATGTGTCTACAAACCGATTGTATATCTTTATTGTATGTGTGTTGTGAACAACACTATCGTGCTCAATGTACCACTTTCGAAGGAATTGGGTTTCAACACCTTCGCGCAACAACTCCCCTCTGATGAATGCATCCAATCTACCTAATGGAATTGTTGCACACAGGTTTGTCATTGAATCATTTTCGACACAAATTGGCATCCACTGAATATCCCTTGAATAGAAATGACACAAATCTTCACCACCATCTTGAACTTCCAATACCATAATGTCCTCCCATTTCTGGTATTTTCCCATTGTGGTCCTGCACATATCGGAGAAAGAAAGAGATATCGTAAACAATAAACAACCACAGTGATGATATCTTCAATGTGATACTATTTTGAGATATTGGTTGATGTCAAATGTGTTTGCCATGATATTGGTCGCTTCGCACAAATGACCAAAGCTACTTTACTGTTAGACCTTCCTCCTGTTAGCACATATTTTTACAAAATAGTTTTGTGCTATATATGGATACTTTTAGTTTCATCATAACAACATTTACTAGTGGATTGTATGTACAGGTGATATGTTGCAGTATCTTCATGAAAAAGCATCACTTCAACATATTAAAGGGAATGTTGAGTGTTTGATAGGTCTGTTTTGGAGCTACAGTAGTCGAGGCCGTTTGAAATATGCCTCCAATTCACTTGACCTTTGTTCATACTCATCAGTTTAAATCTGACTAATGAAATAGTGTGAAGAAAAACTGCGAGCTCTATCGGCACAACCTCTGCCGATGACCTCGACATATCGGAGTATGTTTCAGCTATCGAGAGCGGTCTTGATCTGCTATACCGATACCCAATGAGTCTTGACTAACACGTGTGTTAGTCACGCGTTTTACACCATCAATTTTGTAATTAGTGGTTGTGATTGACTAACCTCTCACTAACACGTCGTACGAAAGGTCATTTGTGCATCTAATCTGGCTCAAAAACATCACTACAGATTGACTAACACACGTACATCGTTAGGAGGTCCTAATTTATGTTACCCCGATACCCGATGCACCAAATAAAGAAGGTGACTCTATCAAAAAGACTTTCTTCGATAAAGTGGTTCCAGTCAAGAAAGGAAGAAGACTCATCGGGATAACATATGTCATCAGGGAGATTGTTTTCTAGTATGTATCAGACCCTGTGGGATAGTTGGGATCACTAATATTCAAGGTGGATGGCTCATTTGTTCAAAATTGTAAAATTTTAATTATCGGCATAAGTAGTCTCGATGAAATAGCACTGGCAAGAAAAAGATGGATTATCAGCATAACATGTACTGATAAATTAGAGGGCGGATTCATTGAGGCACTTAAAAAAAACTCAGCATAGTGCGCACTCTTGAAAAAGTCATACCATTAGGATAGCTTTTTCCGATGAGGTAGAAGGTGTAACTTATGAACCTATCGGTGTAACTTGTAATGATAAGGCAATGCGGATCATGGAGTTATAGCATCGGGAGATCGGAAGTAATGAGAAAAGCCTATCCCGTTACCTGATGACTAAAGGGAACCAAAGGAGGGCCCATCAAAGAAAAAGACCATATCGAGATAGTGCAAAAATAGTTATATCAATCCCCGATGACATGGAGAATTGGAAGGCAGAACCATCAGTATTACCTATACCAATAAAACAAACTCGGAAGCATAAAGCCTAAAAGTGCATCGGACACTCATCGGGACTTCAAGAGGAATAGAAAAAGGTTATTTTGAGCCCTGATGAAGATAAAAGCACCTGCGGGGATATCGGTGTAAATTATACCGATAAAGTAAATATTAAGTGAGGACTCATCGGGACATTAGAAGAAGAAATTTTATGCTATGCCGATTCCCGATAGGACTATTAAGGCGGATGGAGAGTTGCTAGGAGTTCTTTGGGGTGATTTATGCCGATAAGGTGGGGGACTTAATCAAAATGCGGATTGATATATTAAGATCATCGGGGCATTCGAGGGACATAAAATGAACTATGTCGATAACCAATTGGTTAAGTAAAAGAAAACCGAAGGCGAATGCATCAAGGAGAGTTATGTTGTACAACAGGTCTGTTCTAATGATGAAGAGGGAAGGTCCAAAGTTCAATAGAGATAACTGTAAGATATGGAAAGATAGAATGAAGATCTACATTAGAAGCATGGGTGCTCAACATTGGAGCTATGTTGAGAATGCTTATGTTATCCCTACCGATACTCTCACCGATGATCAAAGAAGAGAGATCCAGGAGAATAGGCAAGTCATGAAAGCCCTAATCAACAGTCTATCTGACATTGAGTTTATTGATGTTCGGGATAAAGACAATCCCAAAGAAGTATGCGATGGTCTAGAGAATATCTATGGCGGTGATGAGCATGTGAAACAAGCTAAGGAAGACAGCCTTGGGGGAAAGTTTGAAGACATGCGGATGGTTGAAGGAGAGACCATTCAACAGTATGGAATAATAAACAAAATTTTTGTTGGAGACATAAAGAGTGCAGGAGGTAAAATAGATGATTCCATTGTTGTTAGCAAAGACTTGAGATCCTTGTTACCAATCTATGCAATAAGGGTTGCCACAATTCAGGAGTTGAGGTCTATAGACAAGACAAAGGTATCCCTAGACTCCACCATTACTAAGTTGACCACATATGAGCTAAATAATTATGATGGCAGTATTCAAAAGACTGGATCAGCCTTTAGAGCATCTGTTGCACCATCTAGAAAGGGAAAAGAAGCAAATACCAATTGTGAACCAAGACAAAGCAGAGAAATGGATGATGAGGAGATCCTGATGGAATTCGAAGCTCTTCTTACCAAGAGACTTCCTAAGGGAACTGGTAAATACAGAGGTAAGCTCCTTTTGAAATGCTTTTCTTGCAATAGGATAGGACATGTTGCTATAAACTATCCTAATGGTGATAATAAGGACCAACCGGAGAAGTTCAAGAAGTTCAAAGGAGGAAACAGGAGAAACTGTTTTGTAGTATTTGATGAAGGTGTCACTGATGAGGAATTAGAAGATGAAGAAAGTGAAGACATTGTGTTTGTAGCAGTTGAGGAAGATGTGTCAGACAAGAAGGCTCTTGTCTCCCGCTTTGATAATTCCAATGAGTGGATTATTGACAATGGTTGTTCTCACCACATGACTAGTGATCGGAGTAAGTTTCTATCTCTGGAAGAGTATGATGGTGGTGTGGTCCAATTTGGTAATGATGCATCATGTATGGTAAAAGGAAGAGGGTCCATCTCTCTCAATGGAAAAAGCAACGATGATAATGTGTATTGGGTAGAAGGTCTCAGACACAACCTTTTTAGTGTTTCCCAGCTGAATAATAATGGACTCACTCTGGAATTCAAAGATGGAGCATGCAAAATCAAAAGAAAAAGTGGTGAACTGATGGCCACCGGTATGCAGACCAGAGGTAACTTATTTCAGCTGAATGCAAATATCAGTACATGTCTAATGGCTAAGTATTATGATAGCTGGATATGGAATAGGAGACTCTGCCATGTAAACTTTGATAATATTATGAAGACTAGAAAGATCAAGGCAGTTAGAGGATTGTCTGTGCTAAGAAAACTGGAGAATCCTTTGTGCAGAGAGTGTCAACTGGGGAAAATGTCTTCCTCAACCTTCAAAGGAAAATCTTTCGCTGCAAACAATTTACTTGATCTTGTGCATACTAATTTGTGTGGTAATATGAAAACTAGGAGTGTGCAGGGAGATAGTACTTTCTGATTCTCACTGATGACTGCTCAAGAATGATGTAGGTCACATTCTTGAAAAAAAAGTCTGAAGCTTTTGGAAAGTTCAAAGCCTTCAGAGCACTAGTCGAAAAAGAAAGTGGTAAGGGAATCAAATACCTTAGAACTGACCAAGGAGGTGAGTTCACTTCTAGTGAGTTCAATAAGTACTATGAAGAAAATGGGATCAAGAGGCCACTGTCTGCCCCCAGAACTCCACAACAGAATGGCCTAGCAGAAAGGAACAACCAGACTGTAGTTGAAGCAGCCAGAAAGATGTTGATTCAAGGGAAGGTTGCTCACACCTTCTGGAGAGAACCGGTGAGCACTGCAGTCTACACAATGAACCGGGTACTCATCAAGAAAGGAAAGGATAAAACACCTTATGAGTATTAGATTGGTAAGACTCATGTAGTAAGCTACTTTAGAGTGTTTGGTAGCAAGTGTTATATCAAGAGGAGTGAACACCAGAGCAAGTTTGATGCAAAATGTGATGAGGGAATATTCCTAGGGTATTCTACCAAGACAAAAGCTCTCAAATGTTTCAACAATAGGACTCAAAGAATTGTTGAAAGTATCAAACTTAGAGTTGATGAAACCTTTGAGAAACCTGAGGAAACCGGCAATGAGCAAGTGGTAGATGAACCGGTTGTAACCTTCTAGGAATCGGTTACATAATAGCCTAGTACCAGTAACAATGCTTCTACATCGGTAGATGCTGATGCTGATGAAGATGAGGATGAAGAAGAAAAACAAGAGGAATCTGTTAAGATGATTCCTAGGTACGTAAAGTTGAATCATGATCCAAAGAAGATCATATGAGATAAGGATGCAGGAATTCTTACAAGAAAAAAGGTCAGAGAAAACTCTTACATGATCTCTGAATTTGAGCCTAAAACATTTAAAGAGGCACATAAAGATGAAGACTGGATCAAGGCAATGGAAGAGGAACTTGACCAGGTAGAAAAGAATGGCACATGATCTTTGGCACCCAGACCTGAGCATAAAAATGTCAATGGCACCAAATGGGTTTTCAGAAATAAGTTGAATGAAGATGGCATAGTGGTAAGAAACAAAGCCAGACTAGTGTGTAATGGATATGCTCAAGAAGAAGGAGAAGACTATAGAGAAACCTTTGCTCCAGTAACTAGATTGGAAGGAGTTCGGATGCTTCTTTCATATGCAGCCTTTAAGGGATTCAAAGTATATCAAATGGATGTAAAATTTGCATTCCTGAATGGAATACTTGAAGAGGAGGTGTATATAGAGCAACCAAATGGGTTTTCCCTATCAGAGAACAGTGACATGGTGTGTAAAGCCTTGTATGGATTGAAGCAGACACCTAGACCATGGTATGAACACTTACACTCCCATCTTGTGAAGATTGGATTTGAAAGAACAAGTGAAGATAGAAATATCTATTCGAAGTCAGAAGGAGATCAGATTCTGATCTGTGAAGTATTTGTTGATTACATAATTTTTGGTGGAGATGACAAGATGAGTCATGATTTTGCAGATGAGATGAAGAAGGAATTTGAGATGTCACTTATAAGGGAGATTAAATTCTTCATTGGACTGCAAATTCAAAAAATGAAAGATGGTATCTTTATCACTCAGTCCAAGTATGTCAAAGATGTGTTGAAGACCTTTGGCATGAAAGATAGCAAATTGGTTGGTACACCGATGGTGACTAGTAGTAAATTGTCAAAAGAGGATGACTCAGCATTGGTGAATGAGAAGGAATACCGATCAATGATTGGTAAGTTGCACTATGTAGTACATAGCAGACCGGACATTGCACATGCAGTGGGCATTACTGCACGATTCCAGAAAAGTCCAAGAGAATCCCACTTGGTAGCAATCAAGCAAATTCTTAGATATCTGAAGGGAACTATTGACTATGGATTGTGGTATCCATATAGTAATGAATTTGACCTCCAGTGTTTACAGATGTTGATTGGGCTGGTAATGTGGATGACCGGAAGAGAGCAACCGATGGTGTGTTCTTTCTTGGTGGAAGACTAGTCTCGTGGATGAGTAAGAAGTAGAGTTGTATCTCAGTCTACAACAAAAGCGGAATATGTTGCAACATTTATGAACTGCACTCAGACAATTTGGATGAAGCATGTATTAAGTGGTTTCAAAGTTCCTGTATCTTAACCGGTAAGTATATTCTGTGACAACACAAGTGCAATTAATATTTCCAAGAATCTAGTTTTGCATGATAGAACCAAGCACTTCGAGCTCAAGTATCATTTCTTGAGGGAGAAGGTTCAGAACAAAGAGGTTGTATTGGAACATGTTTCCAGTAAGGAGCAGTTAGTAGACATATTCACCAAGCCTCTACCGAAGGCTACATTTACCTATTTAACAGGTGAATTAGGGGTCCTACCCCTTCAAGAGGTGAACTAAAGGTGTATGCTCCACATCATTCAGGTATTGCATTGATAAATTGTTTTCAGGATTGGTGTGTTGAAGGATGCTACTCCTTAGGGGAAGCAACATAGTGGAACATCATTGTTTGTGCCTCCACTTTGGCATTGTTGTCAAAGGGGGAGAAGATGTGAAGTGGAGAAGATATCTGTAGTATTGGCGAGAAGATGTGAAGCAGAGAGATATCTTTGTATATTGCCATCAATGCCAAAGGGGGAAATTGTTGGCATATGTGCAAAACTTGATAACATGATGATATTGTATGTTGTTATTGATGTCAATATGCTGAAGTATGAACCGGTATATTGATGTAAGCAAACTGGCAAGAGAACCAGTATGATGTGGTGAACCGATATATGTGAAAAGTGAAGCGGTATGTTGGAATGAGAACTGGTATATGGGAAGTTTTGTATCGGGGTTTCATTTGGCATGACTACCGGTTGGTAGTCTCAGCTTTGGGGTTTCTAGTTGATGCATTGCAAGCCTGTGTAATTCAACCAATGACATCCTATGATGAGTTAGCATTGTAATGAATATCAGATCGTGTTGCCACGTCAGCCTTGTGTGCGTGAAGGATTTCCTTGAGGATCTTGCATGAAGATTGATCCTGTCTACCTCGGGAATGTGCGTAGTCTCTTTAAACGGTGGAGAGCGCGTGATGGGTTATCAGCTTCCTGAAGCAGTAAAGAATGAACATTGGAGAACGTCTTGAGATCTATTCAAGACTGTTGTATTCAATGTAGTGTGATTAACGGTCAGGATTGAACCGACTGAATTGTTAAACCTAAATGTTTAGGGTTTACGGTTTATGCTACCTTTGTGTGTGAAAAGTGAACTAAGAATTTGTATTTGCAAGATACAACACTTCAATCAAGTCATTACATGCATGGTTAATCAGATATAATCAATGAATATTAAAACCATAGCAAATCGACCCATTGTCTTCTAAAAGATGCGAGTATATGATTGCTCTCAAATTATAAGCAATACCAGTGACTAGACAACATCAAGACGAAGGATTTAATCTATATGAGTATGATGAATGCTAGATGGATCTAATAAGATTTAAGCAATAAATGAGTACTATGATCTAAATATGTACGCAATATTCTCAATGAACCTAGAGTAAAATCAACATGATAACAATACATTCTCCAGGATCCTTTTGAATGAGATGAAAGCCTAAATTTATAGAAAATTCAGAAAGAAACCAAAGGCTAAGATCAAATGATGATGAGCGGTCAAGATTTTCCAAGAGGAAGCACAATCCAGGTGAAATAATGTGATGGGATGTTTTTCTCAGTTTTAAAGGAAATTGAACTAAAAATAAGATAAACTCAGGAAAAACTGATTTATTCTCTATTTCATTCAATTTTAATATTTAATTGTTTTAATTGCTTTCTTTGAGATTATTCATCAATTTTAAATTTGATTTTCAATATTATCTCCAATTGATGTCTTTTCTCAAATTTTAATTCTTTTTTGTCAATTAATACCTTTTTTGAAGATTTATGGCAAATTGATTTATTTAATTAAATATGCTAGGATATTTAATAAAATAAATAAGATAATGATTTACTTGGAAAGGTCAATTAATTAAATAAATATTTAATTAATATTGCGTGATTAATTTTGCCATGTGACATTTGATGATTAAAGAATTAATTGTGTGCTCAAGATTTATTTAATTGCCTTTGCTTAGGACCTTGGTGATGTTGTTGAGATTAGGGGCCCATGGTTTAGATGACCATTTTTAGGGTATTACATTTGCCCCTCTTTGAATTAATGTGCGAACAGCGCGTTGGTTCAAAGAATAGTTGATGTCTAGGAGTTGCCAGTTCTGAACTTGATTGATCATGAACTAGATAAAAAATGAGGTGTTTAGTTTGATTCGAAGTGACAAAGCTGAATAAAGTCTGATTAACGTGATACTATTCCAAAACTTGATTGAACTTGGGAACGATAGAAAATAAAAGATACCGAACTTGAACTTGATTGATCAAGAAGCGGATCTTACTGATGTAGAACTTGATTGAACTTAGATACAATGAGTGATGATAAAAAAAATCGATCTTGAACTTGATTGATCAAGATACGATGAAGATAAATTGTTCATCTTGATCAAGAAATGAATAAAACTTAACAGCTGCTTAGATTGAGTGTGATCGAAGATACTCTTTAACCCTTGATTGAGTTTAAACAAAAAATCAACTTGATGAAAAGTGATGGAACTGATTAACGTAAAGAGATTGATTCAGATAAAAGACAAATATCAGCTTGATATGAAGCGATGAAACTGATATGCCCCTAGAGATTGATTTGATTCAGATGATCGATAAATCTCAACTTGATATAAAGTGATGAAGTTGAGATGCTCCTAGCGATGAGGTCTTATTTGATTTTCTTTAGAAAAGATTTTTGTTTTGCTCAACTTTTGACTAAGATTTAAAAAATTTCTCGACATTTGAAGATGTGAGGTCATAAGGTCACGAGTTTGCCCCCTCAGGAGCGAAATCGAAAGATAGTGAGGGTTCATGATTATAGGCAATTTTTTAGCGATGATAATGATATGAGCACACGTTGATTCAAAAGAATTGTTGAAAATTTAACGTTAGTTGATATTTGAAATTGAACATAAAGTTGTTTTGTAGAAATTAAATTGAGATTTAGTGTTGATTCATGAGAAATTGAGTGCAATTTGAAGAAAGAATGAGCATTTGATGAAAGCGCTAAGTGGTCAATGTCGTGAAATTTCAATGAGAGAATTGACATCAGATTTCGATTTCAATCCCGAAAATGGACGCAGGACAACCGATTTATGAGCTCTTGATTTGATTTCATCGTACTTGTGTTGATTGATTATGAGATGTTGTTCTATATGCTTTATTCTATATGTATGCATATCTTTTCAGTATGGATGAATGAATGCAAATGAATATGGATGTTTTTTTATTATTATTATTATTATTTTCATATGCACATAAATGAATGAGTATGAGTAATATGAATAATGTAAATTTTTCATTTTTCTATGCAATAAGATAAATGCAGATGAGTAATAATGAAATGTATGAATCTATATAAAATGCTCATGTATGCAGCTAAAACATCTCAAAACACAAGTACTTGGTCGAAGAAATAATGAAAAGAGACCACTTAGCGAAGAAAATGATGAAGCTTCCAACTCTCATTCAGAAGATAAAGAGATCATTGTTACTATATCGAAATCACTCTAGATTCACAAGATGCAGAATAAAATGCAAAATGAGATGCAAAATGCAATGCAACCTAAACCTAGTCACTGGATTTTGAAAAGCTTAATTTTCATTGTTGAGTGCTTTTCAACCACAACAGGCAGATTAGAGTTCCTTTCTTTTCATGTGCAATATTAATTATCTTGTCTACAATGACCCTTTGTTCGTTCATATCCTTGGACAGATGACGCATGCCTCCAGATTCCACATTTAAGAAATTTCCTCAAACAGACAAAGAAATGATATGGACCTCTCTGTAGCATTCAAATAAGCAAAGTCGAGGTATGTGAGGCGATTCCACCTTAATGTGAAGGCTCTTATCATAGACACCCAGCTAATTTAGATGTTTGCAGATCATTGGAATCATTCTTACAAGCAAAAAACAAGAAAATATTATGCCCCCAATCCTTGCTCCTCTTAGTCAAGATAGACTTCCTCAAGTTACTCAGAGGGATAATAATCGAAAACCAATATAAAAGACAGCACACAAAAAAATTTCCATGCATAGCTCAAACTGTGTAGTGATTGTTTTCCATTATGTTGTTTTGCTTGTTAACTTAGTGATAAAACTTTGTAGTAGTCAGGAGACAGGTAACTGACTCAGAGTAGACAACCAGGATTCACTGACGTAAAAATGATTTGTTTGACACTTCGTAGGATATGTAATGTGCTCTTATTGATGAACCTAAGACTATGACAATGATCGGTTTCAAACCATAAGGGTTCCAACAAACTAGGATGTCACAAAAGTGACTCAAATATGTACAAGCAAAAGCAAAGATGCAGGAAAGTGGGAATGTCAAGGTTGCGTTGATAGATGGAGCGCTTGAGTACAAGAGGTGCCTGTTTACCAGGTTTTCACCTACTTGGCAGATTTTTTCTTTTTTTTTTAAGGATTTCTTCAGGACATTTTTTGATTTTTAGAATTTCTTCAGGACTTTTTTCAATTTTTAGAATTTCTTCAGGACTTTTTTCAATTTTTAGAATTTCTTTAGGACTTTTTAGCTACATAAGCTGTTGGAGTAGAGAATATTTAGGTGAAGAATTTCTTCAAATGGATGGTGTTGATCGGTTTGCGGAGCTGTTCTCCTTCTGATGTTGAGAGTTGATAAGCACCAGAGCCAAAAGTTGCAGTAACAATATAGGGACCCAACCAGTTGGGTTCAAACTTCCCTTTATTGTCGCGAAACTATTGATTTTTAGGATTTCTCTTAGAACTAAGTCACCAACCTGAAATTCTCGGTGTCAAACCTTTTTGTTATATCCTCTGGACATTCTCTTTTGATACACTCTGAGATGATCAAATGCCACTTGCCGACTCTCATCTAGCAATTCAAGCTCTTGCAATCTAGATATTCTATAGTCTTCATCAGTAACAAGACCTTGCAAAGAAACTCTAAAAGATGGTATTTCCACTTCAATAGGTAATACTGCTTCAGACCCATACACCAAAGAGAAAGGTGTAGCCCCAGTAGGTGTTTTGATACTTGTTCTATAAGCCCATAATGCAGGATTGAGCTGTAGAGGCCAATCCTTCCCGGATTTGTTCATTGTTCTATGTAGGATAGTCAGTAGGTTTTTGTTAGAAGCCTCGGCTTGTCCATTACCTTGAGGGTAGTATACTAAGGACCAGTGTTGTTTTATTTTGATTTTCTCACAGAGTTCATCTAGATCTTTATTCTTAAATTGTCCTCCATTGTCAGTTATAATGGATGAAGGTATACCATACCTGCAGATGATATAATTAAGAATAAACAGGGCTACTTGTTTGCCTGTTGCTTTAATGAGCGGAACCGCTTCTACCCACTTAGTGAAGTACTATGTGGCAGTGATAATAAATTTGTGTCCATTAGATGATGTAGGATATATTTGGCCAATTAGATCAAATGCCCATTGCTGGAAGGGTCAGTGTGTCACAAAGGGTATGAGATCCCTTGTTGGGGCATGAATAAGGTGCCCATGCAATTGACACTTTTTACAAGTTTTAGCAAATTTTATAGCGTCTTTCTCCATGTCTGGCCAGTAGTAGCCAGCCCTTATTAGTTTTCATGCTAAAGTTACACCGTTCGAATGGGATCCACAAACATCTTCATGAACCTCAGATAAGGCGCGTTGGGACTCCTCAGTTTCTAGACACCTAAGCAAAGTATTATCTAAACCTCACCTGAATATTTCGTTAGCAATGATGACATACCATGACGCATTTCAGATTAGGTTCCTCTTTTCATTTCGGGAAAGATTAGCAAGGACAAGTTGGTCATGCAGGTAAGAGTAAATGTGGCTATAATGGGATGAGTCATGTCCAATAATAGAACAGACTACCTGGGACTCGGGAGAATAATAGGCAGGGTAATGTAACTCTTCCACCAGGAATTCAAAGCGAAAATTAGACTCTTGTAGTTGTGGTATAGATGCCAAAGTGGCCATTGCATTCGCTGCTCTATTTGTTGTTCTAGGAATCTGCTGAAATGATACGAAGGTAAAGTATTTCTTGAGATCATCCACTGTTTTTTTATAAGGCATCAGTTTCTCATCTCTTGTATGATATAGATCATTGACTTGGTTGATAATGAGTTGAGAATCTCCGTAGATGTGTAGTTCAACAATCTTTCACTTGATTGCCAGCTTGATCTTGTTTACCAAAGCTTCATATTCTGCATCTTTGTTTGTGCAAGGAAAGAGAATCTTGTAAGCTTTGGGGATTGAGTATTTTTGAGGTGTAATAAAAAGAATGTCAGCACCAGAACCATGTTGAGTGAAAGACCCATCAAAGAACATCTTCCATGATTGTTCAATAAGGTGCATGATTGATTCATCTGAGAATTCTATATGCAGAGGTCAACTGTCTTCAAGTGGAGCATCAGCAAGTTGGTCAGCAATAACTTGTCCTTTGATGGCTTTACGCTCCTCATATTCAATGTCAAATTCCATAAAGACCATGATCCATTTTTCCAGCCTCCCTATAAGCGTTGCTTTACTGAGAAGATATTTGAGTGGATCAATCTTAGCTACCAGCTTAATAGAGTGTGCTAACATATAGTGCCTTAATTTTTGTGATGCAAAGACCAATGCTAAGCATGCTTTCTCTGTTATTGTATAATTTATTTCATACGACACCAATTTTTTGTTGATGTAATAGATAGCTCGTTCCTTTTCATTGTCATCATGTTGTGCCAGAAGTGCTCCCAATGAAGTATCTGTAGCTGATATGTATAGGATTAGTGGCTTACCTTGAATTGGTGGCATTAATATGGGTGGATTAGAAAGATATTATTTGATTTGTTGTAAATGTTGCTCACAATCTTTATCCCAATTGTATTGAATCCCTTTCCTTAGTACCTTCGTGAAGGGTTGAGCTTTGTCTGCTAGCTAAGATATAAAATGCCTTATTGACTGAAGATGTCCTTGTAAACTTCTCATCTGACTGATATTCTTGGGTGGAGGCATTTCCATTATAGCTTGGACCTTTTCAGGATCAACCTCAATTCCATTTTTTGAAATTATGTAACCAAATAATTTTCCTAATGTTACTCCAAATGCACACTTTTTTGGATTTAATCGAAGCTTCAATCTTTCCATTCTATCTAATATGAGGCCTAGCTCTTGAATATGTGTAGATCTCTTCATAGTTTTTACTAGGGTGTCATCAACATAATCTTCCATATTCTTGTGCATCATGTCATGAAAGATAGTCGTAACTGCTCTTTGATAAGTTGCTCCTGCATTCTTTAGACCAAACAGCATAACATTCCAGCAGAAGGTTCCCCATGCACATGTGAAAGTTGTCTTCTCTTGATCTTCAGGTGCTATCTTGATCTGATTCTAACCAGAGAATCCTTCCATTAATGAATACATCTCATAACCGGCAGTCATATCTACTATCATGTCAATATTTGGTAATGGAAAGTCATCCTTTAGACAAGCTTTGTTGAGATCTCTGAAGTCTGTGCAAACTCTGATAGATTTGTCTGCCTTTGATATAGGTACTATGTTTGAAATCCACTCAGAATAATCTATAGCTCTAATGAATCCAACTTTTAATAGTTTTTTCCAATTCAGCCTTAACTAGTAGGGCCGCATGTGGGTGCATCTTCCAGAGTTTTTGCTTGACTAGTTTAACCCCTGGCGTAATAAAGAGGTGATGCATGATGAGATCAGAATCTAGTCCTGGCATGTCAGAGTATGTCCATGCAAAATTGATATTCTTTTCTGAGAATAGATGAGTGAAATCTTTCAATTCTTCTGCTGATAGTGATTGAGCTACATGAATGATGTGTGGTGTCTCTTGACTCCCAATGTTCACTGGCTGAGTTGGCTCGATCAGTATGGAGGACCTTTTCTGGAAGTGACTTGGCAATATATCAAGTATCTCACCTTCAGGGGCCTCATAGAGGTTTTCACCTTTAGGTACGTCCTTTATTTTCTCTTTTTTAGATTCTGATTCCGCCACGACGTGGTTTTCGCCACCAGATCTTTTATTTTCATTTTTCTTGTTTTTGCGACTAAGATACTTGATATCTGCTTCATTCATGTTCTTGAGTTGCTCACTGGTGGAAGAATTCATTGGTTCCACTGCATTAAGATAGCAAGCTAGTGAGTAGTCATTAGCGAAGGAGGGTATATTCAAGGGTTGGTTATAAAGAGTACAATCAATCAATTCAGGATTTTTTAGGGATAAGGTTGGAACATGCTCAAGGGAGTTCATGGTACTATCATCATGACTTTGCACCGACCCGTTGAGTTCCAGAAAACTACCTTGCGTATGTGTCTCGAGACCAGGAAAAGTTTCGACACGATTATCGAAATTCATATTAGTATTTATTGGACCTAACCCAACTGACCTACTTATAGCGTCTCACCTACTTCAGACTGGACTACACACCCTGGTGTGACAGTAACAGGATTAGCAAACATCATCTCAATATTCATGACAAAATAGTTATATTGTGTTGTTGAATAATTATTGTTATAACTAGAACTCCTATTTGAGTTATCAAAGTCATAAGATGAAGTTTTTGTCTCGTCTTCATGTGGCTGAGTAAAGGTATATATAGTTTCAACACCCACATCTTTAATGCTGCAAGTTCCTTCATGATTTGGTTCATTGATTAACTATATTTGATACACATGTGAACATGGCTTTGATGGTTTTGTTAATCCCTATCGTCTGTTCCATTTGATTTCCTCCAGAATGATGACTGGTTCTGTTTCCGTAGCTCCCAACTCTTCTTGTGTAGTGCCATATTTGATTTGCTCTGTTTAAGTATAGGGACACATAGATGGGAAATTTTCTGGTATTCTTCCTTCTTTTAGTCCTTGTTCATAGTTTTGTTGTCTTTGTAGTCTGATTTCCTCTATTTCTTTTTGCATTTTCAGGCGTATCAGCTCTTGTGCGTCATCTATGATATCACTGGATTCTTCAAGGGTTTATGTAGTAGATGTATCTGAGATATGATTTGGACCCCATTCATACTCATTTGAATTGGTTTCTGAATCATCTACTAGTTGTCTACCAGTATATGTGACTAGAATGTTCAGTGCTGCAAACAATTCTTTGATTTTGTATACTTCGTCTCTCATATCCTCTGGGATTTCTACTTCTGGTGGTATTATGGCTGATATAATTGAAACTTGATTACCCTCTGGTTTCTCTCTCTGGGTTATCACTGCTTCTTCTTCATCGTCACACTTTTCTTGAGTTTGTTGAGTATCTATTTCTTGTGATGTTCTAGGCAGTACCTTGCGTTTCCACTTGAATTGATTATGAGATATGTGTTTCTGATCTGATGACTTTCTTGAATCATATCCTAGTCCAACTTTATCATTGACGGACTTAGTTTGCAACTGAATAGGTTTAGCAATAGCCTTTTGACGCTTGCCTAAAGGACCAGTACCTGAGTATCCCATGCATTGAAGCATCTTATAGCCTGGGCCATACCATGTCGGGGAAATCTCACAATGTCGTATTTCTTTGTTTGCATTATCTTCTTTAAGAAGTGATTTGAGAACATCATCCTCTTCTATTTCATCTGTAAGAGAAGTAGAGGACTGTATAAAGAGACCATCATAAATGACTTTTGGAGTTGAAATTTGTGGCTTCATCACCTCTGATGGTTTCCCTGATTGTCTTGGTGATGGAGTAAGAGACATTAGTAAGAGTATAGGCTCTATCTTGTAGCCATCCATGCCAATGTTTGTGATTTTCAATTTCTTTTCCAATTCTTTCAGCAAAGATTCTGAACTTTCAGCTGCAGAAGCTGCTCTATTATGAGGAACAAAAGCACCAGCACCTTGTGTTAATGCACATCAGCAAGAATACTGAATTCAACTCCGTTATGAGGAAATTTCAAGAACTGATGATATGTAGATGGTATTGTTTTCATTTCATGAATCCATGGTTTACCCAGTAAGATGTTGTATGAAAGGTGAAGATCCAAAACTTGAAAAATGACATCCCTTTCCACAGGTCCTACTCTAATTGGTAATAGTACCAGACCTTTAGAAGTTATTTCTTTTTCATCATAAGCCTTGATTGTTATCTTCTTCGTTGGATCAATAACATTTTCGAAAAATCCCAACTGTGTTAATAAACTATAGGTACAAACATTCAACCCAACGCCTCCATCTATCAAAACACGTTTAACGCAGTGTTTATGGATCATGGCTTCAATGTGTAATGGCTGGTTATGCGAGTGATTGAGTGAGTTATCATCTTCTTCAGAGAAAGTGAGGTAATGAGGTAAGGTCAAGTGACCAACCATAGATTGAAACCGATCTACGTCTAAATCTTTAGGGACACTGGTGGTAATTAAAGCCTTGTCCAGGACCTCTCTATGAGCAGAAGAGATCTTAAGCAGTTCCAAAATGGAGATTTGAGCATTGGTTCTCTTCAATTGTTCAACAATACTATAACCAGGAGAAGACGATGAAGCCAACTATTTTGATTTGGTCGCAATTGTGTCTGTTTTTCTGTTTGGTGGATTTGGTGTTATTTGATCGAAAGTTGAGGAACTAGCTTCTGGGAGAGTGATCTTCTTCTGAGCACGAGTCAGGCCATTAGCAGTTTGCGCTTGACTTTGGTGATCTTGAACTATGATCACATTGCAAGATTTAGTTTGAGCGGATTCAATCATGTTGATCACATTATCATTGTTAGTATAGGTATAATTGACCGTAGCTCCTCCCTTTGGATTTTGAGGAATCTCCTTGTTCATAGTTGGGTAAGGGATCTTTAAAGGCCTTATGAATAGCATTAGTCACGTGATTTCCCACGACGATCTTGCTTGCATCAATAAGATCTTGGATGTCATGTCTGAGTTTCATGCAATTGTTTATGTTATGTCCCTTGTTCCAATGATAGTCGCAGTATTCGTTTTCTCTCCACCATTTGGGCCTAATTTCTGGGTCATATGTTCTAGAATTGTCTGGCAATGTTATCAGATTATTTGTCAATAAAGTTTTAAAAGTCGATTCATATGATTCATCCAAAGGAGTAAAATCACGCTTAGACTTTGAAACCCAAGGTTTGTCTTTGAACCACTCTCTTGTTTTCTTTGGAGGATTTTTTGTTGTAGTTTCAGCTGCCTTGAGTGCTTGCGTGCCACTGGCCAAGTTGAATATTGTGGTTTTTGTTTTTGCTTGGACAGTATCTGCTACTCCATCATTAACAATGTTCTTGTTGCTATCTTTGTTATATTTCCAATATTTATTCTTTTCTTTAGAGCTAGATCCTGGTTGTGTTTCCTTCCAAGGTGAGATATCCCCTTTCTTTATGAGCACATCTTCCATCTGAATAGCATTATCTACCATTTTGTTAAATGATGGGTGTACTTGCATTTGCACACTATATTTCAGTTCTAGGACCAGGTTATTGACAAATATATCCATTTTCTCAGAGTTTGGGATAGGTCATGGATACCTAGAGAACATCTTTCTCCAACGTTGGAGGAAAGTGAGTAAAGGCTCCAATGTTTTCTATTTAGTATTGCAAAGATCTATCATAGTTACAGGATGTCGAATGTTGTATGAGTATTGAGGCAAAAATAGCTGGATTAGTTCTTCAAACATTTTTATTCCTTTAGGTAGACTTGAGAACCATTCCATGGCTTGACCCTCTAAACTCCTTGGGAAAAGGCACATGAGTTATGTTTGATCATGCATGAACTCCATACAGGCGGCACAAAACTCTCTAACATGGTCTTGAGGATCTGAGGTACCATCATATTTGACAAATTTTAGGATCTCAACCCATGAGGGAAATGGAGACATGTAAAGGCTTTTCTCAAATGGGAATGAGCATATTGTGTCCAGCAAATATTTTTTTGGTGTTTTATCTTTGTTTTCTAGTTTTGTGACCGCAGTTTGTAATGTTTGCATCTGTTTGTTTATCTGTCCCCATGGTGTTTCTTCTTCTTTAGCGACGAGGGTTTCCACATTATAACCTATAGGGAGTTTAGCACCTTGCTTTGCTAATTCTAGGAAATACTCTTCTTTCTCCCTAGCCATGATGACCTTCATCATTTTACGGAATTCTTTGTCATTCTGACATCTATGTATTTCAACTTCAGCAAGTTCAGAAGACTCAGATTCAATTGATGAGGAATCACTGTCAGTGGCCTAATTACTAAAGTCATCATGAGTGTCTCATTTATTAGCTTCTCTTTCTTGTCTTTTCCTAGACATGGTGGGAGATGAGGGTTGACCAAAGATTGGTATGTCGTAAACTGGTATCTGTGACAAGGATGGTTTATTGTAAAAAGGATTTTCTTTGAAGAATGGGTTGTCGTGTCATGAAAGGGGTGTTTCTTTTCCCTTGTTTGTTTTGCTATGAGAGTTTCTGGTTTGAATAGGCATTTGTAACTGATAGGACCAAGAGCGAGATATATTGCAGAAGTCAAGATCAAATTGTAGCTAGTAGTTCGTTTAACATAGTGATTGAGAGAAGTAACTAAGATCTGGTATGGTTTCAGGAATGATCTATCCTGTGTAAGACGTTATCTAAGTTAACTTAGGTTTGATAAGATGTTTGATTGAACCAGCTGAAAGATGATCGACAAAATAGTGCAACGCAACGACAGAGGTACACTATCAAGGTTGTTTTATGCTCAAGAGGATGATAACCAATTTTAGGCTCATTGTAGACTGTTTTGGACAGGTTTGGTTGTTTTGGACTGGCAAAATCAGAGACTCTTACGATAGAATTTATGAGACCGTACGACAGTATAACAGGTTCAGGACGACAACAATTCTATTTCATACGAGTTGCTACCTAGTACCATATGACAAATGGGTAGGTCTCGAACTACAAATGATTATGTTTAGTTCTATCTCGTACGACACAGGATTTGGCTTTAAACAACAGACTGTTGGGTTTCGTACGACAAAGGATTGAGCTTAGGACGACAATTTAGAAGACTCGTATGACATAGGATATGGTGCAGGACGACAAATGATCAGACTCGTACGACTGTTAACAGGACAGAGACAAGAATTCTAAGTTTTTATGATAGTTGAGTATGATGACTGAGTATGACCAATTATGAGATGGACTGATTTCTGACCAGGATAGACTAGTTTGTGACATAGATAGAGTTTTGATCACTGAGTTTGTTGATTTGTTTTCTCCAGTTTTAGTTCCAAGGATGAAAACACAGAAAACATGTAGGATATATAATAACTCCAATCACAGCACGCTAACCTTATGGAAGTTGGCTTAGAGAAGAAAACCTTTGCTTGCTGACTTAAGTACACACCCAATAGCTAATCAAAATATGGCCGTTGAGTCTCACGCAATGAACTCTCAACATCGTATTAGCCGACTCCAAACGCTAATGGGGGCACGATATGGCAAGTGTCTTGGGAGAGTTACTATCTCTCTTGCACAAAGATTATCAACCTTTCAGAGGTGAATCGAGTAGCTTCTAATCTTATAGTTCTTAGTCAGGAATTCCATTTCAAATTACCCCTTGAAGTCACCCAAGCATGACTGAGGCCTATAGCCCGACAAGGTACCGAAACAAGTTGTAGTCACGTAAAAGTGATTGAGACCGCGAGGCCCTACAAAATGCTCGATATGAGAGATCTCAAGGGGAAAACTCAAATAATCTCATCCTCTGAGACTTTAATCACCAGAGGCCTATTTATTATAGTGAGTTGGAATGCTCAGGTCCAGTTGTACTCACTTGGGTCATTCTCACAGGGTGATTACTTTTTCCCACTGTGACAGGCCCACTAAAGGTGCACAAATCTCAAAATTTAGAAAAATCTTCAAGGGTCTAGATTTCTAATTGTCTGTAAAAGACAAGAGCATACTCTCCTACCTCTTAGATTTTTCTGAAAACACGAAAGACAGATTTGTTCTATAACCAGATAGCAATTTAAGTTCCTAAGAAAATATTAAATGAATAAACACTGTTTAGTCAATTCTCCTTAGGCAACCTGCAAAACCAATATGTCAGTAGTCATTTTCTTCTTGATTCTTTAACAGGTGTATGTTTTATTGATAGATTCTTTGACAAACGTCCTGCAAGAAACTGGTTAAGCTATGAAAATATCAAGCAGATAAAAGACGATTCAAGATCAGTGTTAGCATAATCAAATTTTAACCCAAGAAACCCCTGAAAAGTAATCTGTTTTTAATCTATCAAAAAAACAAGAATCATACAAAAATCTTCATAAAACAGAACGACAGAACACCTGTATCATACGAGTCAAAAATCAGTATAGAACGACAAAAGATAGCATAAGCAATGTGTCGTATGAGTTAGAAATCAGTATAGGACGACAAAAGATATCATAAGCAGTATGTCGTATGAGTCCACATTCTGATTCGTATGAAAATTGACAGGATATAATCTTGTGTCATACGATAAACCGCAAGCTTCAATATAATGTCATACGATGTAGTGAAACTACTCATACAATATTTTGCAGAGGTTGTACGAACGAAACCTATAGGATAAAAAAAATGATTTTGAGGCCGAAAAAGTAATTCTTTGCCCCACGGTGGGCACCAGAAATGTGTGTGAAAAGTGGACTAAGAATCTGTACCTGTAAGACACGACACTTCAATCAAGTCATTACATGCATGGTTAATCAGATATAATCAATGAGTATTAAAACCAAAGCAAATCGACCCATTGCCTTCTAAAAGATGCGAGTATATGATTGCTCTCAGATTATAAGCAATACCGGTGACTAGACAACATCAAGACGAAGGATTTAATCTATATGAGTATGATGAATGCTAGATGGATCTAACAAGATTTAAGCAATAAATGAGTATTATGATCTAAAAATGTATGCAATATTCTCAATGAACCTAGAATAAAATCAACATGATAACAATACATTCTCCAGGATCCTTTTGAATGAGATGAGAGCCTGAATTTATAGAAAATTCAGAAAGAAACCAAATGCTAAGATAAAATGATGATGAGCGGTCAAGATTTTCCAAGAGGAAGCACAATCCAAGTGAATTGATGTGATTGGATGCTTTTCTCAGTTTTAAAGGAAATTGAACTAAAAATAAGATAAAATCAGGAAAAATTGATTTATTTTTTATTTCATTCAATTTTAATATTTAATTGTTTTAACTGCTTTCTTTGAGATTATTCATCAATTTTAAATTTGATTTTCAATATTATATCCAATTGATTTCTTTTCTCAATTTTTAATTATTTTTTGTCAATTAATTCTTTTTTTGAAGATTTATGGCAAATTGATTTATTTAATTAAATATGCTAGGATATTTCATAAAATAAATAAGATAATGACTTAATTGGAATGGTCAATTAATTAAATAAATATTTAATTAATATTGAGTGATTAATTTTGCCATGTGACATTTGATGATTAAAGAATTAATTGTGTGCTCAAGATTTATTTAGCTGCCTTTGGTTAGGACCTTGGTGATGTTGTCAAGATTAGGGGCCCATGGTTTAGATGACCATTTTTAGGGTATTACACTACCGACCTATCTGTTTCCTATAAGGTCAATGATGTTTTCATTTTAGAGTGGTTGGCAAATGTTGTGTGTGTATCCAAGTAAAGAGATACTTGATTCTTGCCAGACCGAAGAAATGTGTCATTACTTGCAAAGGGTGATTGCAGAAGTAAAGGAGATAAAGTGGATTTGCCTTCGCATTGTATGTTGTTATCATATAAGTGTATCACCTATTGACTTATAACCATTTCAGCAGTTGGAAAATCCCTTAATCGGGTAGCTTTAACAAGCTTTGTGTAAATCCTTTAACAGGGTGACTCAATTAAATGAGTTCTTCAAATCCTCTTGCGAGGTAACCTTTAGCAGGGTTCTAAACCTTTAACAGGGTATTTAGCCATCCCTTAACTGGGCGATCCCTAGTAGAATTGGTTCCTAGCAGAACCTATTGTAAAAGTCTTTAACCAAACTAGGCTCCTAACAAAGTAAACTTCAGAAGAGTTCAAAGAACAACTTGTGGGTATTCATCCCCACTGTGATTTTTCTTAGTTGGGTTTCCATGTGAAAAATCAGTGTCATGTGTGACGCTTTTCATATGATGTCTTAATATTTTCTATCAAGTGGTAAAGCATGTTGAACCAACAGTCATTATGTTTCTGATAATATATTACTTGTTTATGCATACGGGAGAAGTGGAAATGAGATATTAGATTGTGTGGAGATCTAAGCGTTATTGGTTTATGTCTTTCACATTCTCATTGTGTTTTACCGGTAGTGCCCTGATTTAGACCGATGATACCGTTTACCAGTTAACTACAATCTTTGCAATCAAACTGGTTCAAGGAAAGTCTTTTTTTTTGTACTGATTCACCCCCCCCTCTCAGTACCAGTTTGGTACTAACTGTTCATCATTATTCATCAGATTTTTTTTATCATGTTGAGCCGCGCCCCTGTCTGCAACTCAGTTGCCATTAATGCACTTCTATCCTCTGTCGACCTTCTCAGATTTGATCGGTAACCGACTCATTTATGTGCACCAACTTTGCATTTATGTTCGACCACCTGGAGCACACTTGTCATCCCATTCGATGTCCAAGTCACTCGATCAAGATGGGTTAACAATTATGTGAAACTCTGCATCTATCGACTCACAAACATGGCTGCAAGGTCAGTCATACTTCCAGTCAAGGCATATGTGAACTATCGAGGTACGTGTCGCATGCCCTCATTATCATCGGTATGAGTCCCTCAAATGATCCACAATAGACCAACTTTAAATCTACCTCTTCATGTCGGTGAGAGTCTCTCCTATGGGGATCGGATAGATCAAGATTCCTTCTTCATCCCTGTCAGCATGCAATGTGTTCTCAAGGTCATCTTAATCTCCTCAATCTGCATCCAACTCACTAGATCAAATTAGGTCAAACATCCAGGTGGACTATCGTACCGCCCAAATCAATTGGTCTTCATGTTGTGACTGATCTTCGTGTTATGCAAACATATTAGGTTTACACTAAGCTATTATGTCGATCCACTCTATTTCCATGTTACTCGTTTCGGGTTAAGTCATTCCAATACATCTCCTTGAAGCTCTATCAGAATATCTTTAACTATCGAGATAACATCTAGCACTTACTCCGCCTTCACAAGTTATCTCAAAGACCATTTGATAACAACTAACTATAACGAGAGTCCAACATATCACTGTCATTTGAAAGACAACAATATAATGGGGATCTTTGTTTGGGAGAGTGAAAGCTGCTGCAAATGCTACTATTGCGATCAACATTGCTATGTCTAAAGTTGTTTTGCCCAGCTTGTCATGTTTATTAATCGGCCTCCTTGATGTTACCAACAACATTAAAGCATATACTAGGTTAGCATAGGTCACAAATCCACAAAAAATGATTAATACAAAATATATTTCCAATGAGTTATTTCCTACTATGTTTGACTAAGATACATTGCACAATATGCTTGTAAAGAAAAAAATAATTAGAAACGTATTATAATAGATTGTCCAAAATATCATTTGAAGGAAACTCACAAGATCATGGATGATGTGCATGTATAAAATTTTCTATGGCAACTATTGATTCAAACATGATTTTGAGCCTAAAGGTACAATTATTTATTAATATTTGTCATAAGATCTTTTGTAGGTTGAGTGGAGGCTATGGAGCTAAATCTATGAGTAGGCTCATTAAAACATATAATAGGTTATATGATTTCATGAGCTATTTTGAATCGTAGTTTTCTTAAAATATTGCCTATTTGATTAGATAAAAACATATGTGAAGTGGAAGAGAATTTCCGTTCCTACAATTGTATATTAATCTTTGATTTTATTATAATCCTTGATGCTACCAACAACATTAAAGTTTTGATACGCCTTGAAATCCTGTAATGAGTGCTCTCTTGTTTCATTCCACGTTGACTTTTCATTCGCTAATGAGTGCTCTCTTGTTTCTTCCATAGCCCTTGCGCTTTTTTTATAGTCATTGAAATGACAGAGAAGCAACAAAGATATTTCATTTGAGAGGCAAATTAACCTTTCAATGAATATGACATCTCATTGACTGATTAGAAAAATTTTAGTCAAGCGGGTGACTGGCATGTTTGAACATAGGGCTTAGATGAGAAATTGTGTCAACGAAGAATTAGAAAATCTGAGTGATAAGTGGGTGAGTGGAATGTCTGAATTCGGCAATTAATTTGAAATTATGTCAAAGGAAAATATGAAGGGAGAAAGCATACTTTTGAATTTTATCCTCAAATAATCTAAGTGGAAAGCATTGAACATCTAGTAGACTGATATTTGGAATTGTTTGAGAAAAATCTAAACTGTTGTCATTCTGAGAAACATTTGAGTGGTAATCATGCCCATGAATTGGACATCCTAGAATTGAAAAAAATTCCGAGTGGCAATCATGTTGGTGAATTGGACATCTATAGACTGATCAGAAAAATCTGATAGGTAATCATGTCCATGAATTGGACTTCTACAAATTGATTAAATTTTTTTTAGTTAAGTGGACCTGAGTGGGATGTTTGAATATGGGAATTAAATTGAAATTATGTCAATGGAATGGATGAAGCATACTAAATGAAAATTTATTTTAAAATAATTTAAGTAGTGGTTATATTAGTGAACTGAACATCTAATAGACTGATTTGAAATTATTTGAGAAAAAACTAAATGGTGGTCTTGGTGAATTGGACATTTAACAGATTCCTTTGGAAAATTTTGAGAAAAAATTGAGTGGTAATCGTGCCGATGAAGTGGAAATCTGATAGATTGATTAGAGTGGCAAACATGTTGGTGAATTGGACATCGATAGACTGATGAGGAAATCTGATTGGTGGTCATGTCTATGAATTTTGTTAAAAAAACTGAGTGGTAGTCACATAAGTGAATATTATGGCCCTAGGACCGTATTTAATTTTTATGTTGACTGTAATATACAAGCAGTTTTATTACAAAACTGCATAAGAGAAACAGTGATTCAGACCACTCTAAGTGTCACTAGCACATTTTACTTTTTGATTCTTTTGTTGGAATGTGAAGTCATTTTGGATACTCATCTAGCAGTGGTTCAATCATTATGGATTCTCCACTACTAATTTTGATATGTGTTTTACATGTTGTGTGAGTCATACTTACTATATCTAGTAAGTTGTCTTCAATTAGAACTACACAACTCTGTTGTTTTATGCTCCTCAAAGTCATGTTTTAATGTACAGTTTTGAGATTGTTGTAACTTTGTATTTCTTAAGAATCAATACAATTGATATTTTGCCCATGGTTTTTATTGGTATATTTTTATTGGGGTTTTCCACGTAAATCTGAGTGTTATGTGACTTTGTTCTTCTCTGCAGTTTTCTACACTTGTATTTTTTCTTTCATCTTTCATCCTCTGAAGGAAAACAATGTTTTGGAAATAGTAAACACGCTGGAGGTGATGGATGTTGCTCTTAAATCAGGCAGCGAGGAGTAGAAGAGGTTGGGCTTAACCAACATATTCTAAGCTTACATCAATGCTCCTTGGCCATGATAGAAAATTCTTGTCACTCGAAACAATATACACTTAATCAATACGTTGATAACATAGACTATCGGGACTTATTCTTACATAGCTTTCAACTTAACAAGTAGATTCGAGTGATAGTCATATCCTTGCTTGAGATGTTTTTGAGCTTAATATGTGATGCATAAGATCAAGATATCAAAAAATAGTCCAAGGTAGTGTTGCATGATTCAAACAAAATAATTTCACTTAAATATGTTAAGTACAATATCAAAATTGAATAAAAAAACACAATCAAATAAATAATATCATACCTATGATACATCATTAAAAACTATAACTAAGATATAATGAACCATAAGACTCACTATGTCTATACAAATCATAATTATATTATAAAAATTTACCTAATGAAATCCTGTAAACATTCATTACATGCAAGCATAGGACATAGTAGGATTTCTCCACTCCTCTCTACAACCATTGTTACAACCTTCAATGTATGATGAAATAAAGTATAAGAGTTTCTACTTTATGACAATATTTTTTGACCATTAATTTATTCCAATGAAAACTGCTACCAAAAACAAAATGAATAGCGAATTCATGATTGCGCCAATCACCAAAAACCAGATGTAGTGCCCGTTATCTCTGGAAATGCGTCGCTGAGAAAGAAACCATTTTTTGGGGCCTAAAGACGCTGCAATCCAAACCACCATTAAGCCCACGACCATACCCAGTGCCTGCGGAGCAGTGATTTCTGTGATTGTGCCAAGTATAAATAAAAGTATCATCTGGACGCAACTAACTATAACGAGAGTCCAGAGGTGGTGCTCATCTTCTCTGAAGATGTATTTCTTGGAGCGAAAAATCATCATCCTTATGCAAATCGGAACAACACTAACCATAGCCAACACAGTCCCCGCTACAGCTCTATGCTTTGGTGCCACTACCTCGAAAATGGCGGCCCCAAAAGCCAGCAATAAAGATATCAATGCTATCCATAATCCGGTGAGTGAGGTGTTAAGAAGCAGGGGGTCTTCTTGTTTACCATATAGTGCGTACATTAGCAGAACCGCTGATGAAATAGAAGTGCAGAATGCTAATGCGTCACATATCACTGTCATTTGAAAGACAACAACATAATGGGGATCTTCTTTTGGGAGAGTGAAAGCTGCTGCAAATGCTACTGTTGCGATCAACACCGCATTTACTGAAACAATTTGGACATTCCACGTTGATTTTTCATTCGCTAATGAGTGCTCTTTTGTTTCTTCCACGGCCACAGCCCTTGCGCTGCTCCGTGCACCATTTCTTTCTAGCAACCTTTTAATCTACACCAGAGATCTGTCTTTTAAATCAATTGGTATTGACAGGCATTCAAAGAGTACGAGAGTAACTTTAAAAGTAGGAGAAGGAGATTTTAAATGGGAAAGTTTCAGTCTAATGTGTGAAATGCATGTTAACTCGTTGGTCGTTTGATTTTCTCATTGATTTTTTTGATTAAGAATTAGATTAAAAAGTTATAATAGTAATTTCAGCAAAATAGCTATAATAAATAACGTATCAGCTGTAACCACATCATTACATTAACACTACCAAGAGCAACATCAACAAAGCAAATGTAACAACAGCGTTACACAGGTAATACAAAGAGAACAGCAATCTAATTCACAAGACATCACTATTATGTGATTATCTTAATATTAATTCTTTGATCCATTCAAATTAATAAGATTATTATATTTATTTATTTTTTAATTTTAGTTATTTTTTATTTTCAGATTCAATTGTGTGTAAATTTTTACATCATCGTTTCTGATCACACTCTGTGAGGATGAAAAGAAGTTAGAGAGTACAGAATGTGATGCAAAACGTTGATACAAAAATTTACATACAATCGAATTCGAAAATAACTGATCAATATCTAATAGATTGTGGAAACTTAATGTCCACAATACTTTTTTATTTTGGAAACATAAATGCATGATCTCTTACATATGAGTCTACATACCTTCTATGTAATAAAGATAATTAAAAAAATAAAAATTTAAATCTAACCTGACATAAGAATATATATTATTTATCAATATATATCATAGTAAAATATTCCATCAAAATAAAATAAAATTAGATGAAATTTGGATAATTAGAATACTTTCGCCATTACACATATAATAGACCTTTGTTCCATCAGAATAAACCAAAACTAGATGAATTTATATAATTAGAATACAGTAATGGTTGATAAATATTTTAGATGAAATGAAATGCTTACCCCATAAAAAAGACGTTCGTCACTGGACATCTTGTGAATTGCTATGTCTAAAGCTGTTTTGCCCAGCTTGTCAGGTTTATTAATCAGCCTCTTTGATGTTACCAACAACACCAAAGTTTTGATACGCCTTGAAATTCTGTGAAACGTCTGCACTGCATTTTCAACCACCAAGTGTAGAGCAGTTCTCCCGTCATTATCTAAAATTTCTATGCAATCTTTGGCATAAGTCAATATCTCGGTGGCCAACTCCAAGTTCCCTTCTTTCACTGCTAGATGAAGTGCTGATTGGTGATTGTTGTCCACTTTATAACACAAAGACCTATCTTTCTCCAAAATAATCTTTGCAATGCGCGATATTCCGTTAAGATAGGCAGCGCTATGCAATGGCGTTCTGCCTAAACTGTCAACTTGTTGAAGAAGCTCTGGATTATTAGCTATGAGTTTCTTAAGGACACCTACACAAGTTTTAAGGTATGAATTAGTGTTTCTAAAATGCAGAGGAGAGGATTCAGTAATTGTGGATCTTAATTTTGCACTTTTTAAAATCTTACATGAAAATTTCAAATCATTCTCAATTTTTGTTAATATGGCATCACATGATTGATTGCTTTTACAACAAAAACTACATTTCATTCAATTATTGGTACTCATTATCAACAACAACAACTTTAAAGTCACAACTATTGGTGCAATGTTATAATTAAAACGTTGGAAATTAAATCAGCATGGGATATTAAATCAACAACTTCTATCACAACACTTGAAACACGCTCAACTCAGCTACGAAATCCTCTCCCTTAAATTCTTATGCCAAAAAATTTTAAAGAGATTTTTCGAGATTACCTTTGTGTGATTTGTACACAGCACACTGCACAAGGGTTTGGCCATCGGATGTCCTCTTGTCGTACTTGGAATCTGTAGGGGACAAAAGATCCTCAACAATTTTCTTATGACCTTCCTCTGCAGCTTTGAACAGTGCGGTCTCACCGGCATGATTAACGATATTCACAAGATCAGGATGATTCTGCAAGAAATACTGCACTACGTTGCGCTGTCCTCCAATGGCTGCTTCGTGCAAAGCAATGTTACCTTCGTCATTTCTTGCAGTTAGAAATCCATGGCTTCCCTGGTTGCCGACCTCTATGTCTCGATCCATCAGCTGAACCATCATTTTCACAGCTCCCAAGTGGCCATGATATGCTGCCACATGGAGTGCTGTATTCTTTGTGGGTGTAATCTGTTGCAGGATATTGAGGCCATTATCTTGAAAACTTTTAAGTGCCTCCGAGTCCCCTAATTTAACTGCGTCGTACAGCTTTCTCTCCATTCCTTTCTCTTGATATCTCTCCTTTCCTTATTGAACGGGGTAAAGATTGCTTGCAGAACAATAGAGAGATCAACACATTAAGCAAAACGTGAGCCTGCTTTACAGACTTGCAAATACTGTATATGAAAAAAAAGTAGTTTTTTTTTTCAAGTATGGTATTGAAATGAGAGAGAAGTAATAAAGGGAACAGTTTAAATTACACACACTAAGTTTATATTTCTAGGCTTGAAAGTGTTAAATCTTCAGAGTTGACTGATAGTTTTTGAGCTTAATTTATGTTGCCACATTAAGAATGTAGACTCAAAAATATTATAACACTTAAAATCGACTATCATCCTCTAGACTTCATATGTTACTTAATGTGTGCTATTTAAAACTGAAGATATTCCATTCAAAAAACAAATTAACCTTTCAGTGAATAGGACATATTATTGACTGATTAGAAAAGTTTCAGTCTAAGTGAGTGACTGGCATGTTTGAACACAGGGCTTAGATGAGAAATTGTGTCAAGGGAGAATTGGATGAGAAAAGACATATCCCTGAGAAAAATCTGAGTGATAAGTGGGTGAGTGGGATGTCTGAATTCAGCAATTAACTTGAAATTATGTCAATGGAAAATATGAAGGGAGAAAGCATATTATTGAGTTTTATCCTCAAATAATCTAAGTGATGGTTAGGTCACTGAATTGAACATCTAATAGATTGATTTGGATTTTTTTTTTCAGAAAAAACTAAATTTTTCTCATTCTGAGAAAAAATTCAGTAGTACTCATGTCCGTAAATTGGACATCTTAGAATTTTTTTGGAATTCTGAGTGGCAATCATGTTGGTGAATTGGACATCCATAGACTGATCAGAAAAATCTGATAGGTAGTCATGTCCGTGAATTGGACATCTAAAAAGTGATTAAAAAAGTTTTGGTCAAGTGGGTGAGTTGGATGTTAGAATGTGTGAATTAAATTGGAATTATGTCAATGGAATGGACGAAGCATACTATTGAAATTTATTTTAAAATAACTGAAGTGGTGGTTATGTCAGTGAACTGAACATCTAATAGACTGATTTGGAATTATTTGAGAAAAATCTAAATGGTAGTACTGGTGAATTGGACATTTAACAGATTCCTTTGGAAAATTTTGAGAAAAAATTGAGTGGTAATCATGCCGGTGAAGTGGACATCTGATAGATTGATGGGAGTGGCAATCATGTTGGTGAATTGGACTGATGAGGAAAATCTGTTTGGTGGTCATGTCTGTGAATAGAAGGATTAGAATTTTGTAAGAAAAAACTGAGTGGTAGTCACATCAGTGAATTTGATGGCCCCGGGATCATATTTAATTTTTATATTGACTGTAATATACTAGAAATTTTATTACAAGGCTTCCATGGAGGCATACGTTTGATAATGCTACCACCATCATTTTGAGACGTGGGCATTTTTCCTATAGAAGGGCGATTCATTGGCTTCTGTTTATGCAAATATTGGTTTCTACAGCGGGGACAACAAAATCTTCAAAATAGGGTATGGACAACCTTCAAATCCAGATATTATAGGAAAGGGGACTATTTCCAGATATTATAGCTGGAAATGCCTTGCTAAACATATATGCAAACTTTTCAATGGGATGCCTTTAAGAAATGTGATCCCACGGAATGCTATTATTACAGGAAAGGTTTAGAAACTCTTAATCAAATGTAATTAGCAGTTTTAAAGCCAAATTCCGCAATCTGCCTTAGTAGACGTTTACGCAAAATAAGGAAGCTTAGATCTGGCACATGAACTATTTGACAAGATGACATGATTACAAGATATGCAAAATGTTCAAGTATGTACAAGGTACCTAAACTGTTTGACAGAATGCCTCAAAGTACATTGTTCTTATGGAATGCCCTGATCGCAAATATAAAAGAAAATGGATTCGTTGAAAAAGTTTTAGAAACTTGCAGCAAGTGTAAATCTAGACTCTACAACCTTTACCAACATCCTCCCATCTCGTCAAATGGGAGCTTTGAAATAAGGTATTGATTTAATATCTGAGTTATGAATAGAGTTCTCAATTTAAAGTTAGATAGCATTTAATCATGTATTCATATTAGTACATACCATTCCTTCTTATAATCCTATGACAACTCTACATTTGTAGTATGATTTTTTCTTATAGTACCATTCCACTCTCTCTAATCTCTCACTATCTTTAGACATCCTCCATTCTAACTATGCTTCTCATACCACTACTATCTATTTTTCTTACTATCTACCTTTCTTAGCCTTTAATAAACTATGAAGTAGTTTGATCAATCTTAAGAAAAAAGTGGATATGATATCTTTAACCCTAACTCTGTTATATATAATCCTCTATATTGCACACCTTTTGCATTTAAGATTGATACACGTCCAATGACTTCATTATAATTATACCATAAAAAAGATATACACAATGTTCATCTACAAGCTTTCAATGATACACATGTTTAGATACTACATATGAAAATCAAAGCTTACTTATATTATTTTCATGAACCCTAAGACCATGCCCTTAAATATTCTAATTCTTAATTCCTATTTTTATCCATTGCTTTGACAAGCTAACCACCACTTTATATAAGCATATAATTGGATATGGATTTTACAAATCAAATAAATAAATTTTATATGTGCACAAAATTTCAATACCAGATTTTAAAAATAAACTATCAAGTTCTATTGGTATTTCACTTATATGCATTGAATACCCAATGTCTAATGTACGGTATAAAGCTTTTGAATGGTATGAATGATTAAGTATTGCAAATAATTTTCAAACCATAAAAAATTATTATTATTTCAATCAGAAATCTCTTTAGATAGAATGCATACAAATTGTTTGACAAAATTCTTATTGTATTTAATGAATGATATGATGATTTTTATGAGGGAATGTTTGTAATATATTTGACAAAATATCACCTAAGTGAAAATTAGAAAAATCTTTGTAAGTTCATTAAAGTACCTACGAGGGGATCATATAGTAGTATTAGAGTTATGGATAGTATCGTCTTGAGAGGGAAAAATTGAGTGCAATGGCATACATACATGTGGATTGGCAAGATTGGTGTAATTTAGTAGGAGTGTATGATGATAGAAAGGTTTGGGATCCAAGTATTTATATTATTGTTGAATTGATTCACAGGGTAAGGTAAAGTGATAGATTTGTCGGTTTCAACAATATTAGAATGAAGCATAGATATCGTGGTGGAGCATTCTTAAGATTGATTTGGGATCTTGGTATTGGCATACAAGTACAAATTGTTTAAAGGCGAGAAATCTTTAGGAATGGAGGTTTGTAATGTCTCTATTTTGTGCCTACAAATTTAGAAAAAAAATAATTTATTTAGTTATTGTAGACACCTAAAAGTTGCACAATGAATTAAGTGAACTTTATTCATTTAATTATTCTTAATTCTTCCAATTAATTAAATTAATATTTTATTAATATACCTTTCTTCTATCTAAGTCATCTAATTAAATTCACATTTAAATAAATACCCTCCCTCTAGCCATTTTAATTAAATTCACATTTAATTAAAAATATTAATTTATCCCCTTTCCCATTTAATTAAAATATCCTTTGCATTTAAATAAATCTAAATTTATTTAAAAATCCCCCCACTTGCATTTTCGTACATCTCCCACTTGCCTCCTAACCTTCCCTTTCTAAAGCATTCTTCTAGAACCCATCTAATCCCAATCAATTAGCTTAATCCCTCCAATCATATCCTTTTCGCTAGCTTTGAGAATGTCACTTCTCAAATTTGGAAGAAAGTCTTCCAAAAGCAATAAAGTCTTTGTGTCTTCAACAAGCTAACTTGCTGAGTTTCCCCAAATTTGGAAGGACTCTTACAAATTTTTCCCCAAAGTCTTCCAAACCATTAATAATTAACTCACCCTTTTGGCATGGTTAGAGACTTTTTGCCTAACTCAACCTTAATCTAACCCAAGGGTCTCAACAAGCACTCATGGCTTTACCTTTGGTTATCTCTTTAACCCGTGCACAAGAGTTTATCCCTTGGGAGCAAGCTTTGTCCATTGGATAACCCTAACCTAACCATACCCTTACCTCCTAAGGTAACCTTCATGTCTTCTCAAGCATTTAATGCTTCTTGCATCTCCTCTCAAGCAACCTCTTGTTGACAATTGTCACCATTTCATTGGTGAGAATTGTGAACATGGATTGATAACTTTCAATCCTAGCCCTTGATTAGATTATCCAATCTTGACCATCCATTTCCCTATTTACCCTATAAATAGAGCCCATCCCTTCTTCAAAAAAATCGAGTCTTTGTGCATCAAACTTATAGTCTCATAAAATTAAGCATATTCTCTCTTTGATAGAATATAATTTTGGATCATTTTGATAGCATTATAATCTTAGATATATCATGTTAGCTTCATCTTAGTATCAATTTCATACTAGTTCAAGATTCATATCAATATCTTGCATCCTATCATCATCTAGTTTCATATATAAATCATCACTAGGATCTTGGTTGCAATCCATTTAGATCTTAGAATCATTTAAATCTTGTTCTTTAGGTTGTCATCCTAAAAAATCAAGTGATCTTCCAAGCTGAGAGCCACCTTGAATCTTGAGGATCCTTGGAGATAGAGGAACATGGAATGATTTTAAAGAGTTTAGATTCATTTAACTTGCTTTGTTTGGATTTCTAACCTCTTATGCAATGTTTCATTTGTGTGTTTGAATTGTTTTCTCCTCTTGTAGGTTGACACCACATTCCAGGCATACAGTTATAAGTTGAATATATTTAAAATAAATGACTTAACTTGGTGCACAATAAAAATTAAAAAAATAAAATCACTTAATCAACAAAAATAAATTAATATTTTTAAAAGTACTTTTTATAATTATTTTTTGAATGATTTAATTATAAAATATAAAATTTAAATATATTCTTCTAGAAATTTCTCCTGGGGCTATAAAAAGAGAACGATGAGTATTAAAATTATTTGATATTTTTTGTTAGGCTCTGCACATCTCATTCTTCTCAATCCAAAAGATGAGTAAACTTCTTGGAAAGATTTAATCTTGGGAGGATCTCAAAACTATAATAACCTTGTTAGAACATAAGTTTAGAAAGACAAGGAATGTCTTCCATGTAGCAATTGGGGAAAGATTTTTTCCGACTTACTAGCAAAATATTTACATGAGCATTCAACATATTTTATGTAGATACTGTTCAACATCTGTACAACATTATATAATATAGTTATAATTAATCCTATTTTTGTTTTATACTTAGTCATGCAAAAATTTTGGGCATTTATAGCCACATACTAGTCTACTCAATTTATTGAATTTTGTAGAGTTTCTGTAGTACCCCTACCCTAATCTATTTCTAACCTTGGTTTAATCTTGATTAGTTTATCGTAATATTATGTTATAGTCAGATGTTTGAATTAACGCATAGCTATTGATGTGGTTTCTCACTAGTTGTATGCAAGTTGTTAGTGTACCTATTTCGTGGTATTAACATCGAGCTAACGCTTTCAGTAAATTTTATATATGTATGCATGTATGACTCTTGGTTGCAGGATTTTTCAGGTACAATGCCGCATGAGTGCGAGGTTCGTCTTCACCTGGATGTGCAGGTTTGAGTGTACCCTTTTTAATCCTTAGAGTCGGATTAGGTGGTCGTAAGACCCTAGTTGACCTTAGTCGTGCTCTAGCGAGCATCGCCAGTCGTCGTCGGTAACCCCTTTTTGTTTGGGTTTGCGAGTCGTCTGTTTGGTTGACCTTCTCGATTTGCGTGCTTGATGTGCAGGGTTAAATTGGTTAATTAGTCCTTAGTCATTATTTTGATTATATACGCGTTTGTGCATTGAAGATTAATGGACTAGATTAATCTGGTTTCGTTATGCGATTTTCATTAATATTGGATTTGCTCGTTTTTAATTGGGAGTAAATTCGATTTAAATGACTGATTGTGAATATTAAATGCATTTACATATGCTGTTGAAAAAGAAAGTTTTATATTTTATCGCAATAGAGTTAATTGCATTCTGTTGGATTATTAAATCAGAAAGTTTAAAATTCAGTTGAAGGAGGAAATCGATTTTTGAAATGAAAAACAAGTTATTTGTTGCTATATTTAGAAAAGCATTATTTTGAGGAATTTTTTTGTAAATAAAAGTTTTTATTCCAAAGATGGAATTTTTGGGTCAACTCTTCCATATAACCCAATTTTGGGGAAATTGGAATGGATGGACATTTTGGAGGATTTTTGGTTGAGAAAGATTTTGGAGATGGAATTGGAGGATTTTGGATGGAGAAGGAAGGATTTGGGAGCTGGAGATTTGGACTCTTCGACAGATCTTGCCAGGAATGCGAGATTAGGTAGGCTTTGTTTAACCATTTGATTTCAAAATAAATTAGTTCCTTGGTTGGCCATTTTGAATTTGGCTGGAGATTTATCTGAGGTTTTGTTATTGCTCAATGATGTGTGGGTGGTTTGGAATCCCATTGTGCTTGGGGGAGAATGGAAATTATCAATGAAATGGATACCATAACATAGTTCTTTATTTTATCTAAACTCTTCTTAAATCGAAAACTTCAGCAAACCCTTTTGGGCGTTTTTGTTTTGGGAGCTCGGACTGTGTTTCGAAGAAAATAAAAGAAAATTTATTATTTCATTTTCGAACTGTGTTTTAAGAAAAATTTATTTATGTTGCAAACCGAAACTGGGAGTTGTTTATATTTGTTTTATGCTGAGCAGGGCGTTTTTATTTGTTTATACTGTGGGTCGGGGTTTGGGAGAGCGGGGAGCGGAGCTCCACCCGCTCCCCTCCCCTTCCCCCGCGCATCCCCCGCTTGCTCCCTGCACGCCCTCCCTTTTGCTCGCAAACCGCGTGGCCTGCGGCTCACGGCGGTGGCCGCAGGGCGCCGCGGCACCTGCGGGCACCGCCGCGAGCGCCGCCGCCCCTCTCCCTCAGCTAGGGTTAGGGCACGGCCGCCGCGTTTTCATTGTTTTGAACGCGTTTTTCTTTAAAAACAAAGAACATAGTTTTGTTAAATGCGTTTTGTATAAACGTAGATTATTAAATCATTTTTTTTTTTTATTAATGTATTTTGTTGGTATTCAAAAAAAAAGCATATGGTTTAATATCATGTTAATGAATATTAGTTTAATGATTAAGTTTCCAATCATTGATTAATGATTATTATATATATAGGATTAATGGAAATTAAGTTGTGTATTTATACTCATCGATATTAATTCGAAATTTGTGCAAATACACTAATCATTAGTGAGATATATTTTTTTTGATAGAGATTAATAATTATATATTAACTAATAATTAACTGGGTTATTGTGCACTATTAGTCGTTAATTGTGTATACTTTATTTATCGTGGAATAATAAATATACTCTTTAATTAACAGTTCATTTTGGATTCTGCTATACGTGCGTAGGGAATTAAGATTTGGATTTTGGAAATGATTATCTCCTTTTAGATTCTCTTTCTGCATTTATATATTTCCGTAATCCGTATAATACATCTGGGCTTGAGAAATAATACGAAACTGTAGAGGACGGTTTTAGACCAGTATGTTAATGATGTTTTGTTGCAGATTAAATATCTTAATTATTTGATTAATGGTTGTCTGAGATTTAATAATATGAATTGGTTAAAACTCTTTATGACTTATATGTCTGTTGATGCTTGAACCTTAAGAGTTCGAAAAACAAAACCAAATTCTCCCTTGATGAGGTAGATAACTGTAAGTTGTTTTAGATCTTGTAGAAAACTTGATCGATTTTAATGTTTAAATCTATTTGAGAAGATAATGTCTTTTCTGATTATTGCCTTGCGAGTTTAATTGTTGTATTCGCTTTAATTATGAAATGGCATGTTTTGCTTTGTTTAGTAGGACCCTGTCGTATGGCTTGACTTGGGGTACCTAATTCAGTCCTCTGTACCGAGTTGACGATTGTATTGTGGTAGTGTCGTTTTGGTCATATCCTCGTTGTGTGAGTCGAATGATGATTCATGGTTGACCTTGGTTGTCAGGTCTCTAGTTAGAGTACCGTCAGTAAGTGATTACCCTTGAGTCGTGTTTGACCAGATGATTGTTTCTCTCTTCTTGATCTTCGTTCGTCAGACCATGCCTACTCGGTTTTTGAGTTCGTCTGAGTTTGTTCTAGTGTCGTATGGGAAAGTGGCTTTCGATTGGGGGCCGCGCCCAAAGTGGCTGCTGGGTAACCCGTCGAAAGTGAGTCTAATAAGTGGTAACCTAACAATAGATTAGAATGTAATCTCTAAATAAGATAATGTGCCTCACACATGAGACGAGTGCTATCATAGATTCGACATGCTGTGAGAAGGCCTGAAACGGCAAACCATCTTCCTTGTCTTCACGAGAGGATGTGTGGGTCCACATGAGGCTTGGATGGGCCGGAAGTTCGGATTAGGGTGCCAGGGTGACCAGTGTATGGGGCCGGGACCTATGAAGACTTGCCATGGTATCCATACCAGGTTATGTGATGACACTTGTCCCTACGTTCGCTAGTGTGTTGTTGTTTTGTCCTGTTTAGAGTACCTTCGTGGGTCGTCCTTTTGTCTTTGCCCTTGTGAGTATCGGTTTCATGTTAGACCTTGAGTGGTGATTATGGATGCTCTTCTGGACCGTTGTTTTAGCTTGATTATGTTCAGCTGGATCCTGTTCTTTTTAAAGGATCGTTTATGTATTATTGACCGATGTGGTCGTTTGTATTTTGCTTATGTATCACCTTGATGGCTGGATAGTACTTGGTGTAACCTCTTGTACTCTTAACCTTATTATTTATCAGAAGGGGTCTTGCAGTTGCGCAGACCCGGAGATGTAGCCCTTTAGGGGTGAACTCCGAGATCATTATGGTGTTATGTGATGCATTCTCTTATGTTTCCTTTATTCAGCTTTATCATGTATGATTAACTTATGTTAGAATGGTTAAGTGGATAAATGGAATTAACTTTAAATGCTTATATTCAGTTCTTTCTTGAATGCCATGTTGATTGAATGCATAAATGTTTTAGATAGAATTTATCGTTGATGCTTGTATGTAATCGTCTTTTGAAATGCAATAAGTTGGAACATGAAAGAATGTAACTTAGAGTAATGGATATACTCAGCTGTTGGTAAAGAATTTAAATATGCTTGGAAAGATCTCTTATGTTTACGGTGAAAATCCTAGTGTATTAGTATGTTAGATGTATGGTTTGTAATTTTAAATGAAAAGCTTGAATGAGAATCATGAATGGATCTTAATGATGAATCCTTGCTTGTGTTTTACATTTCAGTCCTTTGAAAGAAATTGTCCTGCTTATGAATTATCTCGTTATTAAGATATCCAGCTTTTGGACTAATTGTGTGAGTTAATTGAATTGTGAAATTTAAGTAATCTCGTTGGGAAACTCTTTAGGAGTTAGTTGTTGTCTTCCGCTATGTAATCTGAATCTTTGATATCTTGTTGCATCTTATGTGTTGTAACCTAAAAAAATAAAAAAATTTGCACTCTATTCTTGTGTTTTGGCTTAATCCCTTCGGGGTTTCCTGGCGGGGCATTACAGTTTCTTTCTTAGTCTTATGTACATATTTTCCTTCATTTTGCCATGGTTAAGAGGTTTGATATGAAATGAAATTTCATAAAATATTAGTTACTTTGTGATGGGTGCATGGCTTCACAGAGTTTGATTGTTGGTTGTTGATGGAAGGTGTAGCATAAATTCTATTTGAAAGGATATATTTGTAATCAATGAATTAATTCACATTTCAAATCCATAAAGCATGAAAATGGAAAAAGTAGATAAAATTTATCTTCTTTGCACATATAGTTAAGTTCATTTAAAACGCTTAAACAATTAAAATAGAAAGAGAAAATCCTTTGACACCATTACAAGGCATTCAAGGAATGGTTAAATATAACAAAGAAAAAATCACAACATCAAACAAAGCAATAAAACTCATTAACAATAATAATTGCTCAACTTTTTTGTCTCTTGTTTTTTCACATCAAATGTATCTGGGGATAAAGGAAGATTGAATTGCTTTGGTTTTAGATAAGATACAAGAGAATTTGTCTCTTTTTAAGCAGATTTAAGAAGAGAAAAATCAATTGTGGATAAGGAATAGTCTCAAATAAGAGAGAGTGCCTTCTAAACATAACTTATTGAACTTATCAATGCCAAAATCATAGTAATAACAATCCAATGAACTACAAGACAGCGTGCAAACATACCAGTTTAGTTAAACATCTAACAACACAAACAAACACAATAATTAGACATGAACGAGCCTCTAGAATAAAATCATGGTATCATGCAAAATCTCCATCCCACCTTGGAGAGTATCTTTCAAGAATAGTAACGTCTACATAAATGACTTCACATGGAATCAATTAATGAGTGCCCTTGAATAGATTATAAAAATTGCACAAAAAATTTTGATTAATAACTCCTTGATGGCTCAGGTCCTTAAGTATAGCACTCCATCTTCGAATCCACTAACTCATGTGGGTCTCATCCATTATGAAAAGATTCTTCCTCTACTTCTAAGAAAAAAGAAAATTTTCTATATGAGTTTAAAGTTAATCCATCATAGTGCTTCACCTCATTAATGAATACACATACAAACTATAGCATAGATTCCTCAAGAGAATCTTAATAAAAATTAGTTCTCTAGTTATACCTTAGGCATACAAATGCACCTTCCAAGAGTCTTGATGATGCATAAAATCTATGTATAGGATTGCAAGGTTAATATCTAACCTTAATCCTAACAACATATTGTAAGATTTTATGTTTGAATTGGGATATCCCATGCCCTTAATTTATTTGTAGCTTGGGGAGAGCTTGTTAAACCCAATCGGTACTGAGAGAGGAGGGGTGAATTAGTACCTTACCGGTAAATATTAATTAATACTTTAGTTTAATTATGAAACAATTTACCATTCACAAATGTAAACATTTACTGCAAAAGATTAAGCATACATGAAAAGATACTCAAAGACACAAATTTATCTCGTGGAAACCCAATAAGGAGAAAAACATGGTGTGAGTAGGAACTCACAAAACTTGCACTCTTCTGGAGTACGCGCGGTTAAGAGCCATCTCTATTAGCAGATGACAATGACATAGTTAAGTGCAACCTGGTTAAGGGATTTTGATCAAGGTTGGTTGGTGCCTTTACCCTGTTAAAGGTAGCCTGGTTAGAGGACTTAGAACATCAATTAAGATATTACCTGGTCAAGGATTTACACAATGGGACCTGCTAAAGTCCACCCAGTTAAGGGATTTGTGTTGCAGTTATTTGAAAACAACAGATGAATGATTAGATACAAGAAGCTACACATTAGCTTGATCAGATCTCAATTAGGCATCACTCTTGGTCTGCATCGATTGTGCATGTTCTCCACAACTCTGCCTTCTGTCAGTTTGTTGGTATTGAATTCTACACTGTCGGTCCTCTATCACCTGAGTCACTGCTCAGTGAAATCCTCACTCTACCGGTCTTTTGTCACTTGGCTCTGCATGCTCTGAAACTCCCCTTGTGTTCTTTTTCACATTAACTTAATTCACCTTGACAACAACCATCTCAAGAATGAGATATGTGTATTTATAGACCCTTAAGTCTATCGCCAACTTTTCCCTCCAAAACATAGCTTTCAAAATTCCATTGTCAAGCCTTAAATTGCGCTTCTAAAATCATGCAGGAATCTCTGTCAACATTGTCTAACATGTCGATAAGCTTTTTGGTTGATTGAGAGAAGACTTCCGATTTAGCTGGTTGTAACTGAATGTTACCAGTCTATCGGTCACCGACTTTTCTGGTGTACCGATCAAAACCTGTCTAGCTGATTTCTTCCTGTGTACCGGTTTAGTCTTTACTTAGCCGGTGGACATTTTCCTTGTCGATCTACTCACCGCTACCAAATCTACTAGTTGTTGGTATACTTACTGTCGGTCGGTCTATTGCTTTTCGATATACTTACTGTCTGTTGGTCTACTACTTGCCGATTTACATACGACCTACCAGTTTACTCACTGCCCGATTTGCTTACTTCCTAAGGATTGGGAAGACTAAGGAAGGAGATGATGTTGATGTTGCCAACAATGACAACCATATCATTTTCCGGTCATACAAAATTGCATCAGAACGCCAACAAACTCACCCCTTGGCATTGGTGGCAAATTCTACAAACTAAACTACTGTGTTAGTTCCATGACCCCTATTCCTTACAAGATTCCATAAAAGAATTCTAAAATTCCCCCTTTTGCCATCAATGGCAAAGGCGATCTAAGAAGATTTGTCAAAATAAAGAAAAAATTTCTTTAAAGTTCTCTTGAGCCACTTTTAAAGAAGATTCCAATGAAGATAGAATTTGTTTCATGGTACGGAAGTGACCATGTAATACTGCAATGAAGACCTCCATATCGTCAACTGTCTTGCAGTTAGTTCCATGAATTAAACGGTCTGCCTCATTAATATTTAGTTGCATGAAGTCTATAATTGGTGCTAACTAGCACTGGAGCTCTAACAAGCTAAGACTTCTCTTGTCTTCTTCATCTTTCAACTTTCTTTGTTGATGATTGAGCATTTTGATTTTGCTAATGAAAGTTGATGTTGAACTACTAAGGGGATCAAATGAGCTTACCAAATCTTGAATCTCCTTTTGAATCTGATTTCTGTTATCATCCAAATCTTTGATTAAAACAGGAAAGTTTAAAGATTTCATCAGGAGTTGACCAACTTTTTGTAGTGTGGTCTTAACTTCTTCTATTCTGGTTGACAGAGCAACTTTTCCAACTGATATTTGCTCCATTAGGTTATCTCCTTGCTTTGTTTCATATTGTCTTATTGCAACCTTCTCAAAATCGGTTGCCTGTGAACGGATTCCTTTGACCAAAGTATTAAATTGATCAATAATGGGTGCAGTATCATCAACGTCAATGTCCAGGATGAGATCAGAGAGAATTATTTTGGCAGAGGTGAGGATTCTTGTCTTCTTTTTCTTTTCTCTTAGTTTTACCTTTTCAGCTTGGATTCTCAATTTTTCTGACACTTTCATCAACTGTTTAGGGGTCATTTTCTTTATATCTATGACTGAATCACCTTCTTCTTTGTCATTTGTTCCTTCTTCAATTTCTAAGGGCTTAACTTCTGAGCTAGTTGTTGTGATGATTCTTACCTTTTTCTTTACACTTTCCCTGTCTAAGTCTAATTTTCTCTTTACCGGAGGGACGTATCCAACACTACTGTGTTATCTTTTATTTTCTTCTCATCCTTGTTTCCTCCCTTTGATTTATTTGCTTCATCTATTTTCTTCTCTTCTTCATTTCATGTCTATGTTCTCCTCTTTTCTTCATGTCTTCCTTCTTATGTTTTCTTTGCTTCTTCTTTTCTTTCCTCTATGTTTTGTTCTTCCTCAATTCCTTCTTGAGAGAGATTAAGATTTGGTGACAACAAGGTTTTGTGAGGTGTATCTTCATAAGGAATGTCTTCAACTAACACTTCATCTTTATCTGAAAATTAATGTTTTATCAACTTCCTCTACTGGTGAAGTATGAACCGGTTGTTCAACACCTATCGTCAAATTGGGGATGTTTGACACAACATTTCCTATGATGTCCTCAACAATGAACGTATCAAAACCTTCAATGGATTCTTTTTCTTTAGCTTTTCCTTTATCAAGGATAGCTGCCCATTTGTCTTGTTTAGTTTCTTGTTCAATTTCTTCTTCAACCTTCATTTGCTAGTACATAATTTCCTTCCACAGGGCAACACCTTCAACGTACAATTCTTTAACTTCACCCACTGCCACTCTTCCAATTTTGTTCCTTATCTTGAAATGTTGAATGCATGCTTCAGCCACCGATGAATCTTGTTCAAAATCTAATTCATGTTGCACTTCCATGAGTGTTTTTATTCTGAGTTCTTTTTTAGTAGCTAGAGCAATCTTCCATCTTCAATTTGATCCAACAAATCTAATGGAATAATGTCATACAATTCATTGGGAATTCTATAAAAGGTGTGCAAGTTCTAGATCAAAGATTCCTCAAGTTTCCTCTAATCTTCATCATTACTAAGAGAATATCTACTTCCAACACCAAATAAACCTCCAAATTCTTTGATGTCATGCACCATCTCATCAATTATTGGAGCTTTATTCCTTTCACTTCTTCTAACTTATTTTATTTCCACATCTGACCCAGTGTCACCTTCTTTCTTATCCTCTTTATGTTTGGGACTACTCTTTCTCTTTCTAGTGTAAGTAACTCCTAGCGGTCTATCTTTGCTTGGTGAAGATACCAGAGTACCTAGATCCTTTTCTTTAGAATATGTTGCCGGTTTGGTTGTTGCAGTCCTCTTTGGTTTTTTTTTGTCACTTTCTTCTTTACACCGGTCAGTTCTTCATCTTTGGCAGGTGTTACCCTTGTTTTCTCACTCACACCGGTGGAGGTAGTGGCACCAGATGCTTCACCTCCATATTTCTTGTCAAGGGTATCAATCATTTTCTTTACTAAATCTATGAGTTTGAGACTCATTAATACATATAATATTTTTCATGGTCTCATGAGCTATTTTGAACCATAGTTTCCTTAAAATCTTGCATATTTGATTTTTAAAAAAAATTCATGAGAAGTGGAAGACCACTTCCATTCCTAAAATTGTATATTAATATTTGGTTTTAAATTATAATCCTTATTGCAACTCCTTTTATCATACAAAAATTTATACTAGAATGAAATGATGTTGTTTATAAACTATTCTATAACATGGAGGCAAGAATATGCATAAAAAGGAGGTGCTTGTTCAAAATTGATTGAAATTTAAAATATATATCAAGATTGTCATGCACATTCTTATCCTATAGGATAAGAAGAAATAAAATAAATATTTTTAGTATAATAAAAATATGTTAGCGTGCAATTAGTATTGCATTGCTTGGTTGATAATTTTGCACATGGATGTTGTGCAATTAATTGACTATCAACTATTATGCATTGTATAAAATGATCTTTGCTATGCAGAATAATACATCAAAGCATTCACCTTTTTTTTACCAAGATAAGCTTAATCAATATATCAATAGCATAGATTATTGGGACTTATTCTCACATATCTTTCAATTGAACAAGTGGATTCAAGTGATAGTCATATCCATGGTTGATATGTTTTGGGGCTTAATATATGAGGTGTAAGATCAAGATATCATAAAATAGTCCAAGATTGTGTTGGACACAATGTATAACTAAGAGGAGGGTGATTCAATAGTGATCAATAAAAACTTTGACTCCTACAGGATCTAAACTTTAATAACAATACTCATAAAACCATGAACAAAGGTATTAATCACATAAGCACACGCACATAAGAGGCAACCCATAACACAAGAATGTACAAGGAAAAGCCACACTGCGGTAAAACCTCAGTGAGAAATGTTGTTGGAGTCAACTACTCCAATCCAACCTCACGGGTAAAATAAATTACAACATTTCGGGCACCAACCCAAGGAGTACCAACCCCTAATATTTATAGGCACCAACCCAAAAGAGAACCAAACCTTGTTTTGAGCACCCACTCAAATGATTACAATGAGTATGGATTACAAATACAAGTTATATACCTCATTGCAGATCAGGGTTTGCAACACCATTCTGATATGCTCCCTTTCTGATCTCTTCTTGTCTAGCTCTTTACTCTTTTTATTGTCTCTCTCTCTGTCATTTGATATCTTCTCTATTTTTGTTCCCTGCTCTGTTATATTCATTGTCTTTGCCTTCTACCTTGTTGTTCAGTCTCCTCTAGCTTTGCACTTTTTATCTCAAGTCTCTATTGCTCTCCAATTCCAACTCAGATCTGCACCTCATGTGGCTTAGTTGATGTACTCTCTTGTCTATTCACTCTTCCACACTCTACTCTCTAAGCACCATGTTTCTGCTTGCTATTCCTGCTTAAAAATACCTTGCACACAATCAGTTATGATCTTAACTCATCACATATCATTCAAACACATTTTGCCTTGATGTCATACCTCATGATCTATACAATTTCCAATGTGGCTTATAGATCATTCACTTAGTTGGTTTGTATTGTCTCAGTTGGTAATCCAAGTTCCCAGACAATCAAACTCGAGCCAACCTGTGTTCTTCATCAACTTTGAATTTGAACCGCTGATCTCAGCCATCATTGTGGCAGTTCCATACACCACATCATCATATACCTCAGCCTGAACAATGAATCATTCTCTGTCAACACTGCTACTTATCCTCATAGCTCTACCAACTCAGTTACCTCATCTACTCCTGAAGAATCACATCAAGCTTCTTCTACCTTCGATCAGCTCTACTACCTACAAGATTTAACTATTTCACCTACATCTATTTGATCTTATAGCCTGTCAATAAGATTTGATTGATCATCTTGAGCCACACACATGTCTACAACTTAGTCGCCATTAATGCTCCTCTGTCTTCTGTGTACCAACTCTACATTTATGTTTGACCACTCAGAGCACACGTGTCATCCCATTCGATGTCCAAGTCACTCGATCAAGACAGGTTAACAGTTATGTGAACCTCTACATCTATCGACTCACAAACATGGTTGCAAGGTCAGTCATACTTCCAGTCAAGGCATATGTGAACTATCGAGCTGTGTGTTGCATGCCCTCATTATCATCATTACGAGTCCCTTAGATGATCCACAACAGACCAACTTTAATTATACCTCTTCATGTCAATGAGAGTCTCTCCAATGGGGATCAAACAGATCAGGATTTCTTCTTCATCCCCATTGGCATGCAATGTGTTCTCAAGGTCATCTTAATCTCCTCAATCTGGATCCAACTCACTATATCAAATCGGGTCAAACATCCACGTGGACTATCAGATTGCCCAGATCAGTTGGCCTTCATGTTGTGACTGATCTTCATGTTATGCAGACATATCGGGTTTACACTAAGTTGTTATGTTGATCCACTTTGTTTTCATGTTACTCGTATTGGGTTAAGTCATTCCAATACATCTCCTTGAAGCTCTATCAGAATATCTTTAACTATCGAGATACCATCTAGGACTTACTCTATCTTCACAACTTATCCCAAAGACAATTCGATGCCTTTGATCCCTCTCATCGACATGGGTTATTTTGATGAAAAATTCACCTTCGATTTTGTGTCACCATAAGCCATCCTGAGGCACAGTCTCTAGGTTGACAGACCTTATCAGTATAGATCACCCCAAATTGGTAGACTACAAACCAAACAACCACTCATTAGAATAGTCATAACTATCAGCATAGGGAAAACATGTTAGATAAACCGAACAAGTCATTTTGATGACACACAATCAACCTCCCTTTATTGACCGAAGTGCATACCCATCATAATAGCTAACACTATCGGATTAACATTTGAACACTAACCTGTATTCCAATGAGCCAACCTGAACATGCATCCGCATAGCAATTTTGAAATTGCAACTCACATTCCTTCAACATGTCAGCATATGTTATTCCAACAAACTTACCACGGGTTATTCTCTTCATTCTTCTTTATCAAAATAGTTGTTCTGATCTTGTATGTGATCCTGATTGTGTCGATATCGGCATAAGGTATTCCAATAAGCAAGAAGTCTATAGTTTTGACTATCGACATAGTGAAAATTTATCATTCTGTCTTCAATAGCTACTCTGATAGGTAACCCACATTTCTATTTCAGTCAAGCTATATGGATGCACTGACATCGGAGTAGTTTACTCTATCGGTCTTACACAAAGTTGTTACTCCGCCTTTGTCATCTATTTTGATGCACATCCACAGTCTCCTAGTTGGCATAGCTATTTCGATATATTGATATCAAAGTGGTTTGTTCTATCAGTTCTACACAAAATTGCTACTCCACCTATGTTCAGTTATCCCGATAAGTGACTTTGGCTTGACATTCGATATTTCTATCTCGATCCGACAAATCACAACAGGAACACTACATGGCCTGACATCAAACAAACTTATGTCGATAACAATTTCCTCCACGTGCCTCAATATCAACCAAACTATTCTAATATGCCTACCTGGGCGGTTATCATGTACACAATACTTCATCAGTACAAGTTATCCCGATATGATCACTTCACCTGCACAATTTGTGATCTGTTGAGTTATCTCGACATGATCTCTTGATGCTTGTGCTCTCTTCTACTTAATTTGCAGCCTGTTTGATCTTCCTTTGAAACCTCATCATCATAAATCATTGTAACCATTTCAGCTTCTTGACTGATAAGATCAATCAACTTTGCATGTTTGTTTCTTCTTCATCCAGTGGGTGTCTTGTATATCTCTCTGATATTCCATTAACCCAATCATGCACACACACATGTTGAGATCAATGACAACTTCAATGCCAACAAATAGTGTTGTATGATTAAAATAAAATAAATTCACTTAAATATGTGAAATACAATACCAAAATTACATCAAAAAATACATAGTTAAATAAATAATGGCATACCTATGTCACATCATTAAGAACTATAACTAGATATAATGAACCATAAGACTCGATATGACTATACAAATCATATAATTTAAAAACTTACCTAATGAAATCCTCTAAAAATTCATTACATGTGAATATAGAACATAGTAGGATTTATCTACTTCTCTCTACAAACATTGTTACAACCTTCAGTGTATGATGAAATAGAGTAAATGCATCTATTAGAACTATCTATAATAGTTTCTACTATATTACACTATTTTTTTGACCATTAATTTATCTCAATGCCTCTTGTGCCAAAAGAAATTGCTACCGAAAAAAAAAATAGCGAATTCATGATTGCACCAATCACCAAAAACTAGATGTAATGCCCATTATCCTTGGAAATGCATCGTTGAGAAAGAAACCATTTTTGGGGGCCTAGAGACACTAGAATCCAAAGCACCATTAACCCCATGACCATACCCAGTAACTATGGAGTAGTGATTTCTCCCATTGTGCCAAGTATAAATAAAACTATTATCTGGACGCAACTAACTATAACGAGAGTCCAACATATCACTGTAATTTGAAAGACAACAATATAATGGGGATCTTCTTTTGGAAGAGTGAAAGCATCTGTAAATGCTACTGTTGCAATCAACATTGCTATGTCTAAAGTTGTTTTGCCCAGCTTGTCAGGTTTATTAATCAACCTCCTTCATGTTACCAACAACATTAAAGCATGTACTAGGTTAACGTAGGTCACAAATCCACAAAAAAATGATAATACAAAATATATTTCCAATGAGTTGTTTCCTACTATGTTTGACTAAGATACATGGCATAATATGCTTGTAAAGAAGAAAAAAATTAGAAACGTATTATAATAGGTTGTCCAAAATATCATTTGAAGAAAACTCACAAGATCATGGATGATGTGCATGTATAAATTTTTATGCGGCAACTATTGATTCAAACTCGATTTGATGCCTAAAGCTACAATTATTTATTAATATTTGTCATAAGATCTTTTATAGGTTGAGTGAAGGCTATGGAGCTAAACCTATGAGTAGGCTCATTAAAACATATAATAGTTTCCATGCTCTCATGAACTATTTTGAATCGTAGTTTCTTTAAAATATTGCCTACTTGATTAGAAAAAACACATGTGAAGTGGAAGAGAATTTCCATTCCTACAATTGTATATTAATCTTTGATTTTATTATAATCCTTGATGTTACCAGCAACACTAAAGTTTTGATATGCCTTGAAATTCTATAATGAGTGCTCTCTTGTTTCATTCCACGTTAACTTTTCCTTCGCTAATGAGTGCTCTCATGTTTCTTCCATATCCCTTGCACTGTTTTTATAGTCATTGAAATGACAGAGAAGCAACAAATATATTACATTTGTGAGGCAAATTAATCTTTCAGTGAATAGGACATCTCATTGGCTGATTAGAAAAGTTCTAGTCAAGTGGGTGACTGGCATGTTTGAACACAAGGCTTAGATGAGAAACTGTGTCAACGAAGAATTGGAAGAGAAAAAACATATCCCTAAGAGAAAAATCTGAGTGATAAGTGGATGAGTGGGATATTTGAATTCAACAATTAATTTAAAATTCTATCAATGGAAAATATGAAAGGAGAAAGCATACTTTTGAATTTTATCCTCAAATAATATAAGTGATGGTTAGGTCACTCCATTGAACATCTAATAGACTGATTTGGAATTTTGTGAGAAAAACCTAAACTATAGTCATTCTAAGAAACATTTGAGTGGTAATCATGCCTATGAATCGGACATCTTAGAATTTTTTTGGAAAAACATTCCAAGTGGCAATTATGTTGGTGAATTGGAGATCTATAGAGTGATAAAAAAAAATTGATAGGTAGTCATGTCCGTGAATTGGACATCTACAAACTGATTAAATTTTTTTTAGTTAAGTGGACCTAAGTGAGATGTTTGAATGTGGGAATTAAATTGAAATTATAATTAAAAAAATTTAAGTGGTGGTTATGTTAGTGAACTGAACATCTAATAGATTGATTTGAAATTATTTGAGATACATCTAAATGGTTGGGTAAGTGCACAAAGATGGTGGTTAAAAAGGGGGTATAAGTGAACACTTTTTTTCTGAAATCAGGTGAACCTGAATTTAGAGGCAAAATTTGAAAGTCATTCACTCAATATATGAAGATAATCAAAGAACAAATATTGTAGTATTCTGAATCTAGTTTCCAAACTACTAAACTTTTTCAAAATTGGATAAGATTAAGGGGGCCAAATCCTTCACGCACGAAAAATAGACCCTGATTTTTTCTGAAAAAACATAACAAAGTGTCTAACATGTGCATCAAAAAAGTAATAGTTAGATTTAGTATTTTGACAAATCATTTGGCATAAAGATAGTTAAGAGTGAGCACTAGAAGATGTTTATTTTTTTGTAATTTTTTGTTGAGTTTTTTTTTAATGATTTTTCCAATCTAGCACATCCCGAAAATTAGGTACATGTTCGTGCATGAAGCATAAGTTGCACTAAACAAATCGAAAAATACAATTTAAAAAAAATAAATAAAGAATCAAGTGCACTACAATAATATATAAAGTTTTTAAAATTTGGATAAGTATATCAAAAGTTATTAAAAAAATGGTGCACTTATGTCTGTGAGAACTATGGAAACACTGGTAAAAGAAATTCAATAATAATATTTATTGTTGTTCAAATTTTTAAAAAAATATATGGTTAGAAAGCTTAGAAGATGGGTAAAAATATGGTGGAAATTTTAGAAATACCCATTTGATTAAGTGTAAACATAATGATGACAAATTCAAGAAACCAAGTTGATAAATAAATCATGTCAAAAAGGCAGGAAATGGAGGAAAGTCAAACATCCAAACCGTAGTTTTTTCATCCAATCCTATTTCCAAGCCTAAATAGTCAAAAGCGCGTATGGAATACTTATGGTATAAAAAGCACGTATGAGGTACTTATGGTGTAAGAAGCGCATATGCTCTATCTTAACTATAAACAGCGCATACACGCTACATTTGTTTAAATTTTGGGAGTGTGTATAATATATATATATATATATATATATATATATATATATATATATATATATATATATATATATATATATATATATATATATATATATATATATATATATGTGTATTGTCTCCCCCTCTCAAGCGTGTACAAGGTCTCTCTCTCTCTCCCTCTCTCCCCCTCTCTCCATATCCCTCCCTCCCTCTCCCTCTCTCCTCTTCTCCCTTCCTCCATAGGCCCCATCCCTCTATCTCTTCTTCTCTCCCTCCCTCCCTCCATACCCCTGTGCAATTGTGTCTGCACTTCTATAGAAGTGAATTTATTTCTTGTCTGCAACTTTCTCTTTGATTTTTATCGTGTATGCTCTCCTAAGAAAATTGAGTGATGGATTTGTGTGTATATTGAATAAGAGGAAGAAGGGTCTTAAATTGAACCACGGGTGCATTACCGTGACAAACAAGGAAACCTGCAGCAATATTCTTCTTGAATGTGTTTTTAATGAGAAGAGCAGATGTGGAAAGTACGGTCAACAAAGGAAAATGATGAGTCAAACTACCTACAATATGTTTTTTAGAAGGAAACAACTAGTGCAAGATGCAAGATGCAAGATGCAAGATGCAAGATGCAAGATGAAAGATGCAAACACACTAAAGCGGGTGCTAACCTAAGCATGGAACTGTACCACCCAATTAAAAATATATAATTTGTGTATGTGTATGTGTATATAATACACAACAAGCACATTAAATTCCTCTAACTGTCTTTGTAGGTTGTGCAAATGGAATCAAAATTGACTATGAATGCAATTTGTTCCATGAATCTTGGAGATGTTTTGTCTTCAATGCTTCAACTCTTGTATTTTAAGAAATTAGCTCCCAGTGAAAACCAATCCTAACGGTACAAGATAGTGTTGACTGATGATAGCCACATGCAATTAGCTATGCTCCTACTAAAAAAATTTAATGATTTATTCTTCAAAGAAACACTAAAGATACGATCTATAATGTCATTAACAAATTATGTTTATCAAAACAATGGACATTTAAGATGGGATGTGGAACAATGGACATTTAAGATGGGATGTGGTATTCCGTTTTTTGTTTCCATCCTTTTTGTCCATATTACATTGTATTTCATATATGTAATGAAATGCCTAATTTCTCTTTTATAAGAGGACCACAATAATCTTCAATTTAGATATCATTGCTACAAATTCTCGGCTCCTAGGAAATCCCAAATACTAATAATACAAACAACAAGAAGACTAGATACAAGCAGCACATACAATGTCTCCGTCAAACAAAACCTGAAAATTTGGTTTCTGCCCACCCTCTAAACACATGGTGCCCCTATACATGTCACACCTATAAAAGATTTAAAGACTTACCAAGGTAGATGGACAATCAAAGACCGTGTGCAAAATAAGAAAACAATAAACCAATTTACCTTGCAACGAAATAGTGGGCAGGTATTTAACTTTGATATATTAGATAGTGAAGGAACAGAAATTTAGATTACTTGTTTCAATGAGATCGCAGTTGCACTATGGTAGAGTATAGGTAGGCAGATTGTGTTCTATTTCCACAGTCTCTATTAAGAAAGCCAACACAAAGTACAAGTGAAATAGCCATACGGAAATCAACTTGGCCCAAAACTCAATACTAAAATGTTGTAGCAATGACTCGTCTATTCCAAGTGAGCCATTTCAGTTCATATAAATTAGAGAAATAGAAAACCTCAACACCAATAGTTTGGTTCACATTATTGGTCTTGTACACAACGTTGGTGAAATATCAACAATACAACGAAGGGTTATACCTATGTTGTTTAATTTTTTTTACAAACAAGGTGAAGACGTAAAATTTACTTGGATCTCAAAGGCCTATTGTACTTGATGTTAAGCATGGTCGTGCAGGTGACTACAATGGAAAATTTATCAATACCACTACAGCAACAATATTTACTATTGATCCTACTATACTAGAACTTGAAGCCCTCAAGTACAAGGCAGATGAAGGGATTGATGCAGCGTTAACCCCACCAGTTGTTCAATAACAATTGCATCTATTTTACAATGCTGCGTGTGTCGCAAACTTTCGAGGTGACCATAGAAGAAATCCTCAAGTATTTTAAACTAGACGATGTTTGTATCTGCTTGCCTGTTACAAATCAATGGTGAAGAATGTAGCAAAAAATTTGTCCAGAATGATAACAACTTGTTTTGCAATAGATACCAAGCTTATACACCATATTGCAGATATAAATATACCATGCATTTGAAGATGCAAGATCACATAGGCAACATGTATTTTGTTGCTTTCACTGAAGCCAAAAGTGATTTTCTACAGATGTTTGTAAATGAACCCTACATGATGCAACATGATACCTAGGCTGAAACATCCTTGAAGCAATTATTAATGTTGTGATGCTCAATCATTGCACATTCACCTTGTTAATCAAAGATGAAATTTACAACTCACACAACAAGATGAAATCAACTATTATTAAAGCTAAAAAAATTTGACTTCTAGTCTGAGTGCAAAGGGCAAGGCCTTGCTTTTAGGCAAATTTGAAATTTCTCCTTCTACATAGACCTGGTCCTAAACTACCACTTTCTTGTGACTCAAAATATCAATCTCCAAAAACTTTACGTCGATATAACTTTGGTAGGTTTATTTCTTGCTATCTCATATATAATGGTTTCCTACTTATTGCACCTATTTGGCTTTCAAATATACATATATGTGAACACGCGTCGTTGTAACTACAGTTTTTGTTTTCTCCATTCTAAGAATATATTTCATTCCTTATACTTTATTTCGTGTGCATGTCTGAAGATTACTGCTTCTTTTTCCAAAATTTACTATATAATAGAATTAATCTAATAAATGGTATTTGTAGAAGCAAGATGCCAAGATACATAGAATATAAAGAGGTAAATTGAAGATTATTTCTTTTATCTTCATATTAAAGTTAAAACAACAAACTTACACTAATACTTTTCTATGATAATTTTTTTTTTTTGATCGGTAAAGGCAGAGCCATATTTTATTAAAATTATATAGAATTTACAGAGCCATAATTTTTAGCAGAGTTCAAAATGATGCATCCAAATTCCTTCTATTAGATAAGAAGGATAGTAAGCAAGCATTCCATATGAAAGTCCGAGGAAACCCTTTAAACAAGAAATTAAGTCTAGATGGCAGAAGCTTACTACCCTATTAACAGAGATAGTAATGGAGTAATCAGAAAAAAAACCGCTCAAGAGACATGGCAAAAAACAACGGTGGTTGGAGGGACCTAGCTTGCATTTTCCTTTTGAGCTTCAGGAGACAGGTGCTCCTTCCTCGCGTGTCCATGGCCTCTGCTCAGTGGGCGACCTCTACCATAGCCATTTCCAGACCCACGACGACCCTTGCAAGCACGACCCCTACGAGCCTGTTCCAGATGAGGGTTTTCATCTTCTGGTTTCGGAGGCAGAATACCATTGAGTCTAGCAAACTGAATAAGGTCCTCCTCCCTTCCTAGGTCGTTTGAGTTCTCTCCCAAAAAATGCCATTTGAGGTAGCCAAGACCAACACCCGCAAGAGCTCTGTGTCTGTCCAGGCCTTTCCCTTTCAGGTCAAGCAGGAAGGGATAGTAATTAATTAATTCTCCATGCGCGTTGAAGAGGATTCTATCCCCTGGCCGAGGAGCCCCAGAGTAATGAATTGTTTTGTTTAGAACTTCCTAGAGTACTTGAGTAACCTCCTCAGGGAAAAGCTTCTTGGTGAGGGAACAAACATCCTGCTTGGCGACTTTAAGGTCTTGCAGGGAGGCAACGAACCTTGAGGAAACGCTGGTATTGTCCCGAGGATATTCATCTCTGTTCAGGTGTCCGCTGCCCAGAATCATCTTCATTGCCAAAATGAGGGGGGAATCCGAAAAGAGGAGGAGGCGCTTGAGCCTTAAGTCTGTAATTTTCCTGAAAGAGACTTGGCGCGTTGACGCCGAAAGAGAGATTGGAGTGTCTGCTCCAAAACAGCAAGTGGGTCTGGGATACACGTTCATGATAAAACCAAAAGGGGGCTCGAACGCCATAGACGGCAATGTAGGCTAATCAATCAAAGGAGGAAATGGACTCCGAGATAAAAAAGCAGAGAGGTGGAACTAATCACAGAATGCCGGGAACAAATGCGAAGAGGAAGGATGGCACACTGTTTAAAGCCGAATAATGAGGGTTGGATTTGCAATAAATTTGCCAACAAAGGTGGCGAAGGATGTTTGTCCTTGTCATGCCAACTCTCCCAGACGGGCCACACAGACCTTAAATTGATTTGACAATTTGTCAGCTATCTCGAGAGGAGGATCGGAGAAGGCATAAGTCATGACTACGGATTAGGTGACGTGCTTAACAGCGGGCCCACCCTCCCAAGAAAGGTAAGATTAAGTTTGAATTGATATGACCGTTGAGCTTAGCCGCCAGGGTTAAATTTAATGTTAACCGTATAGCAAAATGATGAGAGACTACTGCAATTTCTTGAAGGGATTCTCGCATCTGATTGAACCTCTGGAACCCTAGCTTGTCAAATGCAAAGGGTTGTGTGAGAAATAGGAGGATACCTCTGATCCCAACTGTGGAGATAGGATCTTTGAAATATTATTAGATAAATTATATACCACTATTTTAATCTTTGATTATTAGAATGAAATTTTTGTAGTATAATCTATTTAATGATATGTTTCTTGGTAATCTGGATTTTAAAAGTACCTTCAACATTGTGTAAACGATAATTGTTTTATTAAATGATGATTCTCTCTTTCCTAAATTTTTAAATTAATGTCTTAAAGGGATATCATTAACCTCATTCCATAAATGATCTAGGATTTGTATTTACATATGTATATGTATGTTCAAAACTTAACATATAGGTCACTTCCTAGTCTTTTGATACAAAGAGTTAGCGGTTCTATTTTTTATCAGAGGGTTTTTTATCTAATGTAGGTCTAATTCTTAACAAATGTGAAGAGATGTATTAATAATTTTGTACATTGGGAGTTTACACTTTTGAAATTAATATTTTTTTTGTCCACACTCAAATTTTGTTTGACTATTAATAAATGTTGTTTTCTATTGGAAGATTGAAATTTTCAAAGGATTACTTCATAGGGTTTCATATTATTCTTCATTACATGGATTTCGTTTGTATACAAAAAGTGGGAAAGACTCACAGGTGTGTAAAGTTAAAATTAGCTTGTTAATAACATGTGGACACCCACAAGAAAGATACCTCTGAATATCCCGCACATCTTCTATGTATTTGCTATACAGGTAGAACCCTTGGAATACGAGTAATATGGAACACATATAATTGATCCTTCCAAAACTTCAATCTTCCAAAAAAAAATTATCACCTCTAAAGGAGAGTTTTTTAAGAGTACAAGATGGGTATGTATGTATGTGTCTATATGTATATAAATATATGTATCAATTTATCTATATGTACATTTATGTATATATCTATATATATTTACATGTCTATATGTATTTATATATGTGTATATATATGCATGTGTGTATATATGTATATGTATATATGTATGTGTGTATAGTGTAACGTTGTAAATTGTGCCCCACGCAATTCTACATCACATAAGCACCTTCGTATCAAGCTGATTGGAATAATTTGTCACGTACTTGTCCTTTTCTCCACATGGACTACTTTGTCAACTTAGAATTTGGCCTTTTATGATTTATCCACCATGCTTACCATTTGACTAATGGACTCTAGCACATCACGGAGACGTCCACACACCACGCTAGCATCTTGGGAATATGTTAGTTAGCAGGGTGTCATTTGAGGATTATGCCTGTGCCTAAAAGAGATTGTAACACCTCTGTCCACGGCCACCAACATCGAGATTCTTCCTGGGGTCTATATCTCATGCATTTGTCATGGTTTTGGGACTTCTTGATCATTTGGTTAATCTCCTAAACTTTGGGCATGCTTTCTACATCTCCAACGGATTTTCTATCCAATTTCTGCCATTATCACGATGTTTAGACAGCTCTTGGAACTCAATTCCCTTCATCCGAGTGAAAGTTCTTTGAGTGTTGAAGGGGAGTTTCTCTCTTTCTCTCTTTACTTTCATTTTCATTGCTTCTATCTAGCATATCAATCGTTCTATTCATTTTCTTTCATCTTTACCTCCTTTCAATCGTTGCTATTATTTGGGTTGTTCGTGGAGGTGGAAACATCGAAATGGGGGTATAACTAAGGCAAACCTCTAAACACAACCCCCAACATTTCCTTTTTTTGTTTGTATGCAGGTTTGTAATCGACAGAAGGAGCTCACCTTGTTGGAGGCTTCAATTGTGGATCGATTATAAGTTTGTTCACTTTCTCTCATCTTCTTTTAGTTGTTTGCATTATGTACTTGTTATTTTGCTTACCATAACATTGTTATATTAGTCGTATTGTCACGTCTGTGTCCACTACACGATCTCTATACTATGTCTATACAAAACATTAGCATACCATGCTAGTGTCCAAGCTTTGCACTTTCATCTTAAAGACATAGGCTTAGCAAAGTCGTCTAGAGTTTTCATATGTGGCTTGGTTGCTTGATTTTGTAGTTTGCTCACCTTTAGCGCCAATTTAAGTGAGGGAGAGTGAAAGTATGTTTTCTCTTTGAGGTTTATCACTTCTAGGGTGACTAAATCGCATCTTCTACATATAGATCATTTTATATACATTCAAACAGTTTACACTTATTATCTATTTTGCATGTTCATTTACTACTGGTCAAGAAACCGTACTATGTTAGCTCGTCCTACAACCTGTTGGCATTTGCATGAAGATTGCATTAATGAAATGTTATGTTGTCATTGATGTCAATCAACCGGTAATGATATTGTTAAATGTTGTTTTGTAACCGGTAGGAAGAGCTAATGAAAGGAACTATAACTGGTAGGTTAGTTTGTGGAGTGAACCGATATTGCTAAGTATTAGAGAGTTGAACCGATAAACCTCGCCTGTTGTTTTGATAAACCCTAACTGATTAAGTTTGGTGAATTGGTTATATTGGTTTATGATTTGATGATGAGTGGTAATGATTATGACACGTATGCATATTGTATGAGGAGAGTTTCAAATGACACGTATGCATATTGTATGAGGAGAGTTTCAAAGTGTTTTTGGCACGTTGAGTTAATGGTGTTCATCTTGGGAATGAGAAAGTATATTGCATGTAATGCAAAGTGCATGATGTGTTACTGAGTTTGATGAAGCAGTGATCAAGGAGCGGTCAAGGGTTTCTTGAATGATGTGCAGAGATTGTTATGTAATCCAACGGTCATACCTGAACCGACTTGTTTGTAATCTCTATGAAGTTTTGGTTTTTGTTGTGTTACCGACCTAATTGATTTGTATATAAGGTCGGTGAGTTGTTTTGTTTGAAGCATTGGAAAAGTTGTAATTGAGTGTGTGGTTACCGAACCAGATGATGTATCTGCAGTTTGTGTAAAATAAGATAAGAGTATGAAAAGGATCTGAACAAGCAAGTGTAGTGCTATTCTAACAGATCAACAAACTCTTGTTGTTCTCTAACAATTACAACAGTAAAATCCCCTAACCGGGTAAGCTCTAACAAGCTTCACTATTCAAATCCTCTAACCAGGTGATCCATTAGTTTGCATTTCAAATCCTTTACCAAGGTTACTCCTCACAGGGTATTGCTTCTAAAAGGGCATTATAGTCAATCCCTTAACCGGGTGGTCCCTAACATGACCTGTTCTTAACAAGACTTTTTGTAAAAGCTTTAACAAGGTTGGCTTATAACAGGGTGAACTTCAGAAGAGTTCAGATAGTCATCTTGTGAGTCTCATCTCACCTTGGTTTTTCCAATTTGGGTTTCCACGTAAAAAATATTGTGTCGAGTGGTGAATGTTTTTGTGGTTATGTTTTCGATGGTTGAATTGCTTAACTACTTAATCCACTTTGATAAGTTATGTTACATGCAAAAATCAAAAATGAGTTTTTACTGATATCAGAAAATATATTTGGATGTTTGTAGTTTCAAGTTGTTTACTATTAATCTGTTGTAAGAGTCAACCGGTTTATTCTGACAGTGATATTGCATTTTAAGTTTAGTGGTTTAACTTGTCAGTTTAAAGTTTACTTTGAGAGGTTATTTCTGAGTTAGGTAAAAGTTTATCATATTTTCTATCTATTGATTTACCCCCCCTCTCAGTAGTTGACCGGATCCTTATTCTTTCATCATACCATCACAACCACGTCGAGCAATTCTTTATACTTGTCGAGTGTGGGATTTCTTATTTTGAATAGTCCTTATTTTGTTTGTGGAAATAATGAATAGTTTTTGTGATCAATTGAAACCACAAAAATGTAGTAACCTTTCTGCATCACAACCATTATATGCAGAAGGAAAAATCAATAACAATTACATAGCATTTCTATTCAAGGTTATTGTGGAGTTTGGGTTGCAGTCGTATATATATGTATGCATGTATGTATATGTATGTACATTTGTGTGTGTATATGTGCATGTATGTATGTACATGTATATATATGTACTTGCATATATATGTATGTATAGATATGTATGTATGTGTTACCCCCTTATTTATCCGCTTATAGCTTATCAATTAGGGGTCATTACTTTATTAAGTATTGCAAAGCTTAAGTCTTCATCAATTTGAGTTTCGTACTCGTCTCTTGAACCCTTTATAAAGTTCAAAATTCTAGTTCAAAGGAAATATGGTCTATTAAGTTCTAAGTCTTCATTAGCATAGTCGTTGAACTTGAACTTTGAACCTTTCCGATTCAAGATTCAAGGTTCAATCGGTCTTTTGTCTTATGTATTGCGGATGTCCCTTTAACGCCAGTCCTTGTGGTCGCCTTGAACTTGAACCGTTGAACCACTCTTGGAATGGTTCAAGGTTAAAGGTTCATTTTCGCATCATTGAAATTTTCTTTTGTTTCCTTCTTCCTTGCCGCAAGTGTTGACCTTTTGTCTTTGAACTTTGAACCAATGAACTTCTTTTGAAATAGTTCAAGTTTCAAAGCATTGTTTCAAATCAGCCCGATGGTGTTTAGGAGATAAAGGCGGCGCAATGGGAACATAATATTCTTAGTTTTTCGTGTTTTCAAACTATAATTATGGAAAGCAATCATGAGAAAGCATGTCGACTGAGTGGAATTGATTTTTAATTAATGAGCATGTCAGAACTATATCAAATCATGGGAAGTTTTACACGGATAAATGAGTTGGGGCGAAGCATGCTTTGGTACTCTTCAATGTTTTCCGTCTTTAAATATGATGCTTCTCAGGTAAGAAAATTATTGTTGCTGCTGGCGAAGAGTAAATCTTTAACCAAAGATGACTTCTCCAGAGTTGCCAGAATTGAATCTATGTTGGTTGTCTGTTCTGATCACTTGGAAATGCACAAAACTAAAGTTTTGGAAGTGAGTATGGACAAAGAGGTTTGGAAGCAACGAATCTTGCACATTGGGCTCCCACATTATCAAGTTGTTCACAACTTTTCAGCGGCTCATATGGAGTGGCGAAATATACGTGGCACAACACACCAATAAGACAAATCAAGAACCGTTTCCTGTTTTGCAATTATAGCTCTGTTTGCGGCTCTTGGCCATTTTAGTTAATTTCAATTACGAACGGTTGTTTCTTGAAGCTTTGTGTTTAGCTATTAGGTCGGCCTGGTGGCTATACATATATTAGTAATGGATGTTTTGGCGAGGATCCATGAAATTTTGTAAAAATTAAGATAGCAGACTGTTTTACTTGTTAATTTCAGTGAAATACTCCATCTTTGAATGGAATGGAATGTTTGATACAGTTTTTGAAACCTGTGAGTTTGAATATATAAAAGATTTATGTTGGGATATTTATATGTTCATGTATTGGATTCCTTTCTCTGATTTTTATCTAATATCAAGTTTGTGAATCAATCTGATGAATGAAATTAGCTGAAAGCATTTGAATATTCTGATTCCCCTTGTCCTATGAGGCACGAGCGAGTATCAATCAGAGTTCAAATATTTTGATCACTTTATATAGGTTAATCGTTATTTGAAGTTTAATGTTTTGTTATGCATTCCGATAATCGTTGTGAGGCGTTCATTTTGTGTTGACAAGTGAATGTTAAAGCCTTTCTTTGCTTTCTGGTTAAAAGTGAATTATATGATAAAATTTGGTCAAAATTCATTGAATATCATATGGGGAGTTGTACCCTTATGCAGAGGGTAAATTAACATTATTTACCCAACTGTTGGTTTTCATTGGTTTCCTACTGGGCGAACATGAGTATTTATTAATAAATTTTGGGAAGTCCAATCTGTTAACTAACAGTATGTACATATGTATATATATATGAATGAGTAGCAGTGTTGGAACACACAAGAAACCCTCTCATAAAAAACATAAGACACAAACTTCTTGATTTTGCCACTATACTTAGCTTTTCCATGTTATTGTTCATTCCATGGGTTTTGTTTCTATAAAAAAAACCCTCATAAAAAAAAACAAGATTTTGTTCATTCCATGGATTCTATTTGTCTAAAAAACAAAAGTGGGAACAACTCACAAATATGTGTTGATAAAATTACCTTATTAATAAAATGTGGACACCCACAAGAAACATACCTCTAAATTCTCCATACATCTTCTATGCATCTGTTATTGATCTAAGGATCTAAAAGACTTAAAAACTTTCACATTCTCAAAATCCGACGAAAATGGCATGACTAGATGGAGCTTGCCGACACAATCATGATGCAACTTGAATCGCGTCAAAAGGAGGCCTGACACATAAGTTATACTCAGTAAAAGTTACCCCATGTCCCCATGCCGCTGCTTATGAGCATTTTCTGCTTAAATTTAAGCAGCTGGAGTGTTCCCATGTAAAATTCTAATTAAGGGAAAAGGATGAATTGGAATCTTTTCCTATTTTAGTGGAGCAGCAAATGCTTAAAAAATGAAAATAAGCTTTGAAAAAAAGGGGGGCTAGAAATAAGTAGCTGCAAGCATTGAAAAAAAAAAACACATGGCTTCACCACATTTTTTTGCTCTCCTATTTACTTGCCTAAAATTTTGCTTATGAATTTTATTTGTAAAAAATATTATCAATAATTTCATTTACAAAATGATTTAAGAAGATTGCATAAAAATAAGCAGCCATTTGACTATCCATGGGGCCACGTGCTCCACAAATTGCTCCTTAAAAAGTTGAGCACTTGCTGCTAGCCAAAATAAGCTAAGCAGCAGCATGGGGACATGCCCTTAGGTAGGACCATGGATTCTAACATCGTTGGAATCGCGTCAATTGGAGACTGTACATGCAAGTTACCACCAATCAAAGTTAAATAGAGAAAAGGTTAACCAAGTACAGATGATGTGGCATCACCAAATTTTGACACGTAGCATCCATTCAGGCCTCACACATAAGTTATACTCAGTAAAAGTTAGGTAGGACAATGGATTCTAACGTCGTTGGAATCACGTCAATTGGAGACTGTATGTGCAAGTTACTACCAATCAAAGTTAAATAGAGAAAAGGTTGACCAAGTACAAATGATGATGTGGCATCACCAAATTTCGACACGTAGCATCCATATGAATGGCATGGCAGCATGCATGGTAGTTGACGTGGACCAATTGAACTCTGACCCATGGAGGGTGGAACGAATCAAATAGTCCCACATAGACCAATAAAATGGTTCCACGTGGTACCCCCAGTAGTTCCAAGTGGATTTGTCTCGACGATTTCATATTTGTTCAACAATTTTGCTTTTTTATTTTATAAATGTGTTATTGGAGGGTGGGTCAAACACACAACCTCTCCCTACCTAAATTACCTCCGAAGCCACTAAGCCAGGCGGGGCTCTTTGCTAAATATAGTGGCACAAGAAACAAATCCATATTAAAAGGGTGGAGTTTCAAACGGCCAACCTCATCTCTGCGATTTACATGTTATAGACCTACAAGAAATGATGATCACCCCAACATTCATAGCCCCCACATGCTTGCAATATGCAGAGCTAATGTTGATTGTCAACCTGTCACTTCAAAAAACATAGTGCTGTGTAAAAATTTTAAATATGCTAAAGAGGATAGCATGTACAAGTAAACATGATAAAGCTTTGCTAGCATTACCAAAAATTGATGATGGGTGTAATTGCTCACCGTCACGTTGGAGCACATGAGAAATGCTACATGCTGCAAAAATTGCCACTCATAAGGTGGAGTCAATCCTTTGTTTCCTTAAATGTTGGCAGAAAAATCTTCAGCGTATAACAAAATCAGACAATGAAGATGATCTTTCAACCACTTATATCTGCTCCTATATCCAGAGATCCCTTGAATCAGAAGCTACATGTCTCATAGAATTAGCACAAATGTACTCATATGTTTCTGAGCACAAAAAAGTAAAATGGTTAAAAGGGAAAAAGGTAATTGTTAGTGTGTACCCACAGTTGAAAGAACCTCCAAATGAAAACAGTTCTATTATACAAACTTATATGAAAATACTTTTGTTGGAAGAAACTTCAATTATACAAGCACTTTAACCACATACCTACAGACATAGGAATCACAAAAGAAGAAATGGCAACAAGTTGGAGATTACTCAGTTGCCAATTACTACCGATTGGCACATTGATAGATTAACAAACTCCCCTAGACCCAAAGAAGAAGATGACAGTGATACCAACAATCTGCAAGATGAACATGAGACAGACCTATATAAATGGTAATTTCTCTCCTAAATGGACACCACCAATAACCTTAAAATAAGTGAACTTCAAATGCTAGGCAGACAAGACTTTGATATTAACTACCCATGGAACAAAAGTAACGTTTCCCACGAAATGCACGAGATTGCTAAACAATTCATATCTACTAAAAAATTGCAATTTGATGGGATTGATAGCCACTTATCAGCTATAAACACAACTTACCAACTAGCACCAAAAGAACTACTTGCACTACACCTTATCGTGCAACATCACACGTACCCATCCCCAACTAACCCTCTATCCATAATTATTCAAGGCACAACAAGCACTAGCAAATCGTTCTGGAGAGATTGTATTAGGAAAAAATAAACACATGCACAACCTCCGAAAGAAATCCCTTGCTTGCTTTTGCACCCATAGGTGTGCCTACTTATAACATACGCATACAACAATCCATATATCCCAGATAATTCCTATAAAGGGCATGCATTGTTCGCAGGGATAGTACTTGACAACATTCCAAGAGGGCTTCAAATATGTCAAATACATCCTAATAGATGAGATGATGAGCTTTTTGGGACCAAAATAATTCATAACAGACAACCGCCTAAGGGAAGCATTCCCAAACAAACAACATGAAAGTTGTGGTAGTGTCTCAATTATTCTTGCTGGTGACCTTGGCCAGCTACCTCCAATCATGGATAAGCCTCTTTATGCATCACATTCTAGGACATTCAATTTGTGGTAGAATTTTACAATAGCAGTAACATTGGACACCATTTTTCATCAACAAGGCTAAAGTGATTCTCAACAAAATTTCTGAACAGTTCTTCAAAACATAAGAAACCCTAGACACTTTTAGCATGATAGGGAAACACATATGAAAGAAAAAAACAATTTGACAATTCGATCCATTTATTTGCAATCAACGACATGGCTAGACTACATAACAAAAAAATGTTGAAACATTTGAACCTAGCCATTGCTGTTAGTGTCGCTCAAGCTGCACAACAAACATCTGTTGACTATAACAATGATGCACAACAACCACAGCTACTATCATGCATAGGTGAGCAAGTGATGTTAACAACAAACCTATGGATCCAAGCTAGAATTGTAAATGGATCACTAGGTCAAATTAAATTATCTATAGTAATAATTCCAAGCCACCAGATTCGTCAGACTATGTTGTAGTTCAATTTGATAACTGCATTGGCCCAACATGGTATGTACAAAATCCAAAGAACATTTAAATCACTCCTATAACACGAGCCAATCGAACACAACTTCCAGAAGACATGGCTTGGGCAATTATAGTATACAAATTGCAAGGACGAACACTAAGCAAAGTCACAATAGATGTACGAAAGAATGAAAGACAAGGGTTAACGTTTAAAACTTTTTCAAGAAATAAGTCAATTGAAGGGTTGTGAATGGAGCCGCCATTCTGTTTTGAAGGATATTCCAAAATGCAATACAACACTAACACTGCCATTAGGAAAAAGGGAGAAGCATGTCTGCACCTACTCTCCCCTAAAGCAACCGACAATGCAGACCAAAGTACTCATCCATATCTTACCTAGATCAGTGTCTGCAAATTAGATTTCTTGAAGTGCACAATCTCGATCAAACCATGTCACATATTGCTCTTCCAAAGGTCTTGCGTGGTCCTATCTGCTTCTAAAGTGTCGAATTTATTGTTTTCAAAATGTTATCATAAGCTTATCGTCGATTTTCCATTTTGGATTCCTCCCTGCAAGCAAGTTTTGCAACAAATATAGTATGTTTTTCTGTCGTGCATGCCATTCACTGATAATTCTTTTGCCCCACTCAAGTTTTGTTTAAAGATTAATAAATGGTGTTTTCCATTCTAACATTGCAGTTGTGAAAGGATTACTTCAAAGGGTTCTACAAACTTTTATCTCGGCACATCTCATGTCACTATCCATGTAAGCCATGTCCCAGAAAACAAGGGACTGCCAACAATACATACATAAATAATTCCCCCTCACAGGTCACCGTTTCCCATTTGGAGCTTTATACAAATTTTCCATCTTCTACTTCATAAACAACGCAAGACATAACTCACAGCTTTTCTAGCTCAAATTGTCTGAATTACATTTAGTTAACTAAACAATCATGTTCAAAACATGAAAGATATTGCTCTTCCAATTGCAATTACACTAGATTGAACAATTCCAACACTTACTATCAATCTTACCTCCTTCAGTTGTTACTTCCTACAAGGTAAACAACATCTCAACTTTCATTTAAACTACATTTTATAGTTTTGACATATATGCAGAAAATGCCAAAATGCCATGAAGATTTATAATTGTGTATAAAAACTGTGATGAACATAGTCTCTACATAACAAACACACCAACTAATACATTTGACTCTTCCAAGTCACGGGTAATTTCTGTAAGTTAACTAGATTACTATTTGTTTTACAATGTGCCCGAACTCACTATTTCATATATTGAGTATTGGAACATATTTTCTCATGCTTTAAAATTATTTTGACCATTATAAGTGCATAGAAATTGCATGAACTATAGCTATCAATCTTTTAATCATAAAGTTTTTACACCTCGTGATCAACAGGTATGCTGTTAGCTACATGGTATTTAACACGTAATTCAATCAATTAAGATTTATTTACTTGTTCAGGTCAATGCCAAAGAGCACTTCTTTGTAATAATGCTACTAATGGCTCTTTGCAAGGTAAAACATTTCATTGTTTTTACTATATCATCCTTGGTATTATACTCATCATTAGTTGATTTGATTTCTACCTACACTGATTGTTATTACTACTTCAAATCTCCAAGTTCGAAACCAAACATCATTTGCACCATTCACAGCACACCATTACGATGACACTATTTGTAAGTTGACGCGAAAAAAGGTGTATTGTTGGCTACATGATATTTAACACATTATTCAATCAAGCAACATTTATTTTAAAATTGCTCATATCATTGTCTGATTGCATTCCTTTCTAATAATGTCACTAATAATTTAGCACATATTTCACACTTGAATGTTTAATAAAATGTAATATTGTTTATTGTTCAAAGACAAAACCACTTGATTGCATAGGGCATTATCCGTCATTTCGGATGCAAATTACTACTAAATGCACATGTATTACCTGTCGGACTTCCAAACTCAAGTGTCGTCTGCCACGACGTAAACCATCTCTTTTATTTTTGTCATCTTCTAATTCTAAGAACAGTTTATTATATAGTCGTAATAAACTTTATCAATTGTATACTTGTCTTTTCATATAATACTAAAAAAAATTTAATACAGGTATATGACTAAGTATATATAGAAAGTATATAGAAAGATAAATTTTAAAATTTAATATAGTTCAGTGGTTCTATCCACTTTTGCCAAAAAAATAAAAAAAAGTATATATAGAAAGATAGCCCCTCCATATTAGACCCATGGTAATATTTGTTGCTTTTCTACATTCTATTTCTTTAAGATATGATGAAATTAACTATTAATCTTTCCAAGAAAGACTTCCTTGAATTCATTACAGTTATCTAATTGTTTTCCAACTAAAAACCAATTCAAGACATTTTTTCAACTTTTTCATTTTATTGCAGTTCTGATCGCTACATTAGACTACATGTTATTCTTACAAATTTTGTCACTCTATTCAACTTTTTTATCTTATTGTTCATGAAGAACGCAACTTATGTTCATGTTCAATGGTTTGTGCTTCACAGTAATATCATCCTCTTTGGTAATAATACTAACTTCTGTTTGTATGGTGCATAATCCAGGTAATATGAAAAGTCCTAATACACCAACATGAAACAAACTATACTTGCTTCGTAGACAATTATAAGTCATAATTTTGTTTGAATATTAATGTGTGTTCTTTTCTCCTTTAATATGCAAATTAAATGTATGAAGATACAGGGATATAGTAGCAGAACAAGACAAAAGAGGTGCATAAAAATAAGATTAAGAGTAGTGACAAATTAAAGAAGCTAAAAATAGAAATGCTAAAAATGAGTGTCAACATAGGAGATGGAGGATCTAGCACATAAGAAGCTAAGAAATAGAAATGCACAAACGATGGGAGATGAAAAGTCTTGATGTGGTAGCTGAAAATGAAAAGACAAAGGCAATGCGCAGGGACAAATTGTTTTACCCACACTCAAATTTTTATTTATTTAATATGGCAAAAATGGCTTCTAGACGAGTCTATCTACACACAACTCGTCTCTCTGTGCAGATGCTTTTACGCCTAAGAGGTCAATGTCTCCCATTGCAAGCTCGACACTTCTAAAAGAATATAGAATGTTTTCTATTGTTCATGCGATTCATTCATTAATTTTTAAAAGAATGCTCAAATTGTCTTTGAATATTAATAAATGCAGGTAATTTTCCCCTTACCAGTCACTGTCTCCCATTCAAAGATTGCAATCTCTTCATACAGATAATTTTCCCCTCGCAGTTCACTGTTTCTCATTCAAAGCCCACCTTTTTCAAAGACTCCATTTTTTGTTTCAATATTATTAAATTTTATTTCATATTGGAAGGTTGCACTTTTCAAAGGATTGTTTCACAGGTTTCTACAATCTTCAATCTATGCACATATCGTTTGTCCATGCGTTTAATTTCTTCCATTTAAAGCTGGCAATTATAAAATAATATATTAAATTTTGTCTTATTGATGTCATACTCCGATTATTTTTGGAAGATAGTAGCTTTCAAATGCTCCATCACTGTGCAACACCCCCTCTCACTGTACTCGTAACAATTTCACTCTACAAGTACTTTGCCAGCCACCCTACCAAGTTATTGTTTCATATTGGAAGCTTACGGTTTTCAAAGAATATAGTTTGTTTTGTGTTGCTCATGTCATTTTCTAATGATTTGTTTGCTCTCACTCAGATTTTGTTCGAATATTTATGAATGTTCTTTTCTATTGAAAAATTCCAATTTCCAAATCATTACAAGTCACATAGTTCTACAATATTATGGTTCTACAAGATTATATCTAGACACTTCTAAAAGCACAACTCTCCTCTCTCCGCACGTAATTTCCCCCTTACAGGTCACTGTTTGCCATTCAAAGTTCACGCTTTTGAAACAATATAGTCTGTTTTATGTAATTCATGTCACTCACTAACAATTTTTTTTAAATCTTGATTGATATTGCAAAATTGCAGTTTGCACTTTGCAAAAGATTGTCTCAGAGGATTCTACAAGCTTCTCTCTGGCCACATCTTGTCTCTTAGTATAGGTAATTTCCCCCTACCAGCTCGCTCTTTCCCATTCAAAGCCCACACCTTTCAGACACTCAATTGTTGTTTGAATAATAATAACAGGAATATTGTAGTTTTCAACGGATTGCTTTACAGGGTTCTATATTATATTTTGTCTTTAATCTCATTTCCTGATAAGTTTTTTTTTGCTTGTGAGCAATGATTTTTTTTTATTGTTGTTCATTTCATTCACTGATATTCTTTTCCCTCCACCCTCAGATTTTATTTGACTATTAATAAACGTTTTGCACTATTGCAAAATTACAACTCTAAAAGGCTTCACTCAATATGCAACATTCTCTCTGTTGTAGAATATGAAAACTACCCCGCTCCTTTAGCCAGCTGATAAACTTAAGATAATTATGACAGAAGAAAAACAAATAACACCAATATACAAATTGCAGAAATATAACAGACACAAATCAGAATAAAAACAGAGTGCTCTGGTTTTTTAACAGTACACAAATTCTCTATTACTAATTAATAAAAAGTATACAATGTTGGTGTTATTACATTAGTTTAGATTTAATTAATAAAACTACCGGTGGTTGTGTTTTCAGTTGTGCAGTTACACAACCATTTGCTGTTTTGTATTGCCTATTTAAAGGCACACATTTAGAATGAATATTTTGTATTGCCTATTTAAAGGCACACATTTAGAATGAATATGTGTATCTGATAATACATTTTATCCTACAAAATCAAATCAATAATATTTTTCATTTGTGTCATTCTCTTCAATCATGGTTTAGTTTTTTTTGTTCTATGTTGGCTCTACCATTTCAACATGGTATCAGAGCGAAAACTAGTTTCTATGATCTGTGGCTAATGGAGGAATAAGATTGGGGCTGGCTTCTGCATTTGCTGTGTTGCAGAGGAGTTAGAAGAACTGTAGATGGCAGTGATATGATTTCAGTGTTTGTAATGGTGAGAGATGAACAATAAAAGGAAGGTGGAAGTGAAAATAGAGATATGATTCAAGTCCAAATGCCAAACTAGAATCTTGCAATCATGTTTCAAGAAAAGAGGTATGAAATGGACTATCTCTTTATAGGGTGACATCACAAATCTTTTGTTATCATTTTATTTGTCTTTGAGTGATAAAGATTATGGATAAAGTAGTTACAATTCCTAAATTTGAAGGGCATAAATTCCACACATGGCAAATTAAAGTGCAACTATCATTAATTGAGAAAGAATTGTGGGAGATTGTGGATGGGACTGTAACAAAGCCACAAGATGCAGATGCAGCAACGAAGTGGATGACAAAAGATCGTAGGGCCACAGCACTGATTGGTCTTGTTTATCAAATGCATACTTGCATCAATCGGTGATGCAGGCTATTGCAGGTACAAGTACCGGGTAGGTACGGGGTATCGTCTCCACCTGGCTTCACAGGTCTGAGCGTGCCTTATATGTCCGATGGGAGTGGAGGAGATAGCTTTTGACCCTAGTCCTTACCTCAGTCTATTATTGTGAGTGTCGTCAGTCGGTCGTTCATCCCTTTTGTCTGAATTTCGAGTCTTTTTACTTTTCCTCGATTTGCATGCCTTGGTGGTTCAGTTAATTATTTAAGTTTAAGTTGTCATTATTGTTGACTTGATCGATTCATTCCTTATTATGCCTTATGCCTTGAATCAAGCGTAATTGATTAGTTTATTAGATTTTAATTTTAGGCTGCTTATATTTGAAAAAGTAATCGTGTTTAGATCCAACGAAAGAAATAGAATATATTAGTTAATTGCTTTTAAATATATGCAAATTAAGTTAACTCATTGCTTTCCTATTTAGTAGAAAAATTGATTTAATTGCTACTTATGAAAATGTAATTTTAAAAAAGAGGGAATTTTTCATTTATTTGTTTTGAGAAATATGAAAAAGGAAAAATAGAAAAAAGAAAAGAAAGTCAATGGGGAATTTTAATGTTTTTTTTTTTTTAAATAGAAATTTTGGGCAACCTAGAAAATTAGGTTAAGAGATTTTTCTTACAAAATCATTTTGGAGGAGATTTTGGGGGTTATGCTTATTTTGGAGGAGGAGAAAGAAATTTTGGAAAATTTGCTTGAAGGGTGGATTTGGGTGTGAACTAGCTGGGATTCTTGCTGAAGCATACCATTCTTGCTTGGAAATCATAAAGGTTGGTTGAATCCTTGCTTATTGCAACAAAAAAATCATTGCTTTCTTCCCATTTGCTGTTAATTGTTTAAAATCTTGAATTGTGAATTGTGGGTGTTGGGTGTTTGTTTGTCATGGGTTGTGGAAGGAGAATTCTACCATTTTGTTATCAATTCAAACTTAATTTCTCTCCATGTAGTTTCCTTAACTGAATTTATATTGTTTCATCTTTGCTATGCAAGAAATTTCTTGGTTTATCATGCTGTTTGTAATTAGGAATTTTGATGGGTTTTGGTAGTGTTATGCTGGCAAAATTTTGCCAAGCATTCATAATACCTCTCTCTAGAAATTTCCAGTTTTAAAAATGATGGTTATGAGTTAAATTTCTTTGTTCATGCTTGATTGGGAGCAAATAGATTCAATTGGGGTTTGGGGATTAAGAGTATTCTCATTTAATTAAATTTTTAGAGCCAACTGGGTTGTTTTGGATGAAAGTTTATTCCCCCTGTGTTTTGTCTCAGAGGATTTGGTTATTGCTGGTAAAAATTAGCAATATTAATGACTGGAAAATTGGTTTTTATTTGTTTTTGTTTGGTTGAATGTTGTGACTGGAAAATTAATTTTTAATTTTTTTTTAACAGAGATATTTGCCTCTGTCTGTGTCTTTAGTTTTGTTTTCTTTAGTCTCTGGCATTTTTAATTAAAAATGAGTCTTTGAACTGTTGATTAACCAAAAAAAAATTTGTTTAAATCCGAAATTAACTGTATTGGGGGCGGTGGCGGGGAGCTGGGCTCGACCCAGCCACGCACCCCCCCTTTCCTTCCTTTCCCTCCCTGCTCGCTGCATACCCAGCGTGGGAAATGCAGCAGCGCTGCTTTCCCCAAGCTGGGAATGCAGCTCGCTGCATTTCCCAGTTTGGGAAAGGCAGCGCTTGCTGCAGTGGGTGCGTGGGGGCCCCACAGGGTGTTTAAAATTGTTTTTTTTTTTTAATGTTTTTTTTTGGTTTTAAAAAAAAAGAAACGAAAATGTTAATTGTATGTTAGTGGCAAATAAAATGGTTAGTGTTATATTATGTTTAATATTACGTGATAAGATATGGTTATTTTAATAAAAATAATAATATGTTATCATTTAATATTAAATAATAATATTATGTTAGTGGTTTTTAATAAATTCAATAAACGTTATTTTGTGTTTAGTATTAAGCAATAATATATTGTTATTTTAACAATAATAACAATATGTTATTATTTAATATTAATTAATAAAATATGTTAATTGTAGTTGTAATGATGTTGAGATTATTTAATAATTCTTCGATTTTAGTAATGAAGATTAATTGCTTGGTGTCGTGAAAATAAATAAAATGATTTAGAGGTTAGTAGTAATGTTGGAATTAAGGAAAGTCGGATTAAATTTAATATTAGTGTTTGTTATCCAAGTATTATAAAATAATCGTATGATGATTGTATTCGTCAATAGATGTTATCTTGGAATTATTTTATAATGGCTTGTACACCTTTGTTTAATTTGATTAAATGTTGACTGCTCAAGAAAGATTGCTTGTGGTGTTTTTAGAATTGCAGTCTAGTTGTTTTAATGTCGTCGCATTATGTTTAAAACTGTCATTATGTTGTCGATGTTTACCCTTGGTCAGGTGTCAATGTTCAAACCTTGAGGAAGTGGGCTTTTATGTGTTATGTCCCTTATGGTTAACTCTGGGTTTGTGACTGTGAGTCCTCCACCTGTGTTATGTCTGGATAATTGATGGTTGTTAGTCCACCATAGAGTTCTCATAGATAGTCGTATCCAGTTAGTGACCTAGTAGAGAGAGTGGCTTTCGGGCGGGGGCCGCACCCAAAGTGGATGGCAGGATAACCCCTCGAAAGTCAGCTATTAAGTGATAACCTAATAATTGTTTAGGGGGTGGGTAGTTATTAATTTAATTAAGATAATGCACCCCGTACACGGTTGAGTACTTGTATAGGCTCAAGGTGTTTGGGAAGGCCTGGAATGGCAAACCTACCACCTTGTCTTCACGAAAGGATGCTAGGGTCCGCATGATGCTTAGATGGAGCCGGGGGTTCGGGAGAGGTTACCAGGATAACCCATGATGGGGGCCAGGACCTATGGAGACCTTCCTAGGGTAACCATGTTAAGCCATGTGATGACACTCTCTCTCTAGGGTCGCTAGTGTTTTGTGAGTCGAGTCACTTGTGTACTGCGGAGTCATGTGTACTGTTGTACTTCTCTTGCTTGCTTGAGGGTCGTCTGCTATCTCCTAGCACGGTGGGGTGGTTCCATTTTGGGATCACATGGTCGGGTGGTAGTGCCACTTCCCATCGGATATCTTGTTCCTACCTTCACGCGAGGATTGGCTTCGCCGGTGCATCTTGGTTCTTGCTTCTTGTAGCACTTATATTCTTGATTTGTACTTTGAGGCCGTGTGGTCATTGTATCATCAACTTGTAACCTTTGTAATTTATTGTTCTATGGAAGCCATGTAATTTTATGGAATATTGTAATTTAAGTCATGGGATGTATATTGTTTCAGTTATCTTTCCTATTTGTATAAATGAATCTTTGGAAGTATGTATGTTGTAATTCTGTAAGCCTATCCTTTGGAGATCAATTATGAATATGAATTATTTAATCATTATTGGCTTTCTTTAATTTAAATGAAAGATTGGATTAATATTGTGATGTGGTTTTATTACGAAGTAATCTTCGTTGGTAACCCTTTAGGATGTAATGTTAGTCTTCCGCTTATGTTGTTATTGTGCAAGTCATGATTAATTCATTTATTTTTTAAAAAAAAAAAAAATTATTGCGCCTTTTAGTTGCCTTGTTGTGTTGCTATCCTTTAGGGTTCCTGGCGGGGCATTACATTAACACTGCCATATGTGCCACCTAAGCAAGATGACACACGATACCTTTGCATTGCATTGTGCCAAACATAAGAATAGTCAACACAAGTGTACTGTGGAGCCTATATCATGTTCAAAGAACATGATATATTTCCACTTGGACAAACAATCCTAGATTTGCCACCCTGTCTCACACTGATCACAAATACAAATTGATAACTACTGTTGCTAGTGAGATCAAAGAAGATACTCGCATGCAAGTTAAAGTTCAAAAAATCTAGTTATGTTTGCCATATTTCTGGGCATTCACGACGCAACAAGATGCATCTTCTATGCGTAAATGTTATAAAGAAATACCTCATTTATTGTATATGGACTACATTTACCAAATCCATATAGTTTGGTTCTTATGCAACTCACTTCAAATTCTTGTAGCCTAAGTCACAAGGTTCGAATTCGAATTCGAATTCGACAACCATGAAATTCGGATGAAATTCGATAAGGGAAAAATTCGAAAAAAAAATCGGATAAAATTCGCCTTCTATAATTTTTTTTATTTTTAAATATATGTATACTTCTAATAAATTATCAGAATAGCGACCCAGCAGTTGCAGACACCCATGACCCAATAGATACAAAGCATATACAAAGAATACCCATGACCAGCTGAGTTGTGTTTAGAGGTGGATAACAGTGCTTTATAGAAGAAATTCCATTAAATTTGATTTTTTTTTTTGAAAAGTTTAAAATTTGATTAAATTCAAACCTCATCCATGAAAATCACCATATCCTCTGACTTAACTTGTACCTATTGGATTTGCTGGATTTGTCAGATTCAATTTGGACTTCTTAATTCCTATAAAAATTTTACCTCTTTTTCTTTTAAACTTTGAAAATCAAATTTTTTTACCTCCTAAAAGAATCAAATTTCTTAATCTGTGAACTATGCTAGGGACCATGCAAAACAAAAGGTTAAAAAATTTAAAAATTTGCATACCTACTAAAATAACCAAATTTCTTATCTGTGAACTATACCAGGGACCATGCAAAACAAAAGGTTAAAAAATCATGATGACAATTGAACACATTTTTTTTTTAAAGGACAGTCACATAGCTAATAATCTCATATTGTTATCTATATTAAACGCCTAAAAAATAAGAGATAATTGATGAAATGAAAATCTACATGAAAATATGATAATGAAATTACATGTAATACTACACAGCAAAAACACAAAACCTAACATTGCCTAATATGATAAAATATCGAACTTGAAGATGGTATCCATCTCAAATAGTCAAAAAAAAAAAAAAAACTGCAAAGACACGAATACTATTATGTGTACCTAGATTATTGTTGCATTGATAACTCAAGAAGTCAAATGCTATTGTCAATGTTCGTTCAAATGTTCTCTTCCTTTAGCATGCAACAGAAAACAAAAAGGTTATTGTTGTGATTACACAATAAAAAATGGTCAAGTAAGAAAATATTTTGCCTCCTCAATAAAATAAAGCCAAGTTATTCCATCCACAGTGATGAATTGAAACACAAAACTCAAATATTGGCAATTTATTAGTCAATTGAATGAGGAAGTTGATGTCTGTAAATTCATTCCAATTAACTCAATATTCATGGTTAGATTACATAACAGGTTGTACTTTATAATAGAAACCACCACCTATAGGCTCTCGATTGGGAGAACATTCAAATCCTTATTAAATTTTCAAAGCAATCATTCACTTTGGAAAGCACCATATGCATTGACATTAGATTTGGTTCAGTTTTATGTTTAGACTTACGAAGGTTGAAACCATACAACTTTAGAACTTTATGAGTCATAAACAATATACATATCAGTAAACCAAACCCTCCTACAAAAGAAAACAATACAATCTAGCATCAATGCAGTCTGATCGGTTTGTCAATAATCAGCAATACCAAAGTTGTGCTTGATCCAACATCAATGTACTCTAACATGTTACAATGTCATTTTGAGGTACCTTTATTATGTCTGTGGTGTCACTACAAGGCTATTGGTGTCTTTTCCTAAGTCCTTGTTATATTAATAAAAAAGCTTAATATCTAATATAGAAAAATTTCAAATAACTCAATAATACATTTTTTATATTTTTTTATTTTTAATATCTTTTGTTTCTAAATTTTTCAATGATAAGAGTTATTTGATGTACTAAAAATTTACACAAAAATATGATAATGAAATTACATACAATACTATCCAACAAAAACACAAAACCTAGCATATTATGATATGATTAAATATTGAATTTGAAGATGGTATGGCATCTCAAATAATAAAAAAAGTAGAACTGGAAAGACACAAATATTATCATGTGTACCTAGATGATTGTTGCACCAATAACTCAGTGGTCAATTGGTGTTGCCAATCTTCGTTCAAATGTTTTCTCCTTTTAAACTACACAATGAAATTTATGGCAATTAGAAAATTGTATATCACAAATTTAGATACAAATCAATAAATGCACAAAAGTAAAATTTAGATACAAATCAACACCACAAATATATACTCCAACCATGTTTAAATAGATGATTTTTATTTTCAAAGAAAAACATTAACTTGGATAGGATTTTGCTTTCAAAACAAAACAAAAAACACTTACTAATTTTAAATTTTAAAAATCTAATAATAATAATAAAAAATTAAATACTTTTTTTTTCTCTTCTTTGAAAAAAATTGCATTTTAAATTTATAGAATTTGATAATAATAAAGAAAATGGTTGTTTATTTTAACAACCAAATAAAATAAATATCACATTTTCAATTTCAAATTATATAAACTAAGAAAACTGAAAAAAAAACCATTTAAAAATAATAATCTAATTTAATAGTTTCTTTTTAATTATTTTTTTATTTTGTATTATATTTTGATTAAATTTTTATAAACATTTTTTTTGTTTTCAACATAAAAATATTACATTTAAAAATTATATAATTTGATAATAATAAAGAAAATTAAATGATTTTAGTTTTTGTCTAATTATTTTTTTCATTTTTTATTATATTTTGATTACATAAAATTTGATAATAATAAAGGAAATGCATTTTTTTGGTTTTTAGCACAAAAAAAATATTGCATTTAAAAATTATAAAATCTGATAATAATAAAGGGAATTAAATGGTTTTTCTCTTTGAAAATAACAAAACTTGCATTTAAGATTTTGTTTGTGAATATATCCAAATATTAATTAAAAAGATAGAAAAAAAGGGAAGGAACCTTGGTCGAGGCTATGAATACTCGGTGATATCTATGCATTGACGTGGCCTTCGATGCTTGTGTGGAGGCCAACTTTGCACTAACAGTTGTGGAGGAGAATCCCTCCTCCACGTGGTTCGTTCCCTCTCTCCTTACTTATGCGATGTTAGTTTGGTTTTTCTTTTGCATTTAAGATTGTTTACCTTCGTGCATGTGAGCTATCTTTCGGCTCCTAATGGAGCCAGAGGACTTTATTTCACCTGATCTGCCTCCTCTCACCCCTCATTCATCACCCTCGAGCCAGAAGAAATCCTTCTCCGAGACTGTCGTAAACCCTAACAATGGCGTTGCTTCCGACGCTAAGTTTGTGGCTGGAACTACGCAACCTGATGGAGAAGGTAAGGCATCTGCAGTCACCATTGACCTCGCTTCCATTTCTCCTAATAATGTTATCGTTCAGGAAATCATCACTGAAAAAAATAGGCTTAAGTACACTACTATCTTCTTTGCAGTAGTTGATATTGAGAAATGCCCTCCCCGCAAGTTTTTAGATGATTGGTTTTATAACTACTAGAATATTAAATTAGGTTACATATTCTCCTTTTGCAGGCAAATCCAATAAGGGTTGTTTGCAATCTTTTTTCATTCTCGTGAAACACAAGCTGAGGTCCTCAAAAAGAAGTATTGGGTTGTGGGAAATTCTTCCTTTCAAGCCCTAGCCTAGTCACCCGAAGCCATTAACAAAGAAATCATGGCTCTATCGCTCCCTAGGTGTCTCCTTCTAAAAAATGTCCCTCTCTTCCTTTGGCAATTCCTTCCTCAAATCATTGAACCCATTGGTAAGGTAATAAGGATGGATGAATCGAATAGGTTAATCCCTCAACTTGATGCCAGAATGATAGTATCGATAAAACCAAGGATAGATATTTCTAAGTTTCTTAGAATTAAGATCGAAAAATGAAGAGTATTCATGCTCTATCGAATTACTTGGAGGGTTGAATGCTTGTTTTTTGTGCAAAAAAGAAGGGCACCAACGCAAAAACTACCCAATTATCAAACAGAGAAATACATGGGGTGAATCCCATCCCCCTAAACCAAATCTTGGGAACCCTAAAATCCCCAACCCCACTCTGCCCAAACCAATGTGGAAAAAGTTGACACTGCCTCCCCTATGGGCTCTGCTACCGTTAACCCTAATTCAATGAATCCGATGGGAGGCGGAAGCAACTCTGATATCTTTGCCTCAGACATGGTTTTTGGTATGCCTAATTTGGCTACCTCGGACCTATGCACATTTCAACCCCCGACTACCACTCCCATTTTTATTGCCATGGATACGAGCGATGTGCCTCATGATGACGGTTTTCAAACTGTTGTCAATAAGAAACGTCGAAGGAAAACTGCTCAACAACTTGTGGCTGAAAAATTAGGTCTAGCACCAAATTCACCACCCCGAAGACCACCAGCACCCCCAAGGTTGATGGCTCTTCCCTATGTCAATCAAAGGTTAAGTCGATGATTAAAAATTTTGAGGGGGCTACTCATGGCTGTAATAATACTACTATCAGGGATGGCTCTGTTAAAATGATTTCTAGAGCTAGAGATCCTATGGTTTCTCCCACTACCAATCTTATTTTATCACAGCCTTCGGATATTGGTACCACTACTGACTTGAGTCTCCCCCCCAAGGTCCTTCATGAGTTGGATGAATCGTGCACTATCCTCATCATTCCTGCTAACACCTCTGCTGATAATGAGATCCCTCCTAATATGTTCCCCTCTTTCCGTACAACACATGAGTCTTTCATTGAGACAATAAACGCTACCCCCCACTTAGATCGCAATTGGGTTGTAAACAATGATCCTCAATCTAGATTATCTTCTAATGAGGATGAAGATAGTCTAGACTACAACGCCAAGGCTAAAAAAAAAGGAAGGCCTCTTGGGGCTAAGAATAAAAAGAAGACGATGGCCATATTTGGTGGCCCTGACAGTACCCCAAACCCTTGCAACTCTAAGGTTGCCAGTAGCTCTTAATCTTGATTTTGTTACCCATGAAATACATATCATGAAATGTAAGAGGGGTGGAGTCACCCGACAAGAAGTTTATCATTAGGATATTTCTTGATATGCACAAGGATGTTGATTTCCTACTACTGCAAGAACTTAAGGCTATTGGTTTCACTCTTGACACCACCCTTGACTCTATCTGGAAGGATGCTATAAAAATTTGTTCTAGCCCTAAAGGCAGGGGTGGTTTGGTGCTCCTTGTTCATCCTAGATGGGCTAACCTAATTACCTGCAGGGGAGTTTCCCCCTTCAACAGAGTTGTCTAGATATTGATTAACCAGAAAGGATTTCATTTTAGACTATGTGTTATGTATGCTGCCAATGATTATAGGGATAGAAGTCTGCTATGGGAATGTCTTAAATCCCTTCTGGAAATCCCCTGGATCCTTGCAAGGGACTTTAATATGATTGAAAATGATTCTGATAAGACTGGTGGATTACCTTTTGAATGGCACCAGTTTGAAAGAGTACATTGGAATAGGCTGAAACTTGCCAAGTCTTTGTTTGATCTAATGGAGGGCGGCAGAGATCCCTCCCACACTCTCTGGCACACCTGGTGCAATTACGAAAAGGGTGCCAGCAAGATCTATTCTAGATTGGATCGCTTTTATGCCCAACAAGGACTATTTTTCTTTTCTCCCTAATGACCAAGGTAAATTCATCACTGTTTGGCCTATGACACTCTCGGACCACCACCACATCATTGCTCATATTAATATCAGGAATGTTGTGACCTCCCATGATACCAAAACCAGCAAGTTTATACTCAACACCTCCCTACTTAAAGAGCAGGATGTCTTGAAAGCCATTATTCTTATTAGGATTATTAACTTGCAAAATAAGCTCATCCCCTCACATGTTGATAGATGGATCTACAATGTTAACTCTTGGCAGAAATTACTATAGACTATTGGCCAAAAAAATGCCAAAGAGTTCTGATTTACAGAAAAATCCCTTTCCAATTGGTTGCATACCCTTGAGGAAGACATCCAAAATAACCCTAGTTGGACTCACCTTGCTACCAAAGTTGCACAAGCTAGGGAAGCCCTTAGGAATCATCAAAAGGTTAGGATCCGCAGGGCTATGATTAGAGCTTGCACTCATTGGCTCCAATTTGGGGAGAAAGGCTTGAAGTTCTTTTTCAACCTCTTGAAGCATAAACAGTCTAAGGAGAAGATTGATAGACTAGTAAATGATAATAAAGAAATCATAGACTTTCCTAGTATCAGAGATGCTTTTGAATTGTTCTATAAAAACCTCTTCACCTCTGAGGATAATGACAATGCTAAAGACACTAGAGAAAAATGCAAATCCCTTAGCCCAACTAGGATATCTAATGAAGACTCCCTCCTCCTCAATCAAATGATTATTGTTCAAGAGATCACTACCGCTATTAATTCTTTAAAACCCGATAGAGCCCCGGGGCCGGATGGTCTCCCTATCGAATTCTATAAGGCCAATGTGGATTGGATTGCTAAAGACCTTCATGATGTCTATACTGAAGCATTTGACAATGGTTCCCTTGGTGCTGACATTAATAAAGGGAACATCAAACTTATTCCCAAGGATGGGGATAAGGCCTTGATTAATAATTGGAGACCCATTACTCTTCTTAATGTCTCCTATAAGATTCTTGCCAAAACTATGGCCCTTCGCCTTGTTAAGATCTTACCTAAGTTTATCTACTCTACACAGACTGGATTCATAAAGGGTAGATATATCCTCGAGAACCTCATCACAAGCTGGGAAGCCATGGATTGGGCTAAGGTCTCTAACCAAGAATCTGCTATGTTTTTACTTGATTTTGAAAAAGCCTATGACCTTGTTGAATGGGAATTTATTATTATGATGTTGCAAGCTTTTGGATTCCCAGATAATTTTTGTACATATGTTAAAGTCCTTCTTCAAGACGCCTCAGCTCAACTTGAGATCAACGGCTCCCTCTCTAATAGTATTAAACTTAGTAGATCAATCAGACAAGGTTGTTTGCTTGCCCCTGCCCTGTTTGTCATTGCCTTAGATGCTCTATTCTACCTCCTTAGGGATGACTCTCTCTCCCCTAGTGTTAGAGTGGTTAGACTCACAGATGACTCCAATCTTCTTAACATTCATTTTGCGGATGACACTGCCCTATTTCTTGAACTCTCACCCCAAAATACCAATTCCCTTGTTCAAAAGCTTAAAATCTTTGGCTCTATATCTGGTGCTAGAATTTCACATGCTAAATCTACTCTCCTAGGCTGGAAAGACGAACCCCCTGACTTGCTTACTTCCTATGAGTTTTAGTGGGGAGGCCCCAATAAGATTGTTCGATACCTCGATATCCCCTTTTCTGTTTCGCCCTCTCTCAAAGAGATGTGGCAGTGGGTCAAGTGTAAAATTGATAATAAACTGCATAAATGGAATAATAGATTCCTCTCTCTTGCGGGTAGAGTTCAAGTCTGTTAGAAAATTCTCTCATCTTATAGTGTGTATTATTCTTCAGCTTGGATGTTTAATGATTATCAAATACTTGACATCCAGAAGACTATTAGGCAATACCTGTAGTCTAATGGTAGAGGTGGTAACAAGATGCATGCTATTAATTGGAAATGGTGCTACATGGCCAAAAAGTTTGGTGACCTTGGGCTGAAAGACCTCAAGAATCAAGGCATTGCTCTCGCCGCGAAATGGATCTTCCATGCGTTGGATGGGATGGAACCTTGGAAGGTCTTGATTAGAAATAACATTGAAAGGGGTGTTCCTAAAAATGCTAAATCTTGGAAGTCCCTCCCTCTTGTTGATCTTGTTGCGGGCAAGTTTCCTATCTCCATGCAAGGCTCATGTGTTTTTAGATCCATCTGGAAAGCCTGGGAACATGTTAGATGTCTTGTTGACAACCCTGGTGTTAGCAGTAATGGTGTTCTTCATGGGGAAGATCCATATGGTGGAATATCTACCATGCTAATAAACCTCTTGCCCTTACCCAAGGTTGCTCGACCAAACTATGGGCTAGAATTGTTATTAATTACTTCATGGATTTGTTTGAAAATGATACTCTGATCAGCTGGGAAGAATTAAGCTCCTCCTTTAACCTGCCACCTACCCAAAAAAGAACCTACCTCATGGTTAAAAGAGCCTGGGAAACCCTTGCTCTACCCTCCACTATTGACCTGGATTCCCACAGATTCCTAACCTTCAAGTGGAAAGATGGCTCCCCACTACCCAAGGTCAAGAGTTGTAGTATTTATGATTTGATTTCTAAGGATGATTCTATTATTGAACATACTAATGTAATGTGGTACTTGGATCTGTTTGTTGATCTTTAGCAAAAATGCTTTCTTCGGATCTAGAAAAGCGCGATCCCTCCTAAAATACAGTGCTTAAGTGGCAGCTTATTATTGATAGACTTCCCTTGAGAAAAGATCCGTTTAATACTGACATGTGTTCCATTTGCAAACTTCCTGACACTTGCAGGCACATATTCTTTGACTATTCTTTCGCGAGGGAGATTTGGTTAATGTTTGGTTTTGCTGCTCCTATTCATGTGAATGTTTTTAACATTATTTCTAGTCATATTGCTGGGTTAAAAAAAGATGCTAATCTGTTCTAGTTTATTTTATCCTCTTATATCCTCTGGTTTATATGGAAAATTAGAAATGAAGATAGGTACAATGGTGACACCAAATGTCTTACTGAGTCTTTTCGTAGACTCACCTCCTTTAAAATTGCTTCTCAGGTTTGTTTTCTTATGAACATGGAAAAACATAAGCTCCTTCAATTTCTCAAAGAAGGGCACGCCACCATGTTTGTATATGAGATGAAGAATGTCTATGACTGGAGGCTGCTTGCGAACAACCTATCTTCCTTTGAAGAAGCTACACACCGAGATTCGCAACAACAAGATACCTGATGCTGATCACACTGTCATGCTTGCTCCAATTCAAGACAAAAAGAAGGTGATCTGGATGGAAGGGGCCCAAGGATGGACCACCTGGGCGGACTCCTTTGATGACATTTTGCACTAGATCACTGTTTTCTTATGTTTTTTGTATACCGACTCTACTTGTGTAGTCTCCATAGATAGATAGGATTTTCTATGTCTTGGTGATATCTTCCTCGATGACTTTGGTGGTTGAGGCATTGCCTCTTTGTATTTTTTGTAAACACTATTACTCTCGATTTTCAATAAAAAAAAAAAAAAAAAACCTTACATTTAAGAATTATATTTCTAAATTATAAGTTTTCTTTAATTATTATTTTATATTTTATATTTATTTTGATTAAAGATTTTTTTTCATTTAAAACACAAAAATTGATAATAATAAATGAAATGCATTTTTTTCTTTGAGCACAAAAAAATTATTCCATTTTAAAATTATATAACGTAGTAATAGTGAAGGAAATTAAATGTTTTTTCCTTCTTACAACAAGAAAAAAACTTTACATTTTAAAATTATTAAATTTAATTTAAGAAATAATAATTGAAAAAAAAACATATAAATTTGATTTTTTTATATTATATGTAGATTAGTAATTTTTTTAAAATATGATAATATTTTAAAACCAAATTTAAAGCAAAATTTGAATTTAAATAATGTAGACAATGGTTTTTTTTTAAATTGACAAATTTGTTGAAGTTCAAATACAAGACTTAAATGACTTTTATATTTATTAACAGAAGTTTTTCATGATTGAGTGTAATACTCCTCTCAGCATAATTATATTTAATCTAATTATTAAAACTACTCTTAAAAAATATAAAATACTTTAAATATTAAAAAATTAAAAATAAAATCAAACTATATTTAATCTAATTATTAAAACTACTCTATACTTTAAATAATAAAAAATATAAATAAAAACAAAAAAGAATAATAAATACAAAACAAAAACATTCCATTTATCATTTAAACCATCCCCTCAAATAAAAAAGTTTCTGTTGGCGTTCCCTTGCACCCAAATAACCTGCAACTTTTAGCATAAATTTGTCCATAAATAGAATGCATGAACCTAGGATTTTTAGCGCTCAGTTTCGTGAAATTGATGTGTTCTGTTTGGTTTGCTGTTGTGTTCTTTTTCACACGGTGCCTGTTGTACTGTTCACTCCAGGTCTGTATATTGCTATTTTCAGGCTGGTCCTTCCCCTAGCGGCTTGGTTAAAGGTGGTCGATGGTGCTAAATAAACGTTGGATGTATTTCGGGTATTGGATGATGCTCCTTGACTTGAAAGGGACTGCTGGGTATGTTTGAAAGTTGTTACAGACCTTATAATTGCCATTTTTCGACACTCAGAAAGCAAACAAGTAGTTCTCGGCAAGTATTCAGTATTTGGTGGTTGCTGGGCATTGTTTTCAATGAACTTGATTGATAGTGGGTGGTGTTCCTTGGTTCAAAAACAAAGGCATCTGGGTGTGTATGAATGTGTTGTAGACCCTACGACTTAACTAGGCATTTTCTGGGATGGTTTCAGACCTGCATTCACCCTTTTTCCTGCATTACGGAGGTTGTTTAGCAAGCTTGGAGTGCACATTAATGTTTGACATCAGAGGTAGTTGACCCTTGCTGTAGTAGACTATATCAGAAGAATGGCAGACCTACCCGCACTGAGATTAATGTATTAGATCACCACGGTTCGCCATTGACTCCTAATTTGAGGTATTTACTCTTGGGTTTATCTTGTAAACTTGATCATCAATCATGTGGGATCAACAGGATGTAGTATTTCAACATTTGTGATTGTAGCAGCAGTGAAATATTACATTGTTCCTATATGAGACTTATGTCAGTTGTATGTTCTATTTATGTCATATTATATTGTGGCCATAAGTCTTACGGTCACATGACCATTCACATTCATCAGACTCTTCATTGATAGCTGAATATTTGTATCCATGTATTGTATAAGGGTTAATATATGATATATCTTTGGTTTTTCGTGGATGTAGCCAATTTTGGTGGCCCGCGGCTAAACTGGCTCTAAACCGGCACTGTCGTACCACAGAAAGTCAATAACACGAAGTTAGTCGTGCATTACAACCATTGATCATGCAAGCTACGGCTGTGATTATTCGAAAAAGTCAATAACACAAGTTTTATCATGCCGTTTTGGAACCAGCCACGTCCATTTTGATGAACCACGTAAATCATTGTGTTATGTGTTGTGTATTTGGCACTAAATTTCTTTCTCCTGTTTTATCTAATTATTATCCTATTTGCTCGTTTTAAATTAACAATATTGTCAAAATAAAATAAAATAAATTAAAGATGGTTGTTACAATCGTATCAGATCTGGTATTTCCTATCAGCATGTTTTTTTACTCAAGTTGTGCTGCTGCACTTTTTCGTATGATTAAGAGGGAATTGTGGTACTACACCCAAGAGCAAAGAAAATCAAAACCACAAACTCCATTTGAAAAAGGTTTTGTAGCAAATCAGATTTTTCTTTTTTATTTTAAGTTTATGAGAGGTCTCTTTGCATTTGCATTTGCATGGTACATGGCTCCCTAAAATGGTTCATTTGTACCTGGGTACTTGTCAATAGTTAGATTCTCCTGGAATTGTAATTTATAGTAAGGTGGTTGGTTATGTCTACTCCCTACCTTCTCTCACATCTCATTGGTGCTCGCATAGTTGCTCCTCTCTTTATAAGCAGAATCTATTGTACATTTCAAAACATCTCAATTTGCTAATCTTCTAGTGAAATATTACTTCTATCGTCCACTAGCTTAGGAGATTTTTAGCCACATGGCATAGTAAGAAGGCATGTACATTGTTTTAGCATTAGCTATTGCAGAGAAATCTATCAAACCAACAACTTTCGAAAAGATCTAAACTAATTTTTTTGGTATTTCTTGTTGATACAAAATCCATGGGACCACCTAATTGTTGAAAATCTTAAAAACTTTTAGGAACACTCCCTACAAATGTTTAGGTATCTCCCATTCATGAGACCACAACCTTTACATGCAAGTGGAAAGAAATCTCCAAGGGATTGTACAATAAAGTACCACTGCCAAGGACAATGCCCATAAATAATTACACATTTCTAGAGTGCTATTGGATTTCTATAAAAATAGCACAAAAATCCTATAAAAATAGCACAACAAAATTCTTATGGTAGAATGTTTGTTATGTTGCAATTAGTTACCTGTCAGCTATTGCTATTGCTTCCTTACTTGGGACTAATAAGTATAGCCCTTTTAAATTAAGAAAATATTTATAGCCCTTTCAAATTAAGAAAATAAGTATAGCCCTTTCAAATTAAGAAAATTAAAATGCATACACATACATTTAAGAGCATTTGTAGTTTAATTGGTGTTTGAAAAGTTGTGTAGGGTATGGTAATAAATTCAACAACTACAACTTAATGATTGATTTATATGGAAATGAGTGCATAGGTATACCTTACAACGTATGCAAAGTAGTGCGCTAGAATTATCTAAAGCTTAGGATATAGAATAATAAAAGAATTAAGAATAATTAATATGTTATAAACTCTATATTTTGGAGATTCTAACTTCTGACATCTAGACTTTATGATCTGCATTCTTACATAAATAGAAGCTAGTATTATTAAAAATAGAGATGAACTCATTCTTTTTCTATAGATTTGAAATAGTTTAACGCACTCCAAGATTTTTGAAATGTGTATTACTCTTCAACCAATGCTTATATCTAAAAAGTGTGTTATGAAACTTATTTTGATTTGTTTACAACTTGTACACCTGAATTTATTTTCATTTCTAAATGGCACCAAAACTACAAGAAAGCATTGATTAACTAAACCTCCAAGGCCAATTATATTTTCCATTTCTAAATGGCTCCAAAATTTCAGCTAACTTACCTCAATTTTTAATATATCTTATTTCGCAAGATCTATTTAATCCTATTTTTAATACATTTTGTCTTCCTTTCCATCTCCTTTTGTACCAGTGGTCACCCCCTTCCACGAAGTTTTCTTTTATTAAATATCTTCACGCTTATCTATGGTATATGCTTTGTATAATGTAATTGATTAATATTTTATTGATATGTAATTGATTAATATTGTATTGAATGCATGAAGACAAAGCACAATGTCATCATATCCATGCTTCGTCTTTCTCCTACTAGTCTTTGCACTACTTCCTCTTTCATCATGTTTACCAATACAAGTTATGAGCATCCAATTCATTAATTGATCTTACATTCTCTCTTATTTATAAAGAAAAAACATTTTTTTTCATTTGCATCAAATTTACAATTGGTATAACTACACAATATACATACAACTTAAAATTGGTATTCAAAAATAGAACTAACACAAATAAATCTAAATCATGAAATATATGAAAATAAAAATCATACATTAAATAAATCTAATTTATTATTATCTTTAACATATAAAAGATAAGTATGATCACTTCTAATCAAATGAAGTGAAATTTTAAAGAAAATAAAACACTTGCATTATAAGAGCTAAAAAGGACATAAGATAAGGATAAAAAAATTACCAATCTTAGGGAAGCATACCAATAGTCCTTATAGCTAACTTCATTAGCCCACAAATCCTAAACGACAACTTCAACGACTTTATTTGGTGTCTTTGTATGCAATTTAACTGCTTACAGCTATTGTTCTAGCTTCTGAGTAGCAAGAACGCATGTTGTGGGATCCATTATGTGTGCAATAGTCAAAAAGTGCTGATTTCAAAGTATCGTTTGATACCTACTTTGAGATGCCTCAATAATAGTGCACTACAACCACCTCAAAAATCGCCAATACTTTATGCACAAATGCCTCAATAGTCATGTGCTATGGATCTAATTAAGTTCCACAACTCCTCCAATTAAAGTCCTAAAATTCTAACTACTCTAGGGATAAAATGGGCACCTATTGGTACATGTGAAATTTATTAATAGGCTTTTAGCTATCTTTTTTTTTGTTTCATTAAAATTCGTATTTGGAGGGTTAGGTGAGCAAGGAGTGAACAATAATTTGAACATGGGTGGTAACTCCAATACTCTTACCCTAATCACAATCAACACAAGACAAACATAGATAATATTTGAAAGACTTACGATGAAATAAATGTCAAATACTCTTACAATGATGCACTCAACAAACAAACACAAGTAGACAACCAAATTGATTAGTGTGATGTAAAAGAAAAATAAAGAATTAAAAAAATAACATAATAACCTAAATATAAAATAATTAAAAAAATATAAATAAAATTAACGTTTAATATAATTTAATACGTGGTTTACCATAAACCTTAAATTTTACAAAGGAAATAAACTTTAAAATGGGGCAAACATTAGAACCTTAAACAAACAATACTCTCTAATTTCCTTCACCATCTTAGTTGGGAAATATTTACAAGAAAATAAAAGCATATTACGAAATCTGATTAGCTAAAAGAAACTAAAGCCACATCCACATTTGTTATTGTATACTATAAACCTTAAATATGGTAGGTACAATGTAAATAATGTGACCCAGGGAGTTCAAAAGTTCAAACCCCAGAACAACTATAATCTTTAATTTCCTTATGTGTCTCGGTTGTTAAAATGTTTCAATACCAATATGTTCGTAACTTCAAAGTTCAAACATACCCAACTTTGAAGGCTGATGTAATGGAAAGGGGCTTCTTTTACATGAAAGCATTTTAATGTTAAGTATCCATACGACCAAAATTTTGAAAAACGGAATGAAATCTCATAAAAGGTTTTTAAGTATATGGGTGGAAGCATATTCACTTTGTGAGGAAAATTAACTTAACGATACAATTTTATTTATAATTAGTTCCAAAATGATAAATTGAACAATTAAATGTTTCATGTGTACAAATCTGATCTAGCAGATTTTTCATCTCCATGATATGATATTGATTTTAGAGGAGAGATTAGATTGTCATCCAAGTCACATACCTACAATTATACATAGGATAGTAATCAGAGTAGGAAAGGAGGTCATCAAGGTTGCCTTCATGTAAGTGATATATGTTATTGCAATATTTTTTATTATGTTAGCAAGGAGAGGGCCCTAAACCCTAAAAAAAGAAAAATCAAAGAGTAGCATCATAGGATCTGACAACAAACAACCAAAGCAACATAAACCAAGCCAATTCTTTCAAAAGTAATAAAAATCATCATGTCACCATAACTAATCCATCCACCATCTATCTATAAGATTACTATCAGCAACTAAATATAACAAGTCCAAATTAAACATAGAGAAAGTTCTAATAAATGTTCGATTGAGACAGCACGCAAGCCTGCTCAAAAGGAAACTAGTATAAAAGCTACGCCTAACTAAACTTAAAGACAACATGAAAGAAAAGAAAAGAAATGAAGCGTTTCAATCTTCGCTGATGAGGTTCGAATTCCGCTGCAAGCTGTGTACCTATGCATTCCTGATCTCCATGGGGATCAGTCTCCTCTTTCTTCTCCTCCTCGTTCATTTTACCTAGCTTCGTCAGGTTCCTTTCTTTCTTCTTCATTCTGCTTTGCCCAAAAACAAAGCCTATGACAACTTTTCTCATAATACCGTCAGTATTAGCACACATAGAGCTTAATGAGTTACCCATTTTTTGGTACCCTTGTCAGTACTCTTCAACCTTGGCTTCAAGGTTTATAACTTTAACTTGCAAATTCAACATCGGAAGCTGCAGCTTTCTGTGTTGTCATTCTCCACACCCAAAGATGATTCCTGAGAAGAAGGCACCATTTCCACATCATCCAAAGAGCTATGCAGTAGGGAACCAGGTTCCTCCAAAGGATCATTCTCTTCCAAATCCTCCTCTTGTTCTTCGTATTCCACATGGAACTCCTCATTTTCCGTCTCCGCACTATAGGAAGCATCATCATCATCTAGGGAAAACTCCTCAACCATCTCATATGCAGTCACTTCGGATTAAATCTTAACCTTTCTATCTATGGCCACGAGGACGAGCCGATCTTCTCTCCTTAGAGTTGCTCTCTTTCTTTTCCTTCACATTTGGATCCTCCTCTTCCTTATCAAAGTCCTCCAATTCGATGTCTATGGTAATGCTCTTTTTGGAAGATTCTTTAACAAGCTTTCTGGCTTTCACAGGGCTATTTTTAGAGGTTTCACATTTTCTTTTATCAAGGTTTAGTTTGAGCAGAGTGACTTCTAGGGTTTCTGGTTCCTACTTGACACAGAGCTTCGTTCCTTTGGATTTAGCAATAGGAGTACTATCTAACGAAGGCAAGGGGTTAGTCTCAATAAGTTCAATTCTAACAAACGAACAAACGAACCATGAGCCTCATCCTTAGACTCAGAGATCCCAAGAAGGGTAAGTAAATGATGCAGAGCCCCAAAGAACAAGGTTACTCACACACTCACACAACCAATTAGACTCTCGAAACCAATGACTCAACCTTGAAAACCCTTGACACCCTTGTCAACAACATAAATGGAGACACCAATACCTTCCCTTGCTTCAATGGGACCCTCTGATGCAAAAAAAAACTCATGGAGTTATAACTTCCCACATCAAGTCTTACCTTGATACCAACCCCTACGTTGGACCACCTATGACCAACTTGGGTATTACACATCTACCATTGCAAAGATAGTGTGGACCCTATAGACCATCTTGTTCTACCTTTAGAACACCAATCATAATGCAAACAACTTTCCCTTTGATCCCACAATACATTTGTTGGCAGCACATATAAAAATCCCCATTCTATATGATTCCTTGCTTGAGTAACGCCCCCTTGGATCTGTTGGTCAAGTCATTTGTTTAAAATTCCTCATGTAATCCAGTCATTATTATGTTGCTTAGGTTTCATTGCGTTGAACTTGAACCTTGAAGGGTTCAAGGTTCAAAGTTCAACTGTCGTTGTTTTAAAAGTTTTTCTTCTCACGCGGTTTTAAGTCTTCACGAGTCCTTATCAGCATTTTACATTCGTTGAACCTTGAACTTGAACCTTTTCGGTTCAAGGTTCAAAGTTCAAGATTTGTCATGTGTATGATTTGTGTCGCGATCATTTCGTAAAGTTTAGAGGTTCAATGTCTAGGCTTCTTCGAGATCATGTGACTGGGCATGAGGTGGCGGCACGGATTTTGAGATATGACAAACGGCAGCAGAGGAAAGGAATATCCTTTCTTTAATGATTTGAAATCTGACATTATAGCAAGTATGGAGTGAGGATCCGTAATGTCAGATATGAAGTGACTTAGCATTTAAAGTATGCTTGAGCGCAATCATTTCATAATAAGGTCACACGAACGAAGAATAATGGGGACAGTTCAGGGCAATCATGGGTAAGATTTTCTCGGCTTTAAATTGAGTAGTGGTCCTGTCGGGATTATCATTTTGTTTGGATAAGTTTTAAGAAGAAGTTTTTGGATCGGGAGAAATAGACTGCGATAGCGGTTTACAGATGACAGAGGAAGGTATGTTCGACAACTTTCTAAATTGTTGCAGTTTGTTTTAGGAAAGCTCTGGTTATTTTGTTAGCTGTTTGTTTCCGTTCCCCTGTTGTCCTTTGTCTAGGTTAATTGGAGAAGATCACAGGCAAAACATGAGGCCTACTTTGCCCAAATTAGTGAACTCATCTTCCCTTGTAAGTTATTTACCAGAACTAAGTGATACAGCATTAGTCCAAATGGATTTAGATGATTTCCTAGAAAGAGTACGGAACCCTGCCACTGATCCTATGATGAGAGATATTGCACAGAGCGGATTATTGGAAGCAACCGCAATTCCCATAGCTGCTCCTTGTCCTGAATTGGTTTTAGAATGTATGAATCACTATGACAAAGGTAATAGATGCATAAGGAAAAACAATGGTGAAGTTTTGTTATCCATTGATAGACAAACAGTAATGGCCGCCATGGGTATCCCACATCGGGAACCCTATGAAGATTGGACAATTGGAAAATCTTATGGAATTTTCTCTGAGAAAAGACAGTAGTACAGAACAATCATTGCATGAAATTGGCTTTTGAAGTTCCAAAAAGGAGGCTCAAGGCTATCGAGACCCCTAACCCATGAGCATTTAAGTCCTGCAATCCGAGATTTGGTAATATTGTTGAACAGAGTAAAAGGTAACTCACACTCTTTTTATTGGGAGGAGTGGATGTATTTCTTCATCCAGGTCACTCTAGACAAAAATTGGTTCATCGACTAGGGAACTGTTATCGCGGAAAGGTTGCACGAGGGTTTGAGTAATTACCTTGGGGTGTCCAACTTCTATATGTCTTCATACCTGTTATATATGCTTGCTTGTGTAAGGGAATGGTCTGGATTGTCTCATGCAAAATGGGTTCAAGGCATGCAAATTTATGAGTATCACCCCAATTTGACTTCAAAAGGACATGTTGATGATTATCTCCGTTGGAATGATATTTTTGCTGGGAGGTTGACCTTTGAATTACAAGGTAACTTGCATAGAAGGTTGTCTGTAGAGGCCGTTGAACTAGTTAACCTCTATGGCAGTTTCTTTACACAGTTTAGTCACTTCACTTACCTAAGGGTTGGAGGTTTTAAAGGCAAACCCTTTAGGCTACCCAGATATATTTCAAACTCCTGTATTTTGATTGAAGTTTCCACGCAGCTAGCCTATGTTGTAAAGGATTTTGGCGAGGATTTCGACACAAGTGGAATTTTTCCTATTGATTTAGGCCATTACAGTTGCAGGTCTGTCTTTGATGCGCTGAATCTTGAGCTAGAATTTAAGGGATAACTTTTGTGAAAAGGGATAACTTTGATAATAAAGGGTTTATCGCTCAATTTGTGAAGAAGGTGATGCTTGACCAACATGTATCCCAGTTGGAGGATTATTGGGAGGATTGCCAGGATGAATTCGAAATAAGGAAAAGGAGTTGGTCCAGGTTAACCTTGAAACGAATTCATGACATGAAATTGCCAATGGATACTTCAGGTGTCTCCACTGATAATGAGGATGTATAAGATGCAAAGTTTATGGGGCAGGTACATAATGAACCTCTCCAAGAGGTGGATTGGAGTAAAAAGATGGAAGATAGCATTCAGACATGCACTTTCAGCGTAATTCACAAGACAAAAAATTGGCTTAGGAGTTGTCAGTTTCATTCGACGAGGGCAACCAATGCAAGAAACAAAAGTGGGAAGAGGAAGATCGCAAGCAAAACTTCTATTTTAACTAACACCCTTGTTTCTGTTGCAGGAAAAGAGAAAGCAAAGATTAAAGAAGAGAAACTTGACACCGAGGCTGAACTTTCTATTGGTGGTCGGGTTACCAGGTCTAAGTCCAAGAAGAGTTTTCAGCTCCAGGCTTCCCATCTCATTCTTGATTTGGACGCAGAGGAAGTACTATGCGATATGACCTCTCCTGTTTCTGATACAGACAAGGTTCCAACTGGCACAGATGCCACTTTCCAGGACTCGGGGATGCTAGATATCCGACCTCATGCAGAAAGTGTCACATTACCACCTTCAGAAGGATCTCCTCACATGTCATCTAAGGAACTGACTCTGGCACCTAAGTGGTTAAGTGACTCGATAACCAGGAAAAGAAACGTGGTTCCTATTTCAGTATCAATGGAGGATACAGTGAGTAAATGTCTGGGAAAATCCACAAAGCCCAAAAGGCTAAAAATGGAGGCTATGATTGATTTTGACGAAAGTACAAAGCATTGAACTACTGACATTGCCAAACCCGCACCTGATAAAGATGTTGTTACTGCCTCAAAAGCAAACTATGCCATTGAACTAGTTGATTTGGGGGTTGGAACCAGAGCCGTAGATGTGAAGCACTTGGAGACTTCAAACAAACGGATTATCTCTCGTACTTGGAAGGACGAAAAAGACAAGGCTGAATTGAAGCATAATTTAATGCAAATGGCTCAGTATATTCATGCTCTACAGAATAGCCCATTACCACTGTCTCAAAGTTCAGTGCCATTTAGTTCAAAGTCACCAGGTAATCAGAAATTCTTTGATGAGGTTCAACGAAACAAAATGATTGCGGAGATTTTCTCTGAATGGCTCACCTCAATTGTGCATCAAGGGACCAATTACATTTCAGATTTGGTTCAAATTTTCAAGGATACTAATGAAGTCACCAAAGAATTGGATGCCGACTTAATCTCATGGAAGAAAGAGAAAAATAAATGGGCAGTGATTTCAAAGCAAATACGCGATATTCAGCGCTATGGCCTGATGAATTTTCTTGCCGAAAGGCAAGTGCCAGGGTTAAATGAAGGCGTAATGTTTATTTGCAAAGAAAGCATTGAGTGGTGCAACCAGATCATTGAACAGGGCCATAGTGAATCAGCCAGTCTGCATGGTGAATTAACAACCTTGAGAACGACCATGCAGAAGGATTTACGTTGCGTGGATGTCCAATTGCTTAAAAACTAAGTTGCAGGGTTCGCCCCTGGGAAGCCCTGGTACGGGTCCGGGTTCGACCGGGTCCGTGGTACGGGTCCGGTTCGACCCGGGTTCGACCAGGGTTCGTAAAACCCAGGGTGGGTTCGACCCGGGTCGAACCCAGTCGAACCCGGGGTCGAACCCAGTCGAACCCGGGCGGACCCAGTCGAACCCGCGTGGCTGGGCGGCCCAATAAGTTAAAAAACAAACCAAATTTTATTTTTTTTTCAATTCCGCCTTTAAAAAAGCGAAAATTATAACCTAAAAAACACTTCTAAAACATCTTATTGACACATTTCACCTCATTTGTGTTGCAAACAAATTTTTTATGAGAGCAGGTTGAAGAGAGGTTGAACAAAATTTGGCTTCCAAGATCAAAGAGGAGGAGTTGAAGACTGATTTTAGAAGCTTCAACAAGTGTTGCAGCATCATTTCCATACATTTTCAAGCTTCCATTGGCAGCAAGAGGTAGGTTTTTAAACATTTTTTTCCAACTATTTTTGTTTCACAAATTGTCAAACATGAAACTTGAATTTTTTTTCATTATTTAGTTTTTGTTTTTGAATATGTTTATTTTATTTCTTGCCATAGGAACTAGAATGGCATCTACATCTTCCTCCATTGGCAATGAACAAGTAATTGCAAAACAAAGAAATGATCCAAATTCTCCCTTATGGAAATATGTGGACATTATAAAACAACTTCCGGGAGGTGGGGGATTCCGTTGGAAATGCCATGGATGTGATATTGAACGTAATAGTTCATATTATCGAGTGGTAGGCCATTTGTGTGGAATAAAAGGAAGAGGCATCAAAAAATGCCCTGGCAAAAATGGTAAACCTATACCAGATGAGATAGTGATGAAATATATTAGGGAGCATGAGGCAGCAGAAGAGAGGGAAGCCCGTAGATTGAACCAAACCGCATCAAAGAAAACAAGGGGAATGCAAGGCCCTTCTAATCCCAGTATTGTAGTAGAAGACCACCCCTTCTTTGCCACAAATGAACCTCAAAGTGAACCACCCTTGACACGTAAAAGAACAAAAGGGCCTTTAGAAACCGCATTCCAAAATGAGAGTAGAGACAATGCTGATCAAGATATAGTAAGGTGCATTTATGCAAATGGTTTGTCATTCAATGTTGTTCGCTCCCCATATTGGAAGCAAATGATAAAAAGTGTTAATGAGGCACCAAGAGGGTATAAGGGCCCCGGTTATGAGAAGGTACGTGGAACATTATTGGAGAAAGAGGTGAAGAGGGTTGAAGATGCATTGAAACCCATAAGGGATTCGTGGGTTGAGACAGGTGTAACAATTGTTTCAGATGGGTGGAAAGATGCTAAAAACCGTCCCTTGATCAATGTCATAGCGGTGTCCCCTAAAGGGGCAATGTTTTTGAGAGCTGTGGATTGTGAGGGCCAAATAAAAGATGGCGAATTTATTGCAGAAATTCTCATCTCTGCCATTGAGTCTGTGGGACCCCGCAATGTTGTCCAAGTCATAACGGACAATGCAAAAAATTGTAGAGCTGCTGGTTTGTTGGTTGAGCAACGCTATGATCACATCTTTTGGACACCTTGTGCGGTACATTCGCTCAATCTTATGCTACAAAGGATTGGGCAAAAAATAAAATGGATCAGAGATGTGTATGCAGAGGCTGAGGACATCCAGATGTTCATCACAAACCACCACATGTCTCAAGGGATTTTTAGAACCTATTCGAATTTGGAGCTATTGAAGGTAAGTGAAATAGTAATTTAATTTTACATTTTCTGATTTTTTTGAATTTTCAATGTTAATAATATCATTGTGTAAGCTATATTGTGTATTCTTCTTTAAAGTTTGGCTTTATTTTTTAATAATTTGGCATTAATTTGTGTTATAGGTTGCTGAGACCCGTTTTGCATCAAACACAATCGTCTTAAGACGACTTGTGAAAGTTAGAGTGGCACTATGCAATATGGTGATCAGCACCAATTGGACTGTATGGAAGCAAAGTAGCACTGAGAGGGCAGGAAAAATTAGGGATAGAATATTGGATGAGAAATGGTGGGATCTTGTTACATATCTCCTAAGTATCACTGAGCCCATCATGAGCATGATTCGCTATACAGACATGGATAGGCCTTGCATAGGTGAGATTTATGATGGCATTGATTCAATGCTTGAAAAAATAAAGTTCACTATAAATGAAAAAGAGAATGATCCTCAGGAGAAATTCTTCAAAGAACTGGAATTAATTATTGTAGAGAGGTGGAATAAGATGACCACTCCTTTGCACCTTCTTGCCTATGCCTTGACACCTAAGTACTATAGCAATCAGTTTCTTGATAAACCAGGAAGGATTCCACCATGGAGAGATCTAGAAGTATCTGATGGGTATAAGGCAGCATTTCTTAGACTATATCCCGATGATGATTTGCGAGATGTTGTTACAAATGAGTTCATAGAATTCACAAATGGGAATGGTCTAAGTGTTGATGCACTTCGTCATAGATCCAAGAAAGATGCTCATAGCTGGTGGTACTTCCATGGCACATGCTTCCAACACCTACAACCCCTCGCTATAAAAGTTTTATCACAAGAAAGTTTAATTAATTAAAATTTTTAATTTACAAGTTTTAGTTTATTTATAGTTTACTTTGTCTTCATAGGTTGCTAGTAATTTTATTTTTATTAATGTATAACTTTAATTGTTTACTTTGTCTTCATAGGTTGCTAGTTCATCTGCTTCAGAAAGAAATTGGAGCACATACTCTTTCATCCACTCAGTAAAGCGCAATAGGCTGCTATCAAAAAGAGCGGAGAATTTAGTATATGTGCATTCCAACCTACGTCTTCTTTCACACAAACAACATGACTACACACAAGGGGAAACAAAGATGTGGGATATAGAGCCAGAGCATACTGATTTGGATGCTCCTGGTTCTCAGCTTCTTGCGTTGACACTTGATGACTCGGAAATTGAGCCAACTTATAGTGCAAGTGCAAGTGGCATTGGCTCATGTAATGTCAATGTCAATGAGGATGAGGAGGAGGAGGAGGAGGAGGATGAAGAATTAGATGATCCATTTGATGATTAAACTTTTAAGTTTATATTTTTGAAAGTTGAAACAATGATACTTGAATATTTTGTCATTTTGATATTAAACTTGATGTATATGATGCTATTATCAATTATGGTATGATCATGATGCTATGATTACAAGTTTATGTTTGTTTTGTTGTTCATATGATGCTATGTGACATGCATATTTTAATTCATGCTTATAGGCTTTGATATATATATATATATAAATTTACATGTTTTTGTACTAACGAACCCAAACGAACCCAAACCCCTTTTCAAAATTTTGCCGTACCGGGTTCTTCGAACCCGAACCGGAACCCGAACCCGAACCGGCAACTTAGCTTAAAAAAGATAGCCAAACTCTGGAAGATACTGCAGAAATGATTAATCAGTTTAGCAGCCACATTAAACAAATCAAAGTGGAGAAATCCTTGGCTGTGGAGGATTTTACGAGGATTTTTAAAGTGGAATCAATGCTCACGGTTTGTCTGGATCACCTCGACTCACACAAGGACAAAGTGCAGATGGTGAAGAGAAAGAAAGAGCTTTGGAAGCAAACAGTAATACATATCAACCTGCCGCATGTAACTGTAATTTAGGAAATTTTGAAGGTGCATCGAGAGTGGAGTGCGGCGAAGGTGGTGATGGTGTCTGTCCAAAACACCAATCCGAGCAATCCAATCGAGACCGAATCAACAACATGAGTAGCACAGCTAGGAGTTGTTTGCCAGCGAGTTTAGTCGTTTTTAATTTTGGTTCTATAGTTAGGGTAGTTTCCTATTAACTCTTATGAGTTAATCTTACTTATGGTTAACAACTATTGGTCTGGCGACCTATTTATATGTTTTAAAATGACTTTAAAAGGGTTCACTCAGTTTTTTGAAAAGGACTTCTGGAATTTTGGCTGAAAGACTCTGTGTATGGAAAGTTGATAATCATCTATGAATGAAAATCATATAACAGTTATCTTTTGACTTCAAATTTGTGTGTTTGACGCCTGAAATTTGATTTCTGTGTGGATCTATTTCAAGTAAAGATTTGTTAAATCTTTCATGTATGCAAAAGATTACCGGCAGGATTCACCTTATAAGCTTTTCATTTTGTTTTAGTGTGCATGTGAAGTTTGTCAGCTTCATACAAAAAAGTTATATATAAATCAATGCTTGCGTTCATTTGGTATTGACTTGTGAATGCAATAACCTTTTCTATGCTTTCTAGTGAAAAGTATAATATTGGTTGTATGTAATTTGAAGCTGATTGAATATTTGCTAGAGAGAGTTGTACCTTAATTCAGAGGTTAATCAATATAATGATTTTCCAACTGTCTGGTGAAATTTGTCTTTCATTTCTTGTTCTAAAGGGTATCCAAACTAAATAAATTACGAAGGACAAATCTGTTTACCAACTAACATTCAAGTGGTTTTGTCATCACAAGGCACCTAATCCTTGTAGCCTTGCCTTGGGACTTTTGAGGGGGCAAATTTGTAAACTCCCAAATGACACCCTAGAATCCTTACATTTTTGAACACCCTTTTTGAAGATACTAAACACTTCCAAGTCCTAGGTCTGGATCTTGCATGGAACTGGTCAAAACTATTGCTGCTACAGTAGGCCTAATGAGAGTTTTAGGCTACTTTTACAAAGGAACTATGCACCAATGATTTGATACAATCATGAAAATGATTGGAATAGGTCTGCCACATCTCAAAAAACCAAATCCATCGTTCCCTAGGGTCCAACACTCTTAGTTTTATCTCTACACAATTATTTCCAATCCTAACCGGCTAGTCACATGAAGATGCCTGGCCTAGGGTTTGCTTTCAAAATTCACCACTTCAACGGCCAACTCAAAAACCATAAAAATATTAAAATAAATTGTCTCCCCTAGTATTCCCCTGAGTTTGAGCCAATTTGAATCGAGGAATGTGGGGTTATGAGAGCATTTTCTTGAAAACCCTACTTTTTGAAGCTTTTCAGACCACCCTGCACTAAATTGTAGATATCTTCCTTATTTCTCAATATTTTCTTGTCAAATCAAAACCAAAAGAACACTAGAACACTTGTCTACATAAATCAAGAGTTTAGTCTACCCATGGAATCCTTACAAAGTACTATTGCAGTGAGTTTTATGAGAAAATCTGAGTTTTTATTGAAGTTTAATCACTTGCTTTTCAGACATTCACCATCCAACCTTTCTCCTAGACCTCCAAGGCCTTAAAAATCAAAACCAAAAGAACACTAGAACACTTGTCTACATAAATCAAGAGTTTAGTCTACCCATGGAATCCTTACAAAGTACTATTGCAGTGAGTTTTATGAGAAAATCTGAGTTTTTATTGAAGTTTAATCACTTGCTTTTCAGACATTCACCATCCAAACTTTCTCCTAGACCTCCAAGGCCTTAACAAAGGTCTCAAGAACCTTCTCAACCAAATCCAACTAATTTTTTAATTAATTAGCCGTTGGAGTAGGATTATTTACAAATTAATAACTTTTGTCAACAAAAGTTGTCACTCAACTTGACAATTAGGCAATTGACCCATCAACCGACCAAACCAGCCTTACAAACACATTATGTCATACCTAAACAAACCTAAGATGGTCATACATCATGAAAATAATGACAAAACATGCCAAGGATCCCCTTGGAGCCATCTTGCCACTTAGGCTCAAAAGGTGACTTGGCTTACATTATGAAGAATAGGAACACATTACATGAAACCATGTGTATGGATGACCTTCATGACACTTATCCAAACACAAAACAATGAAACAAAACATCACAAGTCTCATATGCCTTATTCAAGGCTTATTCAACCATGAAGACCCCTAGGTGCTCCTGCACCAATAAATAACTACGGTGAAGGGAACCATCAAAGGCATGCTTATACATAAGGTAGATAAGCCCTTGCTGGAGTCAAGGGTTCGCACCATTAGTAATACTGACCTCCAAAGAAGTAAATAGAATATAGGGTAAATTTATCTCATCACCGTCCCTTATGTGATTCAGAATGGGAAAATGGAAGCCATGCACCGTGGTATACCTCTTGTCTAAGGTAAAATATATCATGATAAAATAGCTAACTATAGCATAGGGTTTAGGAAGGATAGTTCGACCATACCCATATTGCACCACCATCATCCTTTCTCCTTTTTCGAAGAATTTCTTCATGTAGTGCTTCTAGTCTCCGTCACTTTTTCTTCTCCACTTTCTTACCCTGGTTCTTCAACCCAATCACTTTTGCAATCAGCTCGAGTGCTACAACAAAGGAAATTCAGCCAATTGACACCTCCCCATTCTCCCAGGAACTACAAAAATGTGTTGACAAAGCTCTATTATAACCCTTCATAGCAAGGAAGAGGGGTGTCATACCCGCCCTGTGGAAAAGGTCCCACACCTCTTCATTGTTTTAGAGTTCCTTACAGCTTCTTGGTTCCATCCTTTTCCAAGGGCCCCCCATATTAGAAGATTTTATCACAGTGTTGCAACAATAGGTATGAAAGCAACACAGAAGAAGGTCACAACTCATAAAACTAGCTTCAACCGATAAAAAATGCTTACCAAAAAGGCAATCTTTCAATTGATTATCATCATTGTCTTCACACGTGAGAGGACAACTCACCTCATGGGAAATTAAGACACTATGATAATCACAATGACCACCTTTCCCATGAATTATTTCCTCATCCATTTTAATGAAGGCAAAGTTGGATGAAGGAAACTCTGTACTCCCACTATTGTAAATATGATTAATGACATACGCATCAACTTTCATCCTAGTAGACATCCAACACAACTCCTATTTAAGTCATCCCGTCACCATTCTACTCATTATCCATATAATCAATAAGACATTGGTTTGAATTTGAAAAAGTTTGGCTCTCATATTTAATAGGTATAGTGGGAAAAGGCCAACGACAACACAATTAATTTTTGAAGTAATTGATAGAGTTTAGATCAAGTAAGGTTTAACCAGGTTCCTTAGCAAGGATATTTTTTTTTGCTCAATTGGGCTCTCTAAATAATTAAAGAAATTCCAGTCTATATGGGTTAAGCCCTAATTAGTGGCCTCATCAACCACATGATTTCCTTCTCTGAAAATGTGTTGAACTTTCATACTGCGAAAGAGGCCCATTGGCATTTTGCAATCTTCAATTATAGCTTTTAATTCCTAGGGTATATTAGCATTACCATTCAAGCAATTAACAACTAGTTTGGAATTGCTTTCCAAGACTGGACTACGTTATTACATTTTAAACAACGGAGACGTTTAAGTCCTTGCCAGGCAGCCATAGCCTCAACCCTATTTCTTGAACCTTTTCCCAAATTGACATAGTAGCCTTCCAACATAAACTCTTGTGATTTCTGATGATGCCGCTAGCACCAGACAAACCAAGGTTCCCTTTAGAGAAGCCAGCAAAGTTGCATTTTAACCAACCTTCATTCAGGGGAGTCAAAATACAATTGTTTCTTAAGATCAAATCATGGCAGTTCATTCTTAGAAGATTGTGCTTAATCCCCCATCTCTGTTTTATTCCCAAGTTCATCAAGCTAGGCATTACCTTAGAGGTCTTGGCCAAGGTAGCATTTATATTCCCCTTAACCTACACTATTTTATGATGTGAAACAACACTTTACTGCTCTAAATTTCCTCTGAATATCATGTTATTAAGTTCTTTATAGAGATTCCATGTGATGAAAGGAGGAATTTGAAGCCATAGGCTCCTGATGATAGGATGTGTAAAAGGACTAAGAGTCCATTTCTCTATGAAGTCTTACAGATTCTCTTGGAAGGTCCAAATAATCATCAGATCGGTAAGAAACATATCCCAAACCTCCCTGGCAAATTGGCAATGTAAGAACGAGTGGTTAACAATTTCTAGATCTTTGCAACTTAAGATGCATCTATTGACTAGGGAGAATCCTGTTTTATTTAAATTATCTATGGTCGGAACTTTGTCATGAGCAGTGGTAAACCAAAAATAGTAAATGATGGGAATGAGGCCTTTTATCCAAATTTTCTCCAGCAATAATTGTCCTTAGGTTCTTCAACAATGGTATTATAGGAAGTTTTGATAGAGAAGGCACCAAAGGGTTATATTGCCAAATCCATTCATCTCCAATGTGGGGTGAAAAAAAAGAGCAATCACCCATGAAGGAAGCCAGAGGGCCTCAATCACCAGTTGATTTAAGTTATGAGCAGGGATATCTTTCTTAGTCATCACCTCATCCATAGGATATCTCCACCTAGCCTTATCTCCTTGCCACGAGAGGTAACCCAAGAAGGTGAATCCAAGTAGAAGAAATAGACCCCAAATCCCTCCAGAGGTCACAGCTAGGCTTCGACTTATAAAAGAATAAAAATTGTTACTAACATAAGATCATGGCCCATCTGTAAGGATTTTGACCATATTATCCTAGTTAACAAAACTGAAAAGCAATAAACCATTTGCCATGGCATTGATAGACACACTACCTTTCAATTGTTGGCATTGTGTTGTCATTGATGTCAACCGGTATGGGATGGTAACCGGTGAGTAGGTATTGGAGAACACTATGGAATGACAATCGATAAGTGATGGTTTGGCAGTGTATGGTTGCCAACCAGTAAGTGATGGTTTGGCAATGTATGATTGCCAACCGATACGCATGTAACCAATAAGAAAGCAAGGTGAGCTAATGAAGAAGGACAGACAACCGTTATGCTGTTTGTTCAAGGTCATACAACAAGACTCCCACCAGATAAAGATGATGTCACCGAAAGAAGAGAAGAATGACAGAAAGTGTGTTGCCTCAGATAACAAGGAAGTCATATTGGTGCAATAACAGAAGCAAACTAGGTACAATATGATGACAACCATTCCCACCTATTATTGGTCAGCAAGTGACAAGGATCTACTCCCACCGGTGAAATACAAATATGCGTCAGGTGCATGAAACCAAAGATGTGCATCAGATCAACAAGAGAAAGTATGATGTGCTACTGATATAGGAAGAGAAAGAATAAGAAGTGATCAGTTTGCCTCCTTGGCAAACCAGTTGAGATGAGCTCCAAGCTAATGAAGGTGAAGGTTAGGTTGAGCAACGCCAGACATGGAGTTACTGGAATGTTGTTATCAACAGAGATCCCTGTTGATGATTGATGTCTATGTTGTCATGCCATCAGTGTGATAGAATGTGTGCATTGGAGACTGTTGACATGATAATGTCAACTGGTAAAGATGTCATCCGATAAGAGACCAAAGAGAGCAAAGAGGCGAAGTGAAGAGCTCCTATCGGATGGACATGTGTCTGAGTGTGGTGATCGGGCAAATGTGATCAAACCGACAGAACAAAGAAGAGTTGGCATGTAGGTTAACCAGTTAGAGCATAACCAACAAGGTAAGATGCATCGACAATATAAGGTAAACATAGATTGTGTGTTGTGGTCAGTGACTATATCTGAACTGACACAGTGAGCTGAGGTGGATGACGACAGAGTGACACATGGACTCTAGGTGTCAAACGTGAAGTTGTAAATGGACCGTGAATTGTCGGTGAGGTAGTTGGTGATTGGTCGACATTAATGTCGATGGCGTAAATCACGGGTCGAGAGCAGAAGGATGCAGCTTGAGGCAGATCAGAAGGTTGACGTTTGTGTTGCAATGATCAATGCAAGATGTCCTAGTGCAGATCAAATTTGTAATTGCAAACTGAGAGATCATTCAATGTGATCGACAGATACAGGTCAATGATCAGCTTATAATGTTTGCTAAATATAGCAAACATGTATTGGAAGTAGTGAGATTGGCGGTGATGTCTGATTGCTTGGAGGTTGTCAATCCCCGAGCAAGATCTGATTGGATTTGATACGGATTGGGTTGGTAGAAGGAACCCTAGCACGCCAAGGTTTGAATGATCATTTTGGTGGGAATGTAGAGGGATAAATTTGCAAATCGAAGACCAGATATGTTGTTGCTGCAAGAGAGAGTGATGCTGGTGAAGTGAGTGCAGGTTGAGAGTCAATCAATCTGAGAGTTCATTGCTAAACATTGAAGCGACTAAGAGAGTTGAAGAAGGAACAGATTAGAAGTGTATAACCGACAAGGTGAGGGAAACCGATGGATTGTCACTAAGTTTGACAATGGTGTGAACCGGTAGTGTTAGAGCCGGTAAGAAGTTAGCAGTGAGTGAAGCGGTGGAGAGTGAGTGTCAGAGAAGATCAGACACGACAGAGACTGCACAGAAGAGGAATCAGAACCGACAGAGTGAACAAAATTGACAAAGTGAACAAAATCGACAGAGTGAAGAGTACTGGTGATGTCAATAACTAGTAGGTCAGAGTGATCAAAGAGCCGACAAAGAATTGAAGTGGCAAAGAGGAAATAAGAGTAAAGAACAGGTTAAGAAGAGAACACAGTAGGGCTAAACTGGAAGAGAGATTGCAGAGGTTACAAAACTCATTTGTAATCGAGATATTACTTTTATGTTGTTTACAGACATTGTAATCACTGTATTGGAGCTCGGTGTAGGTTTTGGTGCTCCTTGGGTTGGTGCGCTAAATCAAGGGCTGGTGCTCCTTGGGTTGGTGCTCTAAATTCGGGGTTGGTGCTCCTTGGGTTGGTGCCCTAAACTTTGTAATATAGTGTTTATTGTGAGGCTAAATTGGAGCAATAGACTCCAACAACATTTCTCACTGAGGTTTCTCCCATGTTGGGTTTTCCTCATACATTTGGTGTTCTGGGATGTGCCTTTTGTGTGAGCTTGTATTTTGGTCTTCTCCCTATCTCACCGATATGTTTACTTTGTGTTAGATTTGCTAACCAGTACACACACATAGGATTAAAACGTTAAAGTTTGGAAACCACTTATTCACCCCCCCTCTTAGTGGTATCTTGTGTTCTACATCAATTTCCACCTAGTTGTAGCCCATTTCCTAACCTACTCAATAGAAGGTCAAAAGGCGAGAAACTTTCCAACAAGGGAGAGGCTAAGCTCAGTGATAGTCATATTCATAAGTGCATCACGAATCACCACTTGTTCATCCTTCAGCACACACTCCACCTGGGGAGTAGAATGGTCAGGGGACTTTCTCATATTTGTGGGACTTACACAAAACAGTTTGTCCATGAAGCTTGCAATTGCTTCATCAATAAAAAAGAAATCTAGATGGTACTAGGGTGAGGAAGGGACGAAGACATTTTCCTCAACAGAGGGGTCTAATTGTTTAAGGTGCCCAGAAGAAATGACAGAGATCACATGATCACGGGTCCCATGAGATGGAGACTCCCGTAGGGGGGAGGGGGCTCTGCAACACCCACTCGAGATAATACAAGCATGAGAGCGGCAAGAAACCCTCACTGACAAGAAACTAGTGAGAAAATCTCCAAAATTCTCTGAAGTTGAACTTGTTATTATTTATATGATGGGACATTTGGTACCTTATGCTATGAATGTTCATTTTGTGGCTTATATTTAGTTTGTTTTCACACATGCTTTAGTTTTGTTGTGTGTTTTATGGTTCATATCTATATATGTAGATATATAAGATGTATCATATCAGTAAAGAACACAGTTTTTATCTTTGCTAAAAATTAAATACATATAATTCGATAGAATCTTTAAAACAAATTGTTGGCACAAAAGGAATCCCATGATCAAAGTCACATGTAATAAATGAAGGAAACGGCTAATTAGGACTAGAACTAGGTTTAATTTCAAATTCATTGCCTTTTTTATTTTTATTCCTCTAAACAACATATTATCTCTTCAAGTTGATATCTTACTTCATGATAGATCTAGCCTCTAGTTGTTCTACAAATCTACAATGACACATTGATTATTTCTTAACCCTTTGCACTTGTATCAATGTTTGTGCATGAGTATATAGACGAGACAATAGACTTGTTTAAATGATGGGGGAGAAGGGTGATGATTTGTGTCTAGAAGTATCACTGTCAAGATAATCACACACCCATGCATCCTTTTCATCGTTATGTACCTAAGGGATCTATGTAAAGTGACAAAATATTATAAGCTTTACAATAAACAAAAACTCATCAACACCATAAGCATAAAATACAATGACATCTAGTCATCATCTAAAGTGCTATAGAGGAATATGTAACAATTGATGATATTTGTATCCCATGGATGATTTTTTGTGCTATAGTTGTGTAAGTGTCTATCGATTTGCCCTACTTATATGATTGGTGATAGATGAATATGTGATAAAGCTTCTTGTTTTGATAAAATTTCACACACTGATGCAATGCATAAGCCATAAATTGCATAGAATGTAATCATAGACACCCAAGGAGGATGTTAAAGTGAATTTTCTAAGCATTATAGAGAATGAGGTTTCTATTGTGCAATGTCTAGCATTGCTAGGAACAACAATAGTACCCATGCAAAGCCTAGAAACGTTATGAAAGTCTCTGATTGTAAGGCTTGATGGTTATATCTTTGACACATCTACTTCTACTAAATTTAGACAATCTTCATCAAGCATTATGTTAAGAATAGATTCATTATCAACTAAAGATCATTTAGTGAATAGTTTTCCTTACTTCAATGCATAAAGGTATTATTTCTTTAAGAACATCAGTCTTTATTATGGTCAATTAACTCTATTGATTATGTAACTAATTATGGGGTAGTATCAAACCCAATGTGGATTCCCTCTAAGGTTTTTTATATTAACGAATAAGGTGTTCTGAATACTAAGTTACATAGCGATCATTTCAATTGTGTTTTGAAAATATTTAAGTATTTCAAACCTTCTTGATTGTTAAGATGAGAGTAGCGGCATATGAGGTAAGTTAAGTATACTGGTCAATAAAACAAATGGTTTCAAATTGGCATCTTGGCAACTTCCTAACCTTTGAAGTGTACGTTGCATAAGATTATAGTCATGTGAATTATGGGGACTATGAAAGTAAGGGATAAGAAAGGTAACAACCACAATGATAAAGAATGTGTTAGGATCAAAAGGTAACTTGAGAGAAGTCATTCTAAATTCATAATCCTTGTGTGAATTGGGGCTAGAAATATATGCAATGAAAACATGAGTCATGTTAATAAAGGAAGCACAAAGAAAACAAAATAAAATCAAAATATTGTTAAGCTCTACCACTTAAGTATAATCTAAACTCGGCCATTTCAACAAAATAGAAAGACATGAGAGAGAAGTAGATAAATAGATATATATAGAGAGAGAGAGACGGGATATTAAAAGTTAAATAGTGATATTATTCAAATTTCCAATAAATCTAGCTTGACATTCACTATTTATATTATTTGATACAATAATTATTAAAATAAATAATATCCGTCTACATGAGAGTCTTGTTGTTGCTAGGTATGTGTGCACGATGATTCACTTCGGGATGCTATTAAGGAGTTTGCTTCTTTTCTCAATGATGTTGCTCCTCCTTAGATGTCTATTGTCCTCAATTGCTTCCTGTGTCTTCGTACTTTGTTAAATCATTCTTCAAAATGCGATGGTCTTGATCCTCTGGTTATTCCTCCGTTGCAAGCTTCTGCCCCTACTGTTGTTCATGGTTTAGAATCTTTTTTTGTTGTTGATGATGGCATCCAATATGTTCCTCCCGCTTCGTTCTTGGGAGATGAGTTTTCCTGTTTCGAGATGGATAAAAATTCGAAAGGCTTTAAAAATATAATTTATTATTTATATTTCTTTATTATTACGAAAATAAATCAAATTTAAATATTAGAATATAATAATTATTAAAATTTGAAAAATATAAATATTATATAAAAGTTCTAGATATATAATTAACTATTTATAAATTATATTTAAATAAGACACGTAGACACCCCATTCGTCTAATTTTATATATTTATTTTAATTAAATAGTTACATATATATTGGACAAAACATACCTAATACATTTAAACACATAATATTTTATTATTAATCAAATAATATATATTAATAAAGATCTCTAGTTTAATTAATTCATATAATATTTATTATCATAAAATATTTAATAAGATAACTAATTATAATTTATATTGCTTCTAATAACTTTTAATTATTATTTATAATTTCTAATAAACAAATATTTTAAAATTAAATTTTAATTTTAAAATTTAAAATAGAATAAAAATTCAAATATTAATAAAAAAACAATTTTAAGAAATAACTAATAAATTTACTAAGTTACTAGCATTTTGGGTTATATTCTCTGTAAAAATACAAACTGAAAGGTCAATATACTCGTAAGCGCGAAAATGATCGAATACAAATTTCCAAAAAAAAATTGAAAGCAATAACTTTCAGACGGAAAGATGAAGTACACGAAAAGGATAGATGACTGAATTTCGTGACATGGCCAAATAATATTCCAGTCAAACAATATTTGTAAAACCTAACTTTGAAAGGAAAGATGCACTAGGTTTAAGGGCATCATACAAAACAACACATAATAGGCTTATTTAAGAACAAAACCATAGCGAGGCAGAGAATGCAGCTCCAACAATAGATGTTTCAATGGAGGTTAGAGAAGAGGTGGAAACGCAGAAACGAACGGTTGTAATCGGGACAATCATAGAGAAAAGAGGAAGTAAAGAACATATGATTAAGTAAAACTGGAGGGTAGAAGCGACGATTAGCTGAACATTCCAAAAAAAATCTTTTATCATAGAATTTGCAGGGGAAGAAGAGCGAGAGGAAATTCTAAATGCACCACCATGGAGGTTTGATGGAAACTTAGTTTACCTGCAAAGTTGAGTGAAAAAAAAATTAACCCTAAAACTAAAACCCCCTCAAATTAAGCATTCAGATATGACTCTATAATTTACCAATCTGGTCTTTTAGAGCAGATAGATCAAACTTGGGTTTGGTTATAGTGTTAGATATGGGTAAAGATGACTTAGCATTATACGTCATGATATGATATAATTAATCTACGTTGGCCCACTTCCAAGGAATGGTTGACTCACTTGTGATGGATGGGAATAGATGCAAGAGACTGAAAAGGAAGAACATAAATAATATTGGATCAGATGCGAAAAGAGAGATCATTTAGTAGAGGAATGTCGTGTACTAGTCCCAATAAAATGGATCCTAAAAGAATCGACAGAAAATAAAGTAAATTTATCATAGAGGATCCAAATATTAACTTGGGAAAGCTAAAGAAACAACAGGGAAAGCAACTATCCTAGAGGATCCAAATTTTAACTTGGAATAGCTGAGCCAATAAGCACTTGGGGGAAATAAACACAGAAAAGAAGGGATCATCGGGGGAAAAATGGTCCCCTCCACCTTAGAAATAATTATGTAGACGATGTCTCAGAATGCCATTGCAAATGCAAAAATGGCTCACAAAGTCCAGGATTCCTCTGATGAGGAGATGAATGTCGAGGACGATTTTGACCAGGAAGATCCTTTAGACATTATAGAAACTTTAATGGATCAGAGATGCATAATACAAACAACAACCAATTTCATTAACAATGACTCAGTCAAGAGGAGAAAAGAAAGAAAATCATACAAACAAAAGAAGGTTGAAAATGAAGATGCATTAAAATAGGAACAAACATCGATTAAAACTTATATGTTAATATATGGATCCAAGGGAGGAAAGCCCTCCCTTACAAAGCAATGAAAATATGGACGAGGAATGTCAAGGGTTTAAATGACACTGATAAGAGGCACTTAGTAAAGTGCCAATTGGAAATAGGTAAGCAACTGTGGTCCTATCGTAGGAAACAAAATTATCCTCCAAGGAGGCAGAGATATTCGTAAAATGTTGTGGGGGATGGAGTTGCAGTTTTGTTGAAGCACCGGGTGCATCAGGGGGACTGGAAATGCTATGGCACACAAATAAAATTGCCAGTGATATAATCAATTCCTCCAAGAGTTGGTAAATGTCATCAACAAGAAGTTTGAACTAAAATCACGAATTTAAAATGATCAATATATACATCCTAGTGAAGATAGAGGATAAAAGAAGGCTGTGGACTGAACTGAGCTATTAAATTTTAGGCTCTCGAGAAAAGTGTGTTGGGTGGAGACTTTAACAGGATACTAGATCTGAGAGAAACAATGGGTGCAGTAGGACGCGTTGCACCTGGAATAATTGAATAAGTGGATCCACTAACATTGTATAAAGATCGAACCGTTTCCTTTTACACGAGGCATGGATGAACAGGCCAAACCTTCCAACCCCACTCATATGCCCAAATCCAATATCAGATCACTTCTCAGTTGAATTGACATAACAAAGGATGCAGTTGGCCAAAAATCATAACTTTGGTTTGAAAGAATTTAATTAAGACACCTGGACTTAATACCTAAAATGAAATTATGGTGGGAAAGACCTTTTATTAGGGAAGGTAGCACAAAAATGTATATTTTTCCTAAGAAACTTAAACAATAAAAAAAAAAAATGGAAAACATGGAATAAGGAAGTATTTGGCAACATTTTTACTGGACAAGGTAAGGATTGAAGTGGAAATGGTAGCACTTAGTGAAGTGGCAATGAACACAGGATGACTCAAAGAGGATATAGCAAAGAGAAAGCACTACTAGTTGAATATTAGTTGAATATCAGAAAGTCTTAAGAGAAGAAACATATTGGAGGGCCAAATCAAGAGAAAAATGGCTGGCTGAAGGGGTTCAAAATACTAAATTCTTTCACAACACAACAAAAGAAAAACAAAGAATAGATATAATCACTCAAATTAAGAGAGATGATGGCACTACCGCTACGGATACACCTTAAGTCCAAAGATTAGGAGTGGATTGTTTTTTGAAAGCTACTAGGAAGTGAGAGTGAGGCTGATTTCCTACACCACAAATTTTAAGATTGTATCCAAAGATGACATTGACTTCCTACTGAGGCTAACCACAATGGAGGAAGCTAAAAAAAAGATGCCTTTGAGTTGCATCCAGACAAAGCTCCAAGACCTGATTATTTCTCGTCTATATTATTCCAAACGTGTGGAAATTTTATGGAAAATGAGGTTTAGCAGTTAATAGAAGAATCAAGGAGGAAGTCCACTATTCAGAAGGATTAGGAAAAACACCAAAATAGTTCTTATTCCCAAAAAAGAAGGCTTCTCTAAATTTGCAATTTATTGGCCCATCTCATTATGCAATGCAATTTATAAAATAATTTCTAAGGAAATGGCCAATAAACTTAAAAATTTAAAATGCTTCTACCAAAGTTAATATCACATGGGCAAAACAGATTTGCTCCACAGAGGAATATCACGGATGGCATAATTATAGCATATGAAGTAATGCATTCAATCAGGAAATTAAATCTAAATGGAATTATTATAAACTAGATGTTAGCAAGGCATACGATAAACTCAACTGAAGATTTCTGGTAAAAATAATGGAGAAATTTAACTTCAATAAAAAGTAGATAAAATGGATATATAGTTGCATCTCTACTCCTAGATAAAGGGCGCCCCAAGTGGTTCTTTTCCAAACGGTACATGACTATGACATGGAGATCCCCTTTCCCCATTCCGTTTTAGTACTAGCAGATGCACTAAGTAGGAAAATTTGAAGAAAAGCAATAGAAGCAAGTTGGGAGTTAAAGTAGTGTGTAATATGCCAGATTTTACACATAAATTGTTTGTAGATGATTCATTACTGTACGGGGCTTCAATATTGGAAGAAGCTCAATGTATCAAGAAGACAGTACATTACTTGGAAGCCTGGGTCAAACCATATATAATGTCAAATCAAGCATTTTTTTCTTCAACGCACCAAGAGGCATGCAACGGAGAATAACTAATATACTAAGGTTCAAGATAGAAATTTCCCTCGATGTATCTAGGCATTACTTTATTCACTGGGATAGTCAAAGGGAAATCATTAAGGATACCATTGAAAATTGTGAATGAAGCATATATGTGAAAATCAATCGTGGAATGAGGCCTAAACGGAGCCTTAATGATAGTATCTCCTAGAGTGGGAAGGTGGGATCAAACCCTAATCAAAGTAAATAAGAATGTGTATCAACCCCCCGGAAATTTGTAAATGTAAGATAAAATAGGAATTGTATTAGATCTACAATGTCCCAAAATTATTTAGCCATATAGTAGTTCGACTAAAATGAAAAAGAAAGTAAGCATTCCTTTAATGTTAATCTAGTCTAATTAAATAAATGTATGCAATTAAACATAAATTCGTAACCATCTAGGAATGATAGATTGAATAATTAAATACTTATTATAAAATTAAATGTGACGAGGGCTTAGATGCTAAGATCTAATAACAATGTGATGAATGAAAAAACTATGCCAAATTTGTAATGGGTCATTTGTGTCACTTCCATACATGTAGATCTATCTTGTTACCCGCATATCTGATCTAGTAAAGCGCACATTCTATTTTTTTAATTCACCAAATTATTTGATCTATGAAAACTATCTAGAGGCATTCAAAAGTAATTTGAAGAGATATAATAAATTGCAAGGGTTCTTCCCTCCTAGGTTAACCCAAATGACTAGACCACCTATACAATCACAAAAATGAGTGAATCTTTAATCATGTAAATGTTTTGGAATGATAGTGCAAGTTTGGATTCTTTAAGTTGGGTATCCATATTGAAAGAGATCCTTGGAGTGATCCTTCTCTAATGATTCGTAGAAAGAACAAAGAAAAAAAAAGATTGACCCTGAACATGATTTTCATAAATCTTGTCAATAATGTCAAAAAGATGCAAAAGATGCCTTTATCATAACCTTGACAACATAAACATATCAAGATGCATAGATGATAGATTCTAAAGCTTCTTTCCAAATGATTCCCTAGATCAAGAGCACGATTTTTAGATTACAATAAATAAGATAGTGGGGAGGAATGCCCCAATAACAACTCATGTCTTAGCATAGGTGGATGTAGTAAAATCGGCATCTAATTCTTTGACGAGAGTATCAAATGAATTATTCGAGCCCTACACATCCTTGGCTTGGTGAGGAACCTTTATTCTATAAATAAAATGAATTGTGTAGCCATGGAAGTAATCTTCCGCGATGGAGGTTGTAAGATACTTCAACAAGGTGTGTTGCTTGTGAATTGTAAGATACTTCAACAAGGTGTGTTGCTTGTGAAGGGATTTGAATTGTAATCTCTTTTAACTTGAGGCATGCATTTACGTATAGTGCAATAATTATTCAATATGTATGCATTGAAAATATTTATATATTCTACACTTCAGTTATCAAAACTTACAGCAAGGAGGTATCCAATTCCTATAGTTGTGCATTCTATGTAAAGCATGCTTTTACCTCAAAGAGAAAGTTACCCATCAGGAAAATAATGTTATGGCACCATTGCACGGATCATGTTGACAAGACAGGTCTTCTAATCTTGAAAAAAAACAAAATCTTGTTGAGGGACTTTTTAATTGTTCTCGAGTAATTTATTGTATTTACAGAAAACAAAACCATGATTAATTTTACTTTAGTTCTCATTCCATTGAATTTAATTCATTCTAATAAAACCGGTCATGCACATGTCCCTTCTTTGTGAAAATATTTGTATTATATTTTATTTATTATGGGTTATTCTAGAGCATGGTTATTTTTTTTTAAGCAAATATAATGTCTTGAGTCAATTTAAGGATTTGAAGGCTCTCTTAAAAAAATAATTTGTAAAAAAATTAATGTGTTAGCATCTAAAAAAGGTGGTGAGTATTATTTTGTCTTCTTGTTATTTAAAACGATCACAAAGCAGTTGGCCTAATGAATCCTAATCGTGTATGGATGTACGAAAAAGCCTTAGGAACCGGTCCATGGCTTTACCCTTGAAACAAGCCAGAAGTGTAAAATGTGGTTGTTGAACAAGCACTTAGTCGTTTTTATTTGCGGATTTATTTGGTTTTGATAGGTATCAGCGTCTTTGGGCTGCAGGAAGCTGAGGAAATCCATGTGACGAGGGTTGCGCTGCTGTTGTAAACAACACCTCAAACGTCAGGGGATCGAATCCTAGCCATGGTCATGAGGAACTAGGGTTTTTTAGTCATGGAGAACTCTGTTTGTTACTACCTATTGGGTGATTTGCCTCGTTTAGTCAATAGGTAATAACAAGTAGAGTTCTTCTCCATGACAAAAAAAACCCTAGTTCCTGGTGACCATGGCTAGGATTCGATCCCCTGACGTTTGAGGTGCTGTTTACAACAGCACAACCCTCGTCACATGGATTTCCTCCTCTCCCGCCCAAAGACGCCTGATACATATCAAGACCAAATAAATCCGCAAATAAAAATGACTAAGTGCTTGTTCAACCACCACATTTTACACTTCTGGTAATTTTTTTTTACTCCCACACATATCCAAGATGAATGACACGCGAGAACGTGGTTTCACCCTCAAAGTAAGCAAAGGAAGGACGCTCTCATAATCAGGGCTGGGCTCAAAGATGCCTCCTGGAATTCAAATCTTTTAGAGAGGCCGTGAGTTGGAAAACCGCTCATCAAATCTTTTATAGTAGAATTTACTCAACGGCTATTTATGCAATCGTTGCGGTTCTATCCAAAAAAATAAAAAATCGCATCAATTTTCCTTCACAAGGAAACTCGGCTAACATCCTCAAAAACTTTAACTACTCCACGAGAATCGTGAGACTTCTTCAGAGTTAGAAAAATGCAGTAATTTAAGATAAAAAACCGAGTCACATTTTAGCCCTTCTAAATACTTCCCCTGAATTAGCACACACATTGTTGAAAAGAGAAACTGATAGCTGAAATGCCTACAAAATGAACCAGTTACTTATCATTCATACTGCCCGGCTAATTTACAAACAATTTTCCACGGTGTTCTAAGAAATCGAAGGAAAGTTTAGTGCATTTGAACTCTTCACTAGCATAACAGATTTTAGGCAACATATTCAAGAGAAAACATCAATCAGCAATTCTTTTTCTAAAAGGAAAAAAGAATGGTAAGTGGTTATACACAGTTATCTTGGATGTCGGAAGGTCGAAGTTTATGCAACCATTCAAGAAGAAACAAGCGTAAACTCCTCCCTCTGTCTCTCTCTGTTTTTCGAACCGCAGCGGGTCATCAAACACGCAGACAGCCCTATAACAAATGCATTGGTCAAGCATGAACTCCCGTGCTCTCGGAATTCAAATCGTCCGGAAAAGTTTAGCATAAAATATCCCTTCGATCATTTCGCCGAAGGGATCCTTATATGAAGTGAACGGATAACGTTTTGAATGAATGGTCAATATCGCTTCAGTACCGATGCAAGACGATTGCAGCTGTTTGGACCGTTGGATGAGTTTCATTTCGCCGAAGGCGATCCTTCATATGAAGTGAACGGGTTAACGTTTTTAATCAATGGTCAATATCGCCTGAATACCAATGCAATGCAAGACGATTGCAGCTGTTTGGACCGTCGGATGAGTTTCATGCTCCACGCATTGCGATTTGATAGGTAATACGATCGACTGGTGCATTCCTTACTAAAATATTCAGGTACTGAATTAATACTAAAATATTCAGGTACTGAATTAATACTAAAATATTCGCTACATAAATAGAATGAAATGCGCGCTCTGTCGGATTATGACTGTTGCGCATTTAAAAATTCAATGCACTCCCTGCTCTCTCATTAAAAGTTCAATGCATTGACGGTAGCTGCAATTTTTACCCTCCATGAAATGGAAAGAGAAAGGAACCCAACCAAACCGTAAAACCACCTAAAATGGAATGGTAATTACGCCGAAGGCGTTCCCTTATTTGAAAGAGAAGACCTGATCTCGGTCATCAATGGTGTGTAATAGATGAGGAGGGCTGCAAATGGCCGTTAGATTTTCCATGAAATTTTTTTTCACCGATTTCACTGTTTCCGTCGCTACCGTCCTTTCATCTTTGCCCTTTTTCGTCCTCACTGTTATTTGAGTTAATGTTAGGTTTTGACCGTCCTTTCACTTACCTGAAGTTTTTCAGTGCATTTATATACGCACTGACGCTGCCTGTACGAAAAGATTTCTACGTTGCTTTCAGATCCAGGAATTAATGATGATAAGTTCCAATCTTCTACCAAGTATGTGAAGACTTCTCTGTTCACCACGAATATTTGAAGCTTCCGAATCACATGCTGCAGAGCAAAGTGCGTCCCCACGATATTTTTTTGCAGATATAATAAATCAGTTGGTTTCCATTATTGTTTGTTACACTCCAAATGACTTTTCAACCACTAGGTTTAGTTTCTATGAATACGAAAGTGTGTAAAGGCATATTCTCTTATGGTTTGCATATCCTTTATGTAGATTGTATTAGTATATTCAAGTTATTGTGGGCTGGGCTAGCCTTCCATTCTCCATCCATCCATGTTATTATTTGGAATAAATGAAACACTACATTATTATTCTGATTTTTTGTTTTTTTTTTAATCTTTTTTCTATGGGTGTTTTCAAAATCATTGAAGTAGATATGTTCAATGTAATCCCTTTCAAAGGATTTCCATGAATTTCATTCATAAAGTAAAATAAGTATAGTTATCATAAAGTATATCAATTGATAGTTTTTTACAAATTATATTATTATTTAAAAAAATTGTATTTCAATTGATTATTACTCTCATAAAATACCATTAGTAAAATTGGCTTGGATAAGAAAATATTATTTATCTACATTTTTTAAAATATTTGTTTTAATACTTGAAAAAGCTTACCATATATTTTCTTGCAATTAACTTTAAAGACCAAGAAATTAGCAACTATTTTCATTGGTACAAGTTCTGAAATCAACTATTGAATATCTCACTATTTCATATTTGAAAAACTTTGTTCAAATTTATTGATCATTTAATATCTATCTAACTGTTTGGATTATCACAGTGAAGGATGCTTGTAAGATTAATGTGAATGTTACACTATTTTGTAAAGGAATGCAACCTTTCCCCATCGCTTATTTAGGCTAATTCAACAAAAATTATATATTTTAGATTAAATTAATTTAAATTAATATAAAAAATTGTAGGAGTAATAATATTAAAATATTATGCATTAAGTTAAAAATAAAGTGATACGAAATGTATTTAGTTTTAGGATGATAGAAAATGAATAATTCTAATATTACGTAGATTTTAATCATTTTGGTATACTAAAATAGTCAATCTACATGTATTTATTGTTTAGAATTTTACGACGAGTGCTTATTAGCTTTGAGTTGAATATGTGAATCTCGATCATTTTTGCGTGTATAAATTTGTCACATGGTTTGTAGATATGAAATTTGTGAGAGAATTTTACGATACAAATTGACTGACTTCACTCATCGATACAAACTGTTGTTGATGTTGTTGATAGAGTGCAAGATCATTCAAATTACCTTGACAGTTGAATTTCTATTATTTTTCATTCATTGAATTTGTTGAGGTTATTAATTTCTCCTTTAGTCACTCGATCCTTCTAGTATAATCAATTTGCTTATATATAAATTGCTTGGTGAAGATGCACAGCAAATGATCTTTATAAATTACACAACAATTGTAATATCCTGACTTCACACGTATATTTTTTGCAGACCACGAATAGATATATATGTGTTAGAAGAGAATAGCATAACCCTTTATATCGTATACACTAAATTTACTTCAGCCTCTCCTATGATGTATATGTCCGATCAGTATTGGTCTCTCACAACCACACGCCTAGCAATTGCCCCTGATAGAAGATAAATACTCATTCAATTTCGGTGAGGGGTTGTGACCTCAATCGGGGTGGCATACCAAATGAGGGGGTGCGATGTGTAATCACCGATAGGCAAACAAGACATAATACGTGCTAACTAAACGTAAATAATTAATGAAAGCAATGTGCATATTGGTGATTAGAATGATATGTATTATTAAATGTTGAAGGCTTTAAGGCCAATTTACCATTTAATTTTATCTGACTGAAGCTATAAATCATCAACAGAATTGACATCAAATGTAGTCATTTCCTATACCAGACACAAGACTCTATAACTGAATTATGATGTTATTGTCATTCCCTGCCTCAATAAATAATTCACAAAGGGTTTTATTTACAATCCATTCACATAAGTTCCTATCACAAAACTTTATTAATAGAGTTCAACACCTACAAGGTTTTAAGAGACTAGCATCCATCATACAAACTAACTTCACGCATCGATACAAATTGTTGTTGACAGAGTGCAAGATCATTCAAATTACCTTGACAGTTGAATTTCTATTGTTTTTCATTCATTGAATTGACATCGAATGTAGTCATTTCCTATACTAGACACAAGACTCTATAACTAAATTGTGATGCCATTGTCATCTTAGGTTTTAAGAGACTAACATCCATCATAACATCCTTCTAGAGGATTTTGTTAGATGTTCTAGATGCAATTTTAATTATTAATTTGTTTAGATTAAGTTTTAACTATTAATCTCTCTTCTCTTAATGTCGCGTTTCCTTTATCTCTCTTATCTTTCTCCCTCTACCTCTTGGTCTCTCTATCTCTTTAATCTACTTGTCTATATCTCTCTCTCAATCTCACTTTCCCTTTATCTCTCTTATATGCCAATGCATCTCTCTATCTACCTCTCCCCTCTTGGATATCCCTCTCCTTCTTAGGTCCTCTCTCTTTGTTCTTTGTATCTCACTCTAATTTTTCTTCTATCTACTTACCCTCTCTCTCTTGCAAACATAACATGAGCCTATAAACCAATTTTTTTCCTGACCTTTTCAGCGTACTTATTGCACACCAAGGTGCAATTGCTAGTGGTATACCTACCTGGAACAGTATGGATGAGATAATTAAAGTGGTTAAATGAGATAAATACACGTACCTCTCTGGTATTTAACCAAATTGTAGTAATAACATATCATTAACCCTTCTTTATTTGTATTGTATCTTATGGGGAGATTAACTTTTTATGGAAAATGTTTCTCATCTATCAATATTTTATATGTTCATTTATATGTTCATTTATATTTTCATTATCTAGAATTCATCTAGGAGTTAAATAGGGAAGGGAAAGAGCACCACTAGTTCTTATAATTCCAACAACCATTTACTCCTTGTGCACCCAACCCTCAATTACAAACTTTGAAGAAACCTAAAAAATGATAACTAAAAGCATTAATAAATTTTACATTTACAATCTAGAAGGAGTCAATAGGGGAAGATCGCTCCTCGTCATTATAGTTCTAATAACTATGCACCCAACCCTCCAATTAATTAAAGAAACCCAAAATGATAATGAAAAGTCCATTAATAAATTTTACATGTACTATTAGTTGCTATTTTTTGACATTTTTTGAGTACAATTGGTCCATTTGGACACCTTTATTAGTACCCATAGTGCACAACCATGATTTTAAGGGCAAAGTTATTGTTATTATTAAATATGTGTAAATAATAAGTATTCAAAATATATTAATTATTTGTTTATCTAATAGATTTATTATTTGTCACTACTTTATTTTAAATTATTATTTTTATTAATATTTAGGTTCTATCTATTTGAATTTTGCATTTAATTTTTATTTTCATTTTTTATTAATTTTGATTTAAGCTGTTTTAATGAAATTACAAATAATAATTAAAATTCATTAAAATTATTTTACTTTTGATTTATATAAATTTATTATTTATCACTACTTTATTTTAATGATTATTTATATTGATATTTAGATTCTATATATTTGAATTTTGTATTTAGTTTTTTATTTTCATTTGAATTAATTTTGATTTAAGTTTTTTTTAATGAAATTACAAATAATAATTGAAATTCATTAAAATTATTTTACTTTTGATTTATGTAATATTATTAATATTTCAGTTCTAATAAATTTTAAAAAAATACAGAGGGACTCGAACTCAAGACCGTGGGGAGCATACCCACGCCTTAAGTTGCGATCCACGACCCGGTGAGCTAGGGCCAAAGCCCATAACTTAATAAGTTTATTATTAACTACTGTTAATTTTTTAATTCTCGTTATTAATATTTGAAATAATTATTTGTTAACTTATTAAGTTTATTATTATTATTAAATTATGCTTTTATTTATATTTGGATTTTGATATATTTTGACTTTTCATTTAGTTTATATATTTTGAATTCGTGTTTTCTTATATATATGATTAATTTTATAAAATTTTGATAATTTAGTTAAATCATTTTTATATGATATTTAAAAATATATATAATTATTATTATAGTTTATAATTAATAAAAAATTAAATTATATATGATATAATTGCATTTATTATTTTATATCATATTTTATTTAATATAAAATATATCATTGTTATATATTGTATTATGATATAACTAATATACAAT